>NC_140521.1:2383051-2935551 GCF_964339955.1 Pipistrellus hanaki
TATCATTTCTTGTTGACTCCTTATTAATTCTAGTTGATCTCTTTTCATATCCTCATAGGCCTTATCCATCTTTTCTAGGAAATTCTTGAAAAACCTTATAAGCGTAGATTTGAACTCTATATCCAGACGCTTTTTGTCCTCCATTTCTTTCGTTTGTGATCTATTTTGTTGTCGCATTTCGCAGTTACAGATGGGACGGGGTTTCAGGGTGGAGCCTGCAGCTTTGGCTTCCGTCAGCCCCGCCCTATGCGGGTCCTTCAGTGCTTGCTGCCGGCGCCTCTGAGAGAAAGGTGCCCTCGATTTTCGCCTGCTGCCAAACAGTCTATGCTCTCCCCCAATGAGCCCGGTATTGGGGTTCAGTTCAGTTGGAAGTGGAGTTGGAGGTGGCGTTCAGAGCAGTCTGGAGCCCCAGTCTCCTTCCCGCCAGGGCAGCCCTACGGCACAGCCGAGCGTCCCTTCTCTGGGGGCAGTGTGCGCGCCTCCGGGACCTCCTTTCTCCGCTACCCCGGGGTTCCGACTTACAGCCCGGCTCCCTATGGCTGAGCCTGAGTCCCCGGGGTCTGGCCCAGAACTGGGGTTCAGAGCAGTTGGGGGCCCAGCACAGTCGGAGTGTTTATCTCCTTTCCGCTAGGGAACGCCCGCCAGGCACTCGGCCTCCCTCCTCTCCGGCTCCGTCCTCTCCGCGCGCCTCGTGTCTCCGTACCTTAGGCTTTTACAGCTCCTCCGCGCTTCCTTCTGGTTTTCTCCTTGCTTCTTGTTGTAGGATTTCCAGTCAGTCGACTTTCCTGTAGTTCTGGGTAATGTCCATTTTATATTTTAGTTGTATTTTATTAAAATTGTTGTGTGCGGCTGCGGCTAGTTGCCTACCCGAGCAGCCATCTTGGATTCTCCGAGACTCATAATATTTTTAACAATAATTTAAATTTTAAAAAAGAAGAAGGGAAATTCAGCCTTAATACTACCACCTATAAAATTGTGAACACTTGGGTTTAATATCCTCTGACCCATTATTTCTGCATATATACATGTACATATAGATATATTTTTTGGTTACAGTGATTAATAAATCATCTCTATCTTTGGAAAAAAGAGAAAAGAATTGTCTGGCCCTAACTGGTTTGGCTCAATGGATAGAGCGTCGGTCTGCAGACTGAAAGGTCCCAAATTCGATTCCCGTACCTTGGTTTCGGGCATATTCTCAGTAGAGGGTGTGCAGGAGACAGCTGATCGATGTTTCTCTCCCATGGATGTTTCTATCCCTCTCCCTTCCTCTCTGTAAAAAAATCAATAAAATATATTTTTAAAAAAGAAGGAAAGAAAGGTCTGGGTTGGGAGGCTTTAGGCTCCTAAGAGCCTTCGGTAGCCCAGGTCTGCTCCGTACCAACCACAGCAGAGGGCCTGCTCTGCATGATGGCTAACCCACCAACGCCTGGCACTGTGTTTCTAACAAACAAACAAACAAAGTAATTAAAAATAAAACGGAGGAAAGACAAAAGCTTCATGGGTTGCCAGGACACTCCAACCACTAGGAAGTAATTATACTTCTCCAGATGTGGGAGGGTTCTCTGGAACTTGTTTTTTCTGCCTGACATACCATGGTCCCATCCTTTCTCTCCACCACTCATATCTAGCCTAAGTCTTCCTCATCTTCATAGTTTTCTTTTCTTTTAATATATCTTTATTGATTTCAGGGAGGAAGAAAGAGGGAGGGATAGAAACAACAATGATGACACAGAACCACTGATTGGCTGCCTCCTGCATGCCCCCTACTGGGGATCGAGCCCGCAACCTGGCATATACCTTTGATCAGAATCGAACCGGGGACCCTTCAGTCCACAGGCTGGCGCTCTAACCACTGAGCACAACTGACCAGAGCTATCTTCATAGTTTTCTGATTGGTATAACCTGAGAAGCATTCCTTGGCTGAGGAGGGCCCGCCTCTGGCTTCCCCACTCACAGGTTCTCGGCCCAAGCAGGGTGCAATCACTCTGCTTCTTGACTTGTCTGACTCACCATGAACCCCTGAGCCCACGAGGGAGGAGCAGGATGTATTTCCAGCAAAAGTGCAGCTACAGCAAACTCTTGAAACATATTTCTAAACAAATGGAAATAAAAAGAAGGCAGAAAAAAAATTTATAGAAGCAGAAGAGGTTTTAGTATTTTTTTTCCCTTTAAATGAGCATTTATACCTTGTTTCAGACACCATATATATGAGAAGTATAATGATACATGAAAAAAAAAATCCATGTTCTCATTTTTTTCAAGTTTAGCTTCCAAACAGGTCAAAATTCCCCGGATACTGCAGCGGTAAAGACTGGGAAGCCCTAGATGAAAGGGAGTTATTAATATCATCCGTGAGTGGTAAATGCTTTGCTTTTAGAAAGGAAATTCTCAAGAATGTGCAGATGGGGCATCATGAAGGCAGTTCTTCTCTATAAAAACCTTAGCTCATAGATGCAAAAAATGAAAGTGCACAAAAGCCTTCACTAAGTTAAAGTCTGATTTTTTAAATTTATTTTTTCATTCATGTGGGTAATTCCTTGACCCATATACAATAGTTAAGTACTTCTGATCCTTTCATCTCGGTATGCATTGTGTGTCAGGGGCTGTGCTAGGCATTGGGAATACAAAGCCAAGATACCTGCCCGCTCCCCAAGAAAAGAGGAGAGGGGTAAAGATCTGCAAATACCCAAACTTGTCATACAAAGCCCAGTGAGGTGTCAGGAGAGAGATAAACGAGGTAGGGTTCAAAGGAAGGCACTCTCACATCTGTTTTGGGAAGAGATGGGCCTGGGAAGACCTAGATGGGAGAGAGAACCAGATCAGGCAGGTAAGCAGAGGCAGAGCAGAGGGAAGCCCACACCTGTGGCTCCACAAGTGATGGTGAGAGGGAGTGAGAGTGTACCTTTAAGAACCTCCCAAAACAGAACATTGTTCGTGATTATCACCACACGTTCTGCTCGCTGAGATTGTGAGTATGGTCCACATGGCCAGTCATTTTTTTGGATAAAAACCAATATAGTACCGTACTTTACTAAAAGTTAATTCACTTCCCTTCATTAGCCTTCTTCTGAAAAAGTTGTAAAAATGTTCAAGAACGCCGGGACCGGTTTGCCTCAGTGGATAGAGCGTCAGTCTGCAGACTGAAAGGTCCCAGGTTTGATTCCGGCCAAGGGCATGTACCTTGGTTGTGGGCACACCCCCGGTGGGGGTAGTGCAAGAGGCAGCTGATCGATGATTCTCTCTCATCGATGTTTCTAACTCTCTATCCCTCTCTCTTCCTCTCTGTGAAAAATCAATAAAAGATATATATTTTTAAAAATGTCTAAGAACTTGTATTGTTTGCCCTAAGTACGCTCAAAACAGAAGAAATAAGCCAAAAAGAAGTCTGAATGAAAACCCTGGTCTAGAAATGTCAATCCAGGCCGGTAAAAGGGAGGCATTGAGAGTTGGAGAGACTAGAGAAACAAATGTGCTCTAAAGGCTTAGTCATGATTTCGCCCTGGTTGATTTGGCTCAGTGGATAGAGCATCAGCCTGCGGACTGAAGGGTTCCGGTTTCAATTCTGGTCAAGGGCACATGCCCAGGCTGCGGGCTCAGTATCCAGTGGGGGGCATGCAGGAGGCTGCCAATCGATTATTCTCTCTCATCATTGATGTTTTTCTCTCTCTCTCACTCTCCCTCTCCCTTCCTCTCTGGAATCAATAAAAAAAAATTTTTTTTAATAAAGGCTTAGTCATAATTTAATTGTGTTATGCTAATAAAAAAATATACCTTTGGTTATCATGTTAGCAAGGGGAAGGGAGGTAACCATGGTAGCATTGAAAAGCACAGTCGAGGTTCTGAAATAACAGGAGAATAAGGAAATGTGATTAAAGCAGCAAAAGTAGGGAAAAGGAGAAAGAGGAAATAATGAAGAAAACCAGGATGAAAGGAATAATATCCAATATATCTGTTATTATACAATAAATGCTAAATTCCACTCTAAGAAACAGAGATTGTCAAATTGGGTATTTTAAAAAATCTAGCTGGATCTTAAATATGAAGGAAAAAAAAAAAAAAAAGCCGGTTTGACTCAGTCGATAGAGGGTTGGCCTGCAAACTGAAAGGTCCCAGGTTCGATTCCGGTAAAGGGCATGTACATTGGTTGCGGGCACATCCCTGGTAGGGGATGTGCAGGAGGTAGCTGGTCGATGTTTCTCTCTCAAAGATGTTTCTGGCTCTCTATCCATTTCCCTTCCTCTCTGTAAAAAATCAATAAAAATATATTTTTTTAAATAAAAAATTAAATTAAAAAAATAAAAACCGTAACAAAATCAGAAGCCATTGTTCTCAGGCATTGGAAACATAGGCAGCAGAGGCTCTGATCCTCGAGAAAAGGGAAACAGACAAGATGAGCCCTGTGTTTGTCCTGGCCTTCTGCCTGCGTGCACCCGCCCAGCTGCCGCGGAGAAGGTGGGTCCCAAGCAAACGAGCAGCCTTCCTGCGCTGAGGAGCAGAACTGGCGCTGGAGGCTGCTGAAGCGGCAGGAATTTGCAGGTCAGGGTTCAGAGGCGGGGGGAGCAGCTCAGTGGGAGATGGAAGGAGGCAGAAGTCCCTGCAGAGGCGTTTCTCTGAGTCTTTGGTCAGAGAAGGCCGGGCTGTGGGCTGTGTGTGTCCAGAGTGAGACTGTGAGGCTTAGCACAGAACAAGGGCTCGAGGCGGAGAGCCGGACAGAAGGTGCAGAGTGTGCTCAGGGCTGGAGCATGCTGGAGCTCAAGCCCAGCCGTGGTGGACACATTCTGGGCATTCGGTGGAGACTCCCAAAGGATGAAGGACTAAGTCCCCTAGGACTGAAGGACGAAACCAAAAGAGATTCTCCCAAACAAAACCTAAAACCAAACCTGATAGGAACAGGCATTCTAATAATTTAACCACCTTCCAGGAAGAAAATCACACCAAAAAAAAAAACAACAACTAAAAACAACCACACCCTAACTGGTTTGGCTCAGTGGATAAAGCGTCGGCCTGCAGACTGAAAGGTCCCAGGTTCGATTCTGGTCAAGGGCATGTATAATACCTTGGTTGTGGGCACATTCCCAGTAGGAGAGTGTGCAGGAGGCAGCTGATCGTTGTTTCTCTCTCATCGATGTTTCTAGCTCTCTATCCCTCTCCCTTCTGCCCTGTAAAAAAAAAAATCAATAAAAATTAAAAAATAAATAAATAAATAAACAAAAAATAAACATGTGAAAAACTGCTTCCCAAGTCCACAGACCAGGGAAATGACACGGAGAGACACAATGAGGTAGCATTTGTCCCTGTCACACTGATTAAAATAGAGAAGTGACATCAAGTGCTAATAAGGATGTGGCAAAAGAGGCACTCTCGTTCCTTGCTCCCGAGAAGGGGAACTGCGGCATTCCTTTTTGGGGAATAGGGTGGTAATCTTTACTAAAATTGAAGACATACATGCCCTTTGACCCCGCATTCCCACTTTGGGGAATCCATGCCATAATTGCTATGTAAGTATAAGAATGTTTATGGCAATATTGTCTGTAGATTAAAAAATGAAGCCTCGAAACAACCCAATGTTTATCAGTAGGGGAACAGTAGAACTCATCATGTACATGAAATAATATTAATGAAACAATATGAAACATTGCATAGCTACTAAAAAAACTATGCGTAACGTTAGCTGGTTTGGCTCAGTGGATAAGAGTGTCGGCCTGCCGATTGAAGGGTCCCAGGTTCGATTCCAGTCAAGGGCACATGCCCGGGGTGTGGGCTCCATCCCTAGTAGGGGGCATGGAGGAGGCAGCCAATGAATGATTCTCTGTCATCATCAATGTTTCTCTCTCTCCCTCTCCCTTCCTCTCTGAAATCAATGAAAATATTTTTTTAAATAAATAAATAAATAAATAAAAGGGCCTAGCCTTCTCTTCAGAAAAACAAAACAAATAAACAAAATAAAACAAAACAAAAAAACAACAATACAGCTGAAACTGGTTTGGCTCAGTGGATAGAGTGTCAGCCTGGGGACTGAAAGGTCCCAGGTTCGATTCTGGTCAAGGGCATGTACCTTGGTTGCGGGCCCATCCCCAGTAGGGGGTGTGCAGGAGGCAGCTGATCAGTGTTTCTCATCAATGTTTCTAACTCTCTATCTCTCTCTCTTCCTCTCTGTAAGAAATCAATAAAATATATTTTTTTTAAAATCTTGACTACAAACCTAGATTTAAAAAAACACACCATGACAGCTCGATAGGAAGAGACCACGGGACAAAGCCAACATGTCACTGCTTTCAACAGCATCCCCTGCTTTTTTGCACAGGGGCCCCACATACTCATTTTGCATGGGACCCCACAAATTGTACCCCTGGCCCCGGGGGCAGCCAACAGACAAATGCCAGGATCTCTGCTTCGGAATGAGGGGCTGGAGGCTAAAGAAGAGGAAGAAAGCCCAGGCGAGGCAGCAGCACCTTTTATTTAGCTTTGGTACAAGTGACATTAGCAGCAGCACACGCCTGGACATGCCAAAGGCTGCTACCCACTCTTTTTCTTCATTTGCCTTTGTCTGTTCTACTCTATATCTAGAGAGAGAGAGGAGGGGGGGGGGAGAGAGACAGAAACATGAATTTGTTGCTCCACTTTCATGCATTCATTGGTTGATTCTTGGGAGGGAGAAAGAGAGAGAGAGAGAAAAACATAGACTTGTTGCTCCAGTTACTCATGCATTCATTGGCTGACTCTTGTATGTGCCCTGACCGGAGATCAAACCCAAAAACTTGCCCCTTGGCCTGTGGGGAAAACGCTCCAACCAACTGAGCTACCAGCTTAGGGCTGCTCTAAGTTTTTCCAACATGGTTTAAAAATCCAGAGAAACACAAGCTCTTATAGCTCATTCTCTAATGAATTCATAGAATGATATCTATTCTCTGATGAAAGAAAGCGTGAAAGCTTTTCCTTTGCTGCTCCCTGAAGCCCCTCTCTCCCACAAGTAAGAGCAGTTGTGGGCGGGTCTGTGCCCACCCCGTAAGGACAGGCCTCGGAAAGGGCTTGGGAAATCCTAACCAGGTACCAACGTCACCACTGCCCATGGCCTTCCATAGTATTTGTGTCTTTAAATTAAAAAAAGGGCTGGAACCAGTCTGGCTCAGTGGCTAGACTCTAGCATTGGCCTGCGGACTGGAAGGTCCTGGGTTCGATTCCGATCAAGGGCATGTACCTTGGTTGCAGGCACATCTCTGTGGGGGCTGTGCAGGAGGCTCGATGTTTCTAGCTCTCTATCCCTCTCCCTTCCTCTCTATAAAAAATCAATAAAATATATATTTAAAAAAAAATTTTTTTTTTTAAAAGGATGACTCGGAGTAAGGAGCTCAAGCACACCCTGAGTTCCTGTGATCTCAACACGCAGATGCATTCCTGCGATGCAGTGCCTCCTAACGCAGTCAGCTGGGCGTTCCCAGGCGGGCTGTGTCGGAAATGACAGGTTTCTAAATGAACCTGACGGACAGAAATACAATATCGGGGGCAGGGGTGGCCGGGAATCTACTGAGCAGCGATGATATCTGATCATCTCCGGACGGTCAGGCCTGGCCCAGCTCAAGGGAATTGCTCAATAGGCCGGCCAAATTGGATTAGTCTGTGCACACCAAGGTTTCTACATCCTGATGTCCTTGCAAGAGAAAAACGACACCCCGGTTTTTCTGGGGCTTCAGTGGGAGAGAGGAAAGCTAGCCCCTTCGTTTATAAGCTGAGCAGTGGTGGCATGGAGCTGCCTCAGGAAGAGCCCTCATCGTGTGCGTAACAATCCATTTTCTGAGAACTGCTCGCTCCCCACATGTGGTAAGACAGAGGGTGCACTCTCTCCCTTTCCCCCAGACACGGGGGATGATACCAGGGTTTATAAGGGACCTGAGTTGAGCTCAGCCGGTGTTGCTCAGTGGTTGAGCATCTACCTATGAACCAGAAGGTCACGGTTCAATTCCCAGTCGGGGCCCATGCCAGGTTTCGGGCTCAATTCCATGGGAGGAAGGGCAGGGAGGCCTGAAGGAGGCAGCTGATCGATAATTCTCTCTCATTATTTTTAAAAATATATTTTATAAATTTTTTTTTACAGAGAGGAAGGGAGAGAGATAGAGAGTTAGAAACATCAATGAGAGAGAAACATCTATCAGCTGCCTCCTGCACACCTCCCATTGGGGATGTGCCCACAACCAAGGTACATGCCCTTGACTGGAATCGAACCCGGGACCCTTTGGTGGGCAGGCCGACACTCTCCATCCATTGAGCCAAACCGACTAGGGTTCAAATAAAGTTCTTGTATTTACAGAGCTTGAGTTGACTCTGTTATTTGCAACCAAAAGAGCTCTAACCGCGATTCTCAGGATTCTTTCCGCGGCCTCCGGAGGCCCCAGTGCTTTTGGGTTCAGTGCGATGGGACAGCGCCCTTCGGGTAAATTCCTGTTCTCTTCACGTAAGCTGGTTTGAATAGATCTTTGCAAAGAGCTTTGGCTAAGACAACACACGCTTGTATGCATGTGGCATTGACCTTGGACGCAGCTCCCCCCGCCCCATTCAACTTGTCCCTTCTGTCTGTTGTCACTGGCTCCTCTGCACCTCGCCTGATCTTCAGATGCCACATGTGCCCGGCCAGGAGGATGCAGGAAGTGACGGGGGTTTCCCCTCGGGAGGCAAAGAACAAGCCTTGGGAGGACCTGCGTTTCAGGCTTGGCTCCATGCGTTAGCTCCAGACTTTGGGGAGAGCCCTAAACCAGTGGTCGGCAAACTGCGGCTCTCGAGCCACATGCGGCTCTTTGGCCCCTTGAGTTTTTAGCAAAGGCCAGCTTAGGAGTACCCTAATTAAGTTAATAACATCGTACCTACCTATATAGTTTAAGTTTAAAAAAAAAATTGGCTCTCAAAAGAAATGTCAATCATTGTCCTGTTGATATTTGGCTCTGTGGACTAATGAGTTTGCCCACCGCTGTCCTAAACCCTCCTTGAACCTCAGTCTGCGCATCTCTAAAATGGGAATAGCCCTCACTTTTCTGACCACCCAGACCTGTGGGGTGGTCCAAGAGAATAAGAAGTTCCACAGCGCAAAAAATTTACTTGATAATGACTACAAAGGGAACAGACGGCTACGGAGAAAATCAGGAAAATGAAGAATAACGCAAAAAGGAGAAGCAGGAAAAAAAATTCACGTAAAAATTACTAATGCCGCTGATAAGATTTTACTATAATTCCTCAAATATTTTTTTCTATGTGTATTTTCCTTTTTCCTGATAAAATTGGGATCCCACTGTTTTGTACCGAGTAGGATCTCTACTCTTTGAACTCAACAATTTTGTGAATATTCTTCAAAATTATTCCACATCATTTTAAATGGCTGCATAGTGTTTCATCCCAAACATGAATTATTTTTATTTATTGATGAGAGAGAGGGGGGTGGGAGGGAGAGAGAGAGAAACATCATTGGTTGATTCTTGTATGTGCCCTGATCAGGGATCAAACCCACAACCTTGGCGTATGGGGATGATCCTCCCGGCCAGGGCCCAGAAATGAATCTTATAACCATTCCCCCATTCATTTCAAGACCCCGTGCTGGACACTGAGTCAGGTCAATGGAGGGAGAGGTCAAAGATACGGGGCTAAAGACCAGCTAAAGAGCAAGAAAGACTTCACTCCACGTGAACTTTGAATGTGTTTGTGACTGTGTTAACCTATTCAAATGATTAGAGGGACGGAAGTCTTCCGAGGAGCTGAAATCTGAGCTGGCCACTGAAAATGAGCAGGATGTTTTTTCAGAAGAGAAAAATGCAGGGAGAGGGGAATTCCTAATGAAGGAAGTGAAGCAAAGGTGCAGAGGCACCAACCACAGTGGATTATGGGACAGATTTCTTTACCCAGAAAAGAGGCTAACCTCAGGAGCTGGCAAGTGGGCAGGCAGGATTTGAACCCAGGCCTGCCGGGTTCCTCAGTGCTCACTAGTAACCACTACCCCTGTAGCAGGGATCGGGGTTCCCCTGGATTTGGGGCAGACTGCTTCCAGTCTGGGTCTGCGAAATGAAGGCATTGAATAGCTGATACCCAAAGCTCTCGGACAAAGACCCTGATTTTCGGGGTGTTTATTTTTTAATATCTTTAAGAATTCTTTTTCTGCCGAAACCGGTTTGGCTCAGTGGATAGAGCGTCGGCTTGCGGACTGAAAGGTCCCAGGTTCGATTCCGGTCAAGGGCATGTGCCTTGGTTGCGGGCAGGTCCCCAGTGAGGGGTGTGCAGGAGGCGGCTGATCGATGATTCTCTCTCTCATTGATGTTTCTAACTCTCTATCCCTCTGTCTTCCTCTCTGTAAAAAAATCAATAAAAATATATATTTTTAAAAGAATTCTTTTTCTATTAAGGATGTTGACTTTCACTGTCAAAGGTGGCCACTTGTGTGTGTGTGTGTGTGTGTGGTTGGCCATTTGCCTTTTGTGTGTGTGTGTGTGTGTGTGTGTATGTGTGTGTATGACAGAAAGAGAGAGAGAGAGAGAGGGAGAGAGAGAAGTGATTTATCATCTGCCATGTTTCCTGCCCCCATGCCACCAGTGGGACCTTCACTCTCCTTCAGTTAACCGGGAACAAAAAAAAAGAACACCCTCACCGACTGGCAGGTAGAAAATATAAAACCATCGCCTATGAGGATTTTTTTTCTTTTTTGTTGCTGATTAACTGAGGGAGCTGAGGTCCTGCCAGTGACAGAGAAGCAGGAAGCGTGGCCCGTGATAAAGTGCGGCCCGCAGCGGCCCTGCCGGCCCTGGGAGACCGCAGCTCCGGCCACAGCGATAACCGGGCCGGGGCTGGGGGACAAGCCGGGGCCTCCGCTCCTGCGGGGCCTCGATGACACCCCGAGAGCGGGGCCTCCGGAGCGGGCCGACGGCATGCACCGTCTGCCCTGCCACAAAGGAAGCGCGATTTCAGGAAACAAAGGAGGCTCCGGGGTGGGTGGACAGAGCCTGGCGGTTGGGGTCGGGGAGGACTGGGCCTCCACCCTCCACGGTGCAGGCCTGGATGACCCCCTACCTTCCCAGGGACCTGACCTGTAAAAAGGGGGCGATGATCCTACCTCTCAGGAAGGTTGTGTGTGTGTGTGTGGGGGGACACGACACTGAATAAGCCCGTGGCACAGCTCGCCCAGAGCTCCGCTGTTGGCAAGGGGCAGAGCTGGGCCCCGAACGCGTGTCTGGCTCCAAAGCCTCCGCTGTGCCTCCGCAGGAGGAGCCGGCACTGCTCAGCGAGTGATCTTGTCACTCCTGCGGTTAGGAAGCCAAACGCAGCCTGGCACTGAGGAGGGTCAGGAGCAAGCCTGATAGAGGCAAGCGGGGTGTTGGTTGTTGTCTGGCAGAAATGAGGGGGCCCCTCTCCCGGGCTTCCCTCCATCACCACCTCCAGCTGAGGCCCTGGCTCCTGGCCAATCACTGGACGGAGCCTGGCAGCCTGGGTCTGCGGGAAGGCCGGGAGCAGGCCGCCATCCAGGTGCCGCTCTGTCTTTGCCAGGCTTGGGGCCGCGCCTTTCCTCTCCCAGCCTGGCGATGCCGCCGTTTCCTCGCCTGCAAAATGAGGACCCCTGCCCTCGACCGGTTTGGCTCGGTGGATAGAGCGTCGGCCTGCGGACTGAAGGGTCCCGGGTTCGATTCTGGCCAAGGGCATGTGCCTTGGTTGCAGGCACGTCCCCAGCAGGGAGTGTGCAAGAGGCAGCTGATCGATGATTCTCTTTCATCGATGTTTCTAACTCTCTATCCCTCTGTCTTCCTCTCTATAAAAAAATCAATAAAATATATATATTTAAAAAAAAACTATTGCCTAGTATGTGCTCAATAAATATGGATCTAGCGACTGAGTAACCAGCTCCTCGTAGCCTGGGAGGAGATAAGGATGCTCTCAGTTCCTTGTCCAGCTGGTGCACTGCCAAAACGGAGGTGTGTGGTTTCCATGACAACCGAAGAGGGCCAGCCAGGCCGGCAGCAGGAGACAGACACAGGGGTTGTGAGCTCTGCATCTTTTCAAGGTGCAGCCCGGAAATTGAGAACACTGTAGTGGGCTTTCCCACAGATGTTGAGGGGGGAAAGGAACTTCATAAATATGGTTAACTCAGCTGATCGCTGGTCAGGTTGGTCAAACAACTCGGGCAGGTGGTTGGATCTCTGATGGAGGGTCAAAGGCTCTTAGTGGACGGAGAGCCAGAAACACAGGAAAGCTTGGTTCTAGTCTGGACCCTGCTGTGTGACCTTAGACAAGGTACTTAATCCCTCTGGGCCCCAGCATGTTCATTCATAAAATGGGAGGTTTAACAAGCTCTAAAACTACTTGCAAAAACACCTGTGTGGTAGGAATGTGCAATGGTTGCAGCTGCTGTTTTCAACAGTTTGAGGACTTCTCAAAAAGTTAAACCTGCCCTAACCGGTTTGGCTCAGTGGATAAGAGCGTTGGCCTTCGGACTCAAGGGTCCCGGGTTCAATTCTGGTCAAGGGCATGTACCTTGGTTGCGCGCATATCCCCGGTGGGGATCGATGTTTCTCTCTCATTGATGTTTCTAACTCTCTGTAAAAAAACCAATAAAATGTATTAAAAAAAAAACCAAAAAACTTAAACCTAGTATTGTCATACAACTCAGCAATTCCTCTTGTAGGTATATACCCAAGAGCAGCGTTTTTCAACCGCTGTTCCGCGGCAAGAGATGTTGCCTGGTGTGCCGTAGGTGCAGACAAGACAAGAATTTTATAATTTTTCACTATTTTGTTTACTTAATATTTCATAATAAAGTAATTATAAAATACTTTCTTTGTGTTTATTTGATTCCTATTCAAGAGAATTACTTTATATATAGTCAATATAGGCACAGAGTTAAATTTTTTAACATTTTCTAATGGTGGTGTGCCTCGTGATTTTTTTCATGAAACAAGTGTGCCTTTGCCCAAAAAAGGTTGAAAAACACTGCCCAAGAGAATTGAAAACAGGTACGTAAACAAATACTTGTACTCGAATATTGATAGCAGCACTATTCACAACAGCCTACAGGCCATGAATGGATGAATAAGGAGAAGGTGGTGCCCACACAATGGAATTCAGCCATAGAAAGAAATGAAGTACGGATACCTCAAACAAACTATGGGAAGTAAAAGAAGCCAGACTCAAAAGTCCAAATATTGCTGAAACCGGTTTGGCTCAGTGGATAGAGCGTCGGCCTGCGGACTGGGGGTCCTGGGTTCGATTCCGGTCGAGGGCATGTACCTTGGTTGCGGGCACATCCCCAGTGAGGGGTTTGCAGGAGGCAGCTGATGGATGTTTCTCTCTCATTGATGTTTCTAGCTCTCTTACCCCCCTCTCTTCCTCTCTGTAAAAAAATCAATAAAATATATTTATTAAAAAAGTTCCAATATGGTATGATTCCATTTATATTAAATATCTAGAGTAAGGTGACCAGATGCCCTGATTTTTAACAATTTGTCCTGCGTCCTGCGGCGTTTTAAAAAAGACCAAAAGATTTAAACGAATCTTTTAAAAAATCTGGACTTTTTTAAAACGCTGTGGAACAAATTGTTAAAAATCGGGACGTCTGGTCATCTTAATCTGAAGCAGATAAACCCTTAGAGACAGAATGCAGACTGCTGGTTGCCAGGGGTTGGAGGGGGGACTGTGGAGTGCGGCAATTTTCGTTGGAGTTAACGCAGTGGTCGGCAAACTCATCGGTCCACAGAGCCAAATATCAACAGGACAATAATGGAAATTTCTTTTGAGAGCCAAATTTTTTAAACTTAAACTACATAGGTAGGTACATTGTTATTCACTTAATTAGGGTACGTGGCATTTTGTGGAAGAGCTACACTCAAGGGGCCAAAGAGCCGCATGTGGCTCGTGAGCCACAGTTTGCTGACCACCAACAAAAATGTTTGGAACTTGATAGAGGTCGTGTTTGCATCTATTGTGAATGTAATATGTGCTTCTGGATTACACCTTAAAAAGGTTACATTTCGTGGGAATATCACTTCAGTGTCCTTTAAGAATGCCTGGAAGCCTGAAGTTACAGAACGGAGTTCTGGGAGCCTAAGAGAAGGGCAGGACTGAAGGTGGGGCCATGGAGGAAGGTGAGAGGTCACTGCAGTCCTGTGCAGGCATGCTGCCAAGGTGACATGCAGCGGGAATACGATGTGCAGAGCGGGAGTATGGGTTTGCCTCTGGCTGTACTTCAGATTCCCTCAGCCTCAGGCCTCCCGTCTGCAAAATGGGCTGATGCATCGCCCTCTCCCTCAGAGCAACGGGCACCTATCGTCATAGGGTGGACCCTCTGGGATGAAGCCTGTCACAGCCCCCTTTTTTTCCAGGGATTGAGCCTGCAACCTGGGCATGCGCCCTGACCAGGAAGGAACCAACCCACTGGGCCACACTGGCCAGGGCTGGCACCCTTTTCCAGGCACAGCAGACGGAGAGCCGGTTCTTCCTTTCCGGAGGAGCCAAGCCAGTAAGTGGGTTCAGAAGCCACTGGTGAGGCAGGGGCGTACTCAAGTTAACCGGGTGGGTTACTGTCTGGCCTTGGGCAGGTCACCCATTTCCGTGGGTAGAATGGACATGGCTGTGTCCACCTCGGAGGAAGGATGTGCGTTCAGCAAAAGGCCCTCAGTAATTCAATCCCTTTCATCTCTCTGTGGCTACTCCCTGCAGCACTCTGGAACACACACACACACACACACACACACACACACACACACGAAAAACTGCGGTTCCAGAACCCACCCAAGAGTCTCTGAGCTCTGGCTCAGGGAGGTTAAGGCAGCAGCCTGAGGCGACACAGCAGGTTGTGGCTTAGAACAAACACAAATAGCCTGGCTCCGGGTCCAGGAATTTTCCTCAAGTTTCTAAGCTTCATTTCTCTCTCTCTCTCTCCAACAGGCTTTTAGCACCCACTACGCCCGGGGAAGGGCGGAGGTGTGAAAGGAGAGGCATCCAGCAAAGACCCTCGGATCCTGCCTTCCTGAGACAGGTGCTGCCATCGCCGGCGTACACATCCGGGAGGCAAACTGTTTAACCCAGAGGCTCAGAGAGGCCCTCTGGCCGGAGCCAGACCACAGTAACCCGGAGGCGGGGTTCTCGAACTCGGGTCCTCCCGCGACGGCACCCGCGGAAGCCCCCGAGGCGCGCGTGGCCCGGCGCGGAGCGGGCAGGCGGCGGCGGCGGCGGCGGCGGGAATCCCGAGTGGAGCTGGGAGCCGGGCCGATCATTTGCACGCGGATCCCCAGAATGCCCCCCTCCCCTCCCCTCCCCCGCCCCCTCCTCCGCGGCTCCTAATGGAAGCGCTCGGTTTGGAGTTGGGAACCGTGGAAAGTTTGGAACCCAAACTCGCTCCTTCTTTGCAACTGTGGGAACTTCCCGCCCGCACACGCGGCGCCTGCAGCTCGGAGCTCCGAGCCCCGGTGCCCAGCGGCGGCGGCGTCTCCCCGGCGGCAGCCAGACCTCAGGGTCCCGCCCGCACGCGGCATCCTCCGGGGCCGAGCGGGGACAAAGCGCCCAGGCCTGCCCGCGGGGCCTGTGGCCCGAGCGCCCGGGGCCGCCGGGGATGCTGCGGCCTCAGCGGGCCGGAGGGCGCTCCCCAGGCCCCCGGCACCCTCCCTTCTCCAGGGGCCAGTGCAGGGGTGCGCGCGGCCCCCTGCCCCTGCCCATCGCCCCCGCGCCTGTGCGGCCGCCTCCCTGCGCTGCTGCCTGCCCGCTCCCCGGGCACAGGGCTCGGCGCGGGGGCGGGGGGGAGAGCCGGGACGATGGCCTCTCCTCCCCAGCTCCCGGACGCTCAGCCCCCTCGGATGTGTGGGTGCGCGGGGTGCAGGGGCAGCTCCGGAGGTTCGGCCTGCCCCCCAGCCAGGACCCCGGGCTCTCTGGGGCTGGGAGCGGGAAGGCGACTTCTGGGTTTTCCGCGCATCAAAGGTGGGCTCTGAGCGGCGGCCGAAGCCCGTTACCCTTACGGGTGCACATCGAAAGCTGGGACCGGGGGCCCAGATCTGCACCCCTCGGTCCCCCTTCCCCCACCGGTCCGCACACACAGCCACTTTTCGGCGGGGAGGGAGGGACGGAGGGAGGGGCAGTGGGACCTGGTTTGCTGGCTCGGCGCTTCGTTTGCATTGGTCCGGGGGGGCCGAGGCTGCAGCCCCTGGCCCCGCGGGTGGGGTGGGGAGGCGGGGGCCGGACGGGGGCTCAGCTGCGCCAGCATTGGCGGAGCTGGAGAATGGGGAGGGGGGCAGGAAGCGGGGGGAGCGGCGGCGGGGGGGGTGTATAAATAGGGAAGGGGGGACGTGCATCCTCGCTCGGTGAGGGGGGGGCGCTCGGCACAAAGAAAGTGGAAAGTTTGCAGCGCGGGGCGGCCGGTGCCGGGGATCCGGGTGCGCACGTGCAGGGCCGGGGGCACCGGGGGCCCCCACACCGAGCTCGCCGTTTCTTTTTTTTTTTTTTTTTTTTTTCCTGCAAGCGAGAAGGGGGGGTGTTGTTGGTATCGCCCCCTCCTTCTCCTCCCCCCAGGGGTGAAAGTGCAAGAGGAAGTGCAGCCGCTGCCATCTTTCCTCCGCTCCGAACACACGGAGCCCGGGGCCGCAGCTCGCCGCCGCCTTCGCCCGGCCCGGGGAAGGGCCCACCCAGCCGCCGCCGCCGCCCGCCCGCTGCAGCCTTCGCCGCCGCCGCCGCCCGCCAGGCTCCGGGACCCAGCCGGTGCCGCCGCCCGGTGCGCGCCCGCCGCCGCCGCCGCCGCCTTCGCCTTTTGTTTCCTCCGCTCCGGCGCCCCCGCCCCGGCTCGCGCTTTGCAGGGGACGCAGCGCGCGCCCCCAGCGGCCCGGGGAAAGCCGCGGCGCGCGCCTGCGCGGCGGACCCCTCCTCCTCCCCGCGCGCGCGCCCCTGTTGGCTGCGCGCCGGCGCCGCCTGGCGGGCGGGAGGGGAGGCGGCAGGCGAGTTTGCAGGAGGGGCGCACCTCTGTGCGCTGTTCCCCCCGGAGGTAGACCGAGAAGGGGAGGCGGGCGGGCGGGCGGGCGGAGAGGAGAGGAGAGAGGAGCGCGCGATCCGGCGGGGGTAGGGGCCGCTATGTGGGGGGTGGTGCGCCCTGCAGTCTAGACGGTACGATCCGGGCAGGGGGCGTGTGCGCTCGGCGCACCTGCGAGACTACAGAGCCCCGGGGCCGGCACGTGTGGGGAGTGTAGACACGTCCGCTGCGCCCCTCTTGTTCCTGCCTAGGGGAAGGGAAAGGGGCGGGCGAGAGCCGCGGCCGGGCGTGCGGGGAGGGGGCGGCGGACATGGAGCGGGTGAACGACGCGTCCTGCGGCCCGTCGGGCTGCTACACCTACCAGGTGAGCAGGCACAGCACCGAGATGTTGCACAACCTGAACCAGCAGCGCAAAAACGGCGGGCGCTTCTGCGACGTGCTCCTGCGGGTGGGGGACGAGAGCTTCCCGGCGCACCGCGCCGTGCTGGCCGCCTGCAGCGAGTACTTCGAGTCGGTGTTCAGCGCCCAGTTGGGCGATGGCGGCACTGCGGACGGGGGTCCCGCCGACGTGGGGGGCGCGGCGGCGGGGCCGGGCGGCGGGGCCGGGGGCGGCCGGGAGCTGGAGATGCACACCATCAGCTCCAAGGTGTTCGGGGACATCCTGGACTTCGCCTACACTTCTCGCATCGTCGTTCGCCTGGAGAGCTTCCCCGAGCTCATGACGGCCGCCAAGTTCCTGCTGATGAGGTCGGTCATCGAGATCTGCCAGGAAGTCATCAAACAGTCCAATGTGCAGATCCTGGTGCCCCCTGCCCGCGCTGACATCATGCTCTTTCGTCCCCCCGGGACCTCAGACTTGGGCTTCCCTTTGGACATGACCAACGGGGCGGCCCTGGCAGCCAACAGCAACGGCATTGCAGGCAGCATGCAGCCCGAGGAGGAGGCGGCTCGGGCAGCTGGCGCGGCCATTGCTGGCCAAGCCTCCTTGCCTGTGTTACCTGGGGTGGACCGCTTGCCCATGGTGGCCGGACCCCTGTCCCCCCAACTGCTGACTTCCCCATTCCCCAACGTGGCATCCAGTGCCCCTGCCCTGACTGGCAAACGAGGCCGGGGCCGCCCAAGGAAGGCCAACCTGCTGGACTCCATGTTCGGGTCCCCGGGGGGCCTGCGGGAGGCAGGCATCCTTCCGTGTGGCCTGTGCGGGAAGGTGTTCACCGATGCCAACCGGCTCCGGCAGCACGAGGCCCAGCACGGCGTCACCAGCCTCCAGCTGGGCTACATCGACCTCCCTCCTCCCAGGCTGGGTGAGAACGGGCTGCCCATCTCCGAGGACCCCGACGGACCCAGAAAGAGGAGCCGGACCAGGAAGCAGGTGGCGTGTGAGATCTGCGGCAAGATCTTCCGCGATGTGTACCATCTCAACCGGCACAAGCTCTCCCACTCCGGGGAGAAGCCCTACTCCTGCCCCGTGTGCGGGCTGAGGTTCAAGAGAAAAGACCGCATGTCCTACCACGTGCGGTCCCACGACGGGTCCGTGGGCAAGCCCTACATCTGCCAGAGCTGTGGGAAAGGCTTCTCCAGGTGAGCATGGTGCCCCCCCCCCCCCCCGTGACCTGCCCCATTTCTGACCCCGGGGGTAGTAGCTCCTTGCCAGGATCTGGGAGTGTGGGGGTCACTGGACCTCAGTCTGGGGTGGGGAGTGCTTTATAACGGCCCTCCTTTTGAGATGGTGCTGGCCAAAAGCTGCTCTCTCGTCCCCAGGGAAGTTCTCTGGCTCGAGGCCCGCCCTGCCGTCTCCCCTCCTCGGGGCCTGGTGGGAAGGGCCCCGGATTCCTCAGGCCACAGCCACCGGGCCTCACCATTCTTCTCCCTGGGCTCCTTTGTGTTTCCGGCACCAGGCGTGGGGCCCCCTCTGGGGGCGGGAGGCTGGGCTCCTCCAGCGACTTTCCCCGCTTGAATGGCTGCCTGCCGAGGGAGGGAGACTCTGAAACAGAAACAAGTGTGTCTCAGACTCCTTACGCTCCCGGGCCACCACGTCCCCCAGCCCACAGCTCAGCACCGGCCATCAGAGATCGGTGGGCTCCGGCTCTGCCCCTCGCGGGCACGCAGCTGGGCACCCAGAGTCTCTTCCTGACCCCGAGATCTTTGATCAGCTCTGATCCTGTGGCTCCCGAGCCGAACTGGCCCCACAGGACACAGAGGAAGGGGGCAGGGCGTTTTTTGAGATGCACTTTTTAGGGATCCCCGACTTGTCCGGGAGTGGGGGGTTGTTTTGTTTCTCCTCTGAAGGGAATATCCAGGATAAAAGGCTGGTTTTAACTTGCCTGGATACTAAGGACCTTGTGTGTGTGTGTGTGTGTGTGTGTGTGGAACCCGGGGATGGAGAACTCCCTCAGAGGGGCCCCACTCAGGAACCAGTCTTACCGGTCAGGCAACCCCTGCCCACCTGCTCTGGCGGGCATCTGGCTTACCAGCCCAGCTGGGGACTTAGGGCTCCATCCCTCGGCCTCTGGGGACTGAATTCCATCTGGGTGGCATTCATTGGCTGCCGCCGCCGCCGCGGGAGAGGCTGGGGGAGGGGAACGCCGAGTTTCTAAGGGGCTTTAGTCTGGACAATGAATCACACACACCCCCTCCCGGAAAGGCTGCAGCGAGGCAGCTTGTCTCATTCTGAAGCCGCCTCCTCAGGGTCCTGGAAATCATTGAGTTTCTGGTGGGGGAGGGAGGTGGGCAGGCAAGGTCAGACACACTCACTCACTTCCCTTCCCTCCAGAGAGGCCTGGGCCTGGGAGCCAGGGGGGGGCGGGGGGGAGTGAGTGAGGCTGTCTTTGTCCCGCTGGGGGGTGGGGGAGAGGGAGTGCTCTCCGGCAGGGTGGGAGGGGGGGTTGGGGGGCCTGGCCAAGAGCGTGGCCCCATTTTTTTTTTTTTGAGGTCTGATTTTAAAGCCTGTCTCGGTTCTCTCCCTTCCAGGCCCGATCACTTGAATGGACACATCAAGCAGGTGCACACCTCCGAGCGGCCTCACAAGTGTCAGGTAGGGGTTAGGGGTCGGCCAGGGCTGCGCGGGGCTGGAGGAGGATCGCTGCCGTCCTCACGGCCCAGCCACCAGCCAGCTGCTGCGCGTGCGGGGCGTGTGCGGGGCCGCTGGCTGACCACCGCTTGGCACACCTCCTCCTCTGTCCCTCCCCGCTCCCTCCGCTCTTCTTTGTTCTTCCCCCCGGCCCCCTCCCGCCACTGCCGACGTCCCCTCCTTCCTGGTTGTCGGGTCCTGGTTCCCGCCCTGTCTCCTGTGTTGCTTAGCTTAGCTCTCCTTTCCTGGTGTTGGCCAGCTCTGTGGACGGTGGGCCGCATGGCTCACGTGTTGTCCTGGGGGCACTGGCCTCCTGATGCCGGCTTCTGGTTCTCAGCAGTGTCCAGAGGCTAGTGGGGCGGGGGCGGGGGGGGGGGGGGCTGCAGAGGGCTCCTGGTCCCCTTGTCTGTCAGGCAGCCTGACCCAAGCTGGAGTCCCCTGAGGCCGGCAGGAGTTGGGGAGCGTGGGCGGTCTTCCCTCGGAGCACTGGCACCTGTGTCACCCTCCTGAGGCCTGGAGGGCAAGCTGGTTTCCTCTCGTGAGCTCTTTGCGTACATAGCAGGCGGTCGGGAAGGCTGGGGGCACGGTCCTCGCCCTCGGTGTGTCTGCTTGAGTAATACCTGGGGGCCCTGTGGCACCCAGAAACTTTTGAGTTTCCTCTCTTGGCCGCTGAACGTTCCTGTGCAGATGGAGAACACGCTTCCTCTCTCTTCTCCTTGGTTACCTCCCCTCTCGGGTGCCCAGAGTTGCGGGGTGCTCACTGCAGCCTCTGGGGGTAACCTGCTTCTCTTCACCCTGTTGGTGGCAAGCAGGGAGGGTTCGGGGAGACCTGCAGTGAGGGGTGGACATGTGGTAGGCAGGCCGAGGAGCCAGCGCGGACGGTGATCACGTGAGCGCGGCGAGGTGGCCTCTCCAGGGACGCTAACCCGGGGCGGGGCTGTGGGGTCCATCCGTGCCTCGTCGCCTTCTCTCCATCTCCGATCTTCTCGTCACAGAGCACACGCGGACTCTCCCTCCCTCCCGGGTAGCGCGCTGAGAGAGCCTGGCAGAGTAGGAGGAGCCCAGAGGGCAGTGGGGCCGAGCCCGGTGGCCTCGGGGGGTAACCTGCACTCTCTGCCCTTTTTCCAGGTGTGGGTTGGGAGCAGCAGCGGCCTGCCGCCCCTGGAATCTCTTCCTAGCGACCTGCCATCATGGGACTTTGCCCAGCCTGCTTTGTGGAGGTCGTCCCATTCGGTTCCTGACACCGCCTTTTCCCTCTCTCTAAAAAAACCCTTCCCGGCCCTCGAAAACCTGGGCCCAGCACCCTCTGGCAACGCGCTCTTCTGCCCCGGCCCTCCGGGGTACCTGCGGCAGGGCTGGGCCGCCCCCGAGGGCAGCCGGCCCTTCCCCCAGTGGCCCGTGGGCTAGCCTGGCCTCCCGGACAGGGCTTTCTGTGGAGGGACCGGGAGCGGCGGCGGTTGCTCTGAGGCCCTTGCTTTTGGGAGAGGCCAGCCGAGCGGTTCACACCTGCCATGCCTGGCTCCTCCCAGGGAGACCCGGAGCCTTTCCCAGCTCAGGGACCCCAGATGGGAGAGCGAGAAGCTCCTTGGTCCCCACCCACGCAGGCTTCAGGTGCCCCGGGGTGTCTGTCCTGGCCTGGGCCGCTTTGGAGGTTGGTGCATTCCTGGGAGCTAAGCCACTGGCTCCTGTGCTTCCCCTCCCCCTGGCATCACCTCCCCTAAGGCAGGGGTTTTCTAGAACGGGGCCTGGCCACCCCGACCCCCACCCTGGCAGTGATGCTCCTCCAGAGGTGCAACTCCACCTGGGTCCTCCCCGTGTCCTGCTCCTCCCTCCCCCTCAGACAGGTCCTGCTCTCACTTCTGGTTAGTGAATTAGACTTTGGTGTTTTTGAGGTTTATTAGCAGGTCTGCTCAGGAACTAGACTAACCAGTAGCTTTGTATTGGGTCACCCCATCATGCGAAAGGCTTTGGGGGCTGATAAAGCAGATGTATGTAGATCCCCCCCCTCGGATCCTGTTGGTGTGCCCTTTAGCCCCCCGCGGGCTCCGTGGGGTAACAAGTGATGATAAAAGTTTTAATTCTAACATTTGAGGCTTTGTGTGTTTTGTCCTTGGTTTGTGTCATAACACTGACATCATTGTCCCTGGGTATCCCAGCCCTCTCCCAGGCCTGCCGGGCCCTGCCTGCAGCCCCTAGCCAGACTCCTTTACCGGGGACCCAGCAGGTAAAGACGTGCTGGCTCCCATGTGCGGGGCTGGCCAGCCAGGTGTGCCTGGGCTTGGTTAACCAGCAGGGACATCTGTTTTGCATTCGTCCCTGGTACCACATGGGCTCTGTTTCTGAGCTGCTGCGCCCGTGGGAAGAAAAGCATCAGGAGGTGGGCTGGGGAAGTGGGCATATCGGGCTCAGTGTGGAGTGGTGACGAGCAGAGGTGACCCCAGCTCAGGCTGGCTGGGCTGGGACCTGGCCTTTAGCAGCTGCCTAAGCACAGGGCTGTGGGCAGGGCAGCCGTGCCAAGCACCACCGGCAATCAGTTCACACCCTGCGGGCTCGCTCTTACCCCATCAGGCCCTCTCTCTTCTCCCTGTCTCCTGGAATGCCTTCCCCTCGAGTTGTCCCGCATGGAGGTTCTGGGTGACCCCTTCTTTGATATGTCTCCCCTCTGTCCTCTGTGCCTTCTCTCCTGGGTCATGTGACCAGCCTCTTTATGTCCTGTGTTCTCTGGACTTCTGGCAGGCCTAGACTCAGACTCACACACTTTCAAGATCCCCCCCAGAAAACTTGGGGGACTAAGCCAGGAAGGGTCAGTGTTGGCACAGCAAAGCCTGCCATCGCTCCAGTGGGCTTGGTCACACAGTGAGAGTTGCTGTTGTGCTTGTGTGTCTTCTTCTCAGCAGCGGATTTACATTCCTCACGCTGTTTGCCCAGGCTGAGGTGCGCTCTCATTCCTGGAGAGGCCATCCAAGGGGGATGGGCGGGCGGAGTCAGCCTGGTCTGAGATTTTAGTTTTGCTTAGCGAATCCTCCAGATGGATAATCCACTTGTGGATAACCGAGGTTTGGCGGTCCGTTATCTTGAGCCAGCGAGTCTGACAGGCCGCGCTTCCAAGGACAGAGCCGCAAAGAAGGCTGGCGAGAGAAACAGGCGTCCCTTTCATATCCGTCCGGGCGCATCCTCTCCCGGGGAACGCGGGAGGCACAGTCCTGAATGCCCGCTTTCAGCTGCGTGTCCTCACACCTGGGCCGGGTGTGGTTCCTCTGCGTTCCGAGGCTCAGGCCACCCAGCCTCTCACCATTGCAGGGGCGGCGGGTAGGTGACGGGCTGGCCAAGCTGGCTCCTGATTGTGGATCAGTCGACAGGTGCACCCTCCAGAGGGTGTTTACAGCCGCCCTCGCTCTGGTTCACAGGCTGGGGGGCTAGGTGGAGACTCATACACTCCCCCCCAACCCCCTGCTCGCTCTGGCCCATAATTGGGTCTTGTGGTCCCAGCCTGAGGTGGGACCCACCTGTGGCCATGAGACCAAGCACCCGTGATGCTTTCTGAGGCACCTAAGTGTTCGAGTTCCCCTGCACAGTCCTGTCACCTCTTCCCGTCGGGAGTCCTGGCCACCAAATACACTGTGTTAAAGAGTCTCGGCACCTTTCACTGACCAGAAACGACCTCTACTGAGCCAGAGATGGTGAGAGCACAGGCTCAGGGGGCTCACGGGCCGGCTGTCCCGTGTCCTCTCAGGGCTTCTGTCTGCCCAGCGGGACGTGAGGGAAGACAGGGACCCCGGGGTAGCCGGCAGGATCGGTAGGGTCCTGGTCTGGCGTGGCAGGGTGTTCAGACCCCCGCTTTCTCTGGTAGCTGAATGTGCTTTGGGCAAATCACTTTCTAAACTCAGCTTCCTCGTTTGTCAAACGAATAAACTCAATATATAAAACAAATAAAAGCGGTGCTTTATTAGTATAAAGTGTTCTGTTCAAACTTGTAACGCTTACTTAAAAGATAGTGACAGAACAGCGAGGCCTGTCCTGATGCACACAGCCTTTTGGGACTAGGGTAGCAACTGTGGCATCTTCGGCCTCCAGGGTATCACGTGGGTTTGTTTCTTGCTTTTGACTGTACGATAAGGAGATAGATAACAGTACTTGTACAGTAAGGAAATAGGTAAGTGTCCGTCAGGACTGTTCACTTACCAGGAGAGGCTTCTGTTAAACAGACTCAGCAGGAGCAAGTGAACAGGGTAGCAGGTCTTCAGCGGGTTAACCTTCGATCTGGAATGCACTTAAGAGGGGCAGGTTGCTTTCTCTTGCAGTTCTACAACAGTAAACATACACAGAGAAATGAGTCAGGCTCAACTAGAATCCCTGAAACACTTCCATAGATTCCAAATAGCCTGAGAGTCACCAGCCTGAACGCTCCTGAGGACTTTCCCGACATTCCGTGGCCCCAGCGGAGGGAGGGGTGCTGGGGGAGATCTCGGACTGAGCTGAGTCAGGTTCCAGGCACAGGAAGTGCCGGGGCTTGGGCCCACCCTCCCAGGGTGCAGGTGTTGTGGGTGCCAACCTCGATCAGCCGAGTCATCTGGCCCTGGGACCTGGCCATGAGCTGGTGGTCACAGCACAACTCTCTGTGACCGCACACTCTGGGGAGGTGATAGCACAGCCTGCCCCGGAAGGCTGCCGTAAGGATGGACCGAGTGAGATAAGCGCCTCTGAAAGGCTAAACATGGGGCCCGACTGGCACGGAGTGAGTGCCCCATCAGTGTAGGGTAGCATCGCCTTCCTTATTACCAGCACTTCCCCAACTTAACATTTCACAAATGCTCCCAAAACCTCTGGCCCGCTTTCTCTGCTCTTTTCTCGTGTCAGCAGCACTGACAGTACCATTTTATGGGCGAAATTTTTCAATATTGACTCACGAGAACATGGGAGCAACCTATGGGCTTGGTCTTGCCTTTCTTTCTCATTTCCCTGTGGCCAAGACGAACGGTCGCTTTTGAATAAAGTGAATAAATTGAATTATTTGTATAAAGCAGCGAGGGACACCCCGGGATGGAGAATAGGAAGACTGGTCTGTTTATATTGCCAGTAACTCTTGTGCAGACTCCCGTGTAGTCAGTGTAACGGATGTCAACGCTGAATGTTTACAAATGAACAAATGCCTCGTCTTCATTCTGCAGGGGAGCATAGTGTGCCGTGCTGGGGTAGTCATGGGAACCAGGAATTCCGACTCCAGGGTCCCGTGTGGGAAATCAGAGCGGCGAGCAGGCCCGCCGGGGAGAGAAAGCCTGGGCCGTGTTCTAACGCTCTCTGGGCGAGGAGTCGGATGTGTCGGCCAGAAACGGCTTAGTCCCACAGCGCGCTCGGTGTGGAGTCGGGGGTGGGGGTGGGGTGGTGGAATGCCAGCTCGCGCCTCATCCTGTTTTCCTCTCTGCCCTCAGACCTGCAACGCTTCCTTTGCCACCCGAGACCGGCTGCGCTCCCACCTGGCCTGTCATGAGGACAAAGTACCCTGCCAGGTGTGCGGCAAGTACTTGCGGGCAGCGTACATGGCGGACCACCTGAAGAAGCACAGCGAGGGTCCCAGCAACTTCTGCAGCATCTGTAACCGAGGTAATCTCCCCGCGGTCCCCTCACTTCCGGAGGGGGGGGCCTGAGCCCGCGTGGGCGGCTGGGGGCTCCGGACCACCCTGCCTCGGGTTCCATTCTGCACACGGCCCGCCTGCCCTTCCCTCTGAATGATAAACGCGGTCCTCGCCCAGCTAGCTGCTTGCCACCCCTTCCGTCCCAGGAGGCTTAGGGTGTTTGGAATGGGGGTTCCCAGGAGATGAGCAGTGGGAACAGGCAGGCTATTGTTCCCAGCTGGGCCCGGAACTTCTGCTGCTCAGGTGGATGCAGCAGTTGGAGAGCCCACGGAGGCATTGATGTTGGTGAGAGAGGCATTAGCCCCCACGGGGGGGAGAAGAGGGCACCTCCTGGAGAGCTTTGCTGGCTGGTTCCCTGGCAGGTGGAATTCAGCAGCCAGGGAAGGAGGCTGAGCCTAGCGATGGACAAGGGTCAGGAAAGAAACTCTGCGTACTGTAGCGCCAATGGTCAGGAGCAAGCCCAGACCCAGGCAGATCGTGGCCTTGACGAGGAAGGAGAGTGGAGGTGTTCTGAGCAGGGGAGCGCGCTTGCTGCTGACGTTGGCCGAGGTGGCTCTGGTTCCGGCCTGGGTGTTGTGTTGGGTGAAAAGTCAGGCCGAGCTTCCGCCGGGACCTGTCAGCTGTTGGCAGGGCTGAGGTTTGTGTCTCTGCACGCACAGTGTCAGTGGAGGAGCCGGGCGCCGCGTCTCTGCTGGAGGAGGAGGCTGGGCCGCTGTCGGCAGTGGGTGTGAGGATGCTTTTGCACGGTGTGCTCGCTTTGGCCCGGTGTGGATGCTGGGAAGTCCTGTGTCCTGGGTCGCCCTGGTCCCAGTGCTTCTGGGAGTGTTGGCTGTGGCTTAGTGGACGGAGTACTGAACCAGGAATCAGGGGGGCCTCGGGCTTAATCCCAGCCGCTTCCACCTCACCCTACTGCTGCGTGACCTCGAGCTTTCCCTTCCCTCCTCTGAACGTCAGCTCCTTCATCTCTTAAATGAGGTTAAGAACACCCCCCCCACCCCCCCTTTGCCCACCTCACAGGGTCGTTGTGAGGATCCCGGCACACAAAGTAGATGGAGGTTAAGGGGGAGGCCTGTTCTTACACTTCGTAACTGATAGGAGACACACCCGGACACCCTGGCTGAGACAGAGAGAACTAAACATTCCTGCAGTCCTTGGCTGGAATGCGGGTGCCTGTGGGCCTCCGTGCGCCCTTAGGCCGCTGTGGGGGAGACTGCTGAGCAGCGAGGTGTTCTCACTACCCCTCCCTGAGACTGCACGCTTGGGGTTTGCCCGAAGGCCACTGGGTGTCACTCTCTGCATCCCCAAGAACGCTGCTGGGGAAGCAGGGAGGCAAAAGCCGCTGAAGCACCTGTCCTACCTTCTGACGTGTCCATAGAGCCCTTCTGGCAGGAATATCCCCGGGTAGCAGGTGGCGGGGTTGTGCACACAGGGAATTATCGGGGTGTAGCTGACCATCTTGACCGTGGCTGCCCCCGCTCTAGAAAAAGTTTCCTGTCTTGTTTCATCCGAACCTGGCTTGCTAACAGCACCCCCCAAATACCTCTAATCCTGCTACAACATGCCATCCTCTGGCCTTCGGTCAAGCTTTCAGGGTTGCCGTTCTCAGCTTGAGAGCTGGGGTCAGAGCCCAGGAGCAGGAACCAGTGAGAGTGGAGAAAGATGCTCCTGAGGAAACCCAGAAAGCCTAGGGTTGCAGAGGGGAGTGAGGACTGGTGGGAGGTCCAGAGCCACAGCCCCTTGGGGCTCAGCTCCCCGGGAAAGAAGAGCTGAGAGCAGCAGGGAACAGCGGGGCAAGTTGGCCCAGTTACAAGACCGCTGATGTGGCAAAGCCAACAACTATTGTACAGTCAGGAGTTGTTTTTCCTGGGGCTGGCGAAGGCCTTGGGCCACAGCCCGCAGGCGACATGACTGGGATGGAGACAACGGAAGAGTAAAAGCAGAGGCCACCTTATCTCCGAGAAGACAAGACTGCATCTGGATCATAAGCTAAACAGCTTCGGGTCGAGTCAGAGCAGGAAGTCCCATTCTTCTAAGAAGATAAGAGAGGGCTCTGGGCCAGCCTACCCTGGGTACTCAGAAGCAAGAGAAGACCATTTAACTTTTTATTGGGAGAGAAGGAACAGGATTCTACCTCCGGACTAATTTCTTTGGCATAAAGAGACCCAACAGGAAGGGGAAGGGTGGGGGGGGGGGGGGGGGGAGAAAGAACACCAAGGAGGAAGGCACTTTTTCCAGGAAGAAAATGACACCAAAGACATCAAGGCACTGGAATCAGAACGCAGATAGCTCTGGATCATTCATACCTGCCACCAAGGTTAAGAATTCAGGGAGGAGCTGAATCAATAAATGGATGTTCTTAACTCTAGAAGGGTTTGAGCAAAGGCTAATGCCAGCCAGCTGGTCAGATGGTTGAGATTGGATAAAATGAATTTCCAAATGCCCTCTGACATCCTTCAATTCCAAGTCTTTTGATTCCAGAGAGAGGAAGAGGGAGAGGGGAGAAACATCAGTCGGTTGCCTTCCACATGCATCCTGGCCAGGGATTGAACCCACAACGTGCAGGGATAGTGCTCCCACTAACTGCACCACACCTGCCAGGGCCCAACGAGTCTTAAGCCAGTGGTCGGCAAACTCATTAGTCAACAAGGCCAAATATCAATAGTACAATGATTGAAATTTTTTTGGAGAGCCAAATTTTTTAAAAACTTCTTCTAATGCCACTTCTTCAAAATAGTCTCGTCCAAGGCCGTGGTATTTTGTGGAAGAGCCACACTCAAGGGGCCAAAGAGCCGCATGTGGCTCAAGAGCCGCAGTTTGCCGACCACGGGTCTTAAGCACTCAACTACTTATGCACCTGCCATTTTCAGTCTTTGCCTGTGAAGGATGGGAAAGATTAGAGGCAGCTTGGCTGCTTAGTACCACACTTAAGACAGATGACCTTGTCTTTGTCCTAGAGACATACCAAGATGCGGATCAGACCTGGAGAGGAAGATAACTTGTAGTGGGAAGATGGTGAGAAAAGTTTGTTCTTTCATTTTCAAGTTGAGGATATCAGCTAAGTTGATCAGCGGGAGGGAGAAAAGGATCCAGTAGGTCACCATAGTTTTCTACCATTCTTTTAAAATTTCTGTAGCAGGGTCTTAGTGTGTATGCATAAGTACTGATGTGAGGAAGAGGGGTTGCTCATTGAGAACGTGCCTCTGACAGAGACAACATCGGGTCCCCAACATCACTGCTTAAAAGGTAGAGGAAGTCTTCTTTCCAGAGGTGGGCGCACGAGTTGTTATCAATGCCAGTCTTGGGTGCAGACGGCCTGCCATCCTCTGGTTCTCTGAGCTGACACAAACCAACTAGTGCCCCCATCTGGCACCAAGGTGTGGACAAGGAGAAAGCAGTCCCCGGCCCCTGCGTGGACGTGAAACTTGCAAAGAAGGGGTTTGCTTCTGGAGTGTGAAATGCAGCGCAGCAGACAAGATGCAATGGAGGAACACAATGGCCCTTTGGCAATGGCGTCTTCGTCTCTAGGATGCGAGGGAGGGCGGCTTGCTGGTTCTAGCGGAGTCACGTGTGTGCTCAGTATCTCCCGTCATTCTGTGCCTGGATCCAGCCGCCTTGTTGGTTCTTGGTTAATCAGTGGTGAATGGGCAGACGAGTTCAGAATTCCAACGGAATGTTTCTGACTTAAAAAGATGTTTTCTTCTCAGAAACTCGGCTTCTGTTTTAGCCCAACAGTTGGCTGCTGAGTTGCTCTGTGTTTAAATTCTGGGCTTCACGCGGCAGCTGTAGATCCACTCCTCCCACCCTGCCATGTGGCTCTGCTATAGATAGTACCGTCTGCAGCTGGGGAGAGGACCCAGCCATGTGTTCCTCAGCCTGATTTTCAGGAAAAAGAAGCAAGTTTTCATTGAGCATCTGCTGGGTTCCCCTGGTACATAGCTCTTCCCAGAAAGAGTAACTACACTGATTCCTGGTGCCCTTTCCCTCCATGGACCAGCCTGGGGACACCGAGCCACTGCAGAGGCCTCAGCAGGGATTAAAAAACAAAGAAAAAAAATTCCCTTCTAAAGTGGAATCATCAGAAAGTCCCTGATGTCTGTGCTGGTTGTTGGGGCCACAGCACCCAGGAAGGGGCTGAGATCCTCTTTCCCATGAGCCTCATCTACTCATGCCTGACTACACCCTTCCTCTTAGGAATGTTTGTAAGATAAGCCAGGCTGCTCTGTAACTGGCCCCAGGCAGACCCCTCATCATAGCACCGGACAGCTCGCTCTGCAAGGCAGGGCAGGACACTGGCCTCTGGCCCAAGTGGGTCTGTGAAGGAGCTGTGTCAGGAAAGGAGGAATAGTCACTCACTCATTCCCTCCAGAACCACCAAGCACCATTGTCAGGGGAGTGTTTGTTCAGTGCCTTCCATTCTAATGGAAGAGAGATACATGATTGTAAATGGCGACCACGAAACCTATTGCAAAAGTCCATGGGGCTGTTTCTGGGGCCAGGGCCAATACACATTAAAAAGCAGTCTGTCCCACGCAGCCGGTGTGGCTCAGTGGTTGAGCATTGACCTATGAACCAGGAGGTCATGGTTCGATTCCTGGGCTGCGGGCTTGATCCCCAGTGTGAGGTGTGCAGGAGGCAGCTGTTCAATGATTCTCTCATCATTGATGTTTCTCTCTCTCCCTCTCCCTTCCTCTCTGAAATCAATAATAATAATAATAATAATAATAATAATAAAAAAGTCTGCCCAGAGGTTAAGGACCACATGGCCCTGGGGTTGGAGTCCAGGCTCTGCCATTTCATAGCTGTACCTGTGACTGCAAGTTGCTTAACCTCACCAAGCCTCTTATTTTTTAATCTATGAAACAGGTATAATTCTCAGCTCAGAGGGTAGTTGGGGGAATACTACAGAACAATGCATGCAACGTGCTGGCTGGCACACCATCACCACCTGCTGAAGGTGAACTTTTTCTTTTTTGGCAAGAGAACATTTGCCCGGTCAATTAGGTAGAAAACGTACTTCCTAGAAGAAATGGGCTTAGGAAACAAGTTCTAGAGGTAAAGGAAAGGATCCTTGGAGCTTGGAAATGAGGAAGCTCATGGTAACTTTTACTGTCGTTCCAAAGGCCATGCCAAGTCAGACTTCTTAAAGTGAGTCTTGTGCAGACGTCACGCAGCTCTCTCCAGCCTCTGACCCGCTAGCCATGGATCCCATTGTTACCCTGTAATTTTAAAGGGGATGACAGTACCTGGGAATATGTCAGCCAGGTCTGAGTGAATGAAAGGACATCATCAAGGCACTGGCACCCCACGTGGGCCTCATGCTCAAAAGCTTCGCTTCCTGCCGAAGGCACTTGCTGATCCTTGGCCATGAATGGGGTTCGATGACAGAGCTTCCTCCTGTGAAACCCAAGCTGAAACCCTCAGACCTGCCCACCTGGTTCCCTATCTGCGAACCAGGGCTTGTGGGTGGTGCAGAAGTTGGCCCAAGATCTCCTCTTTCCAGCCTGAGAGATGACACAGCTCAAACTGACCGGAGCGTCTGGGTTGGGCTGGAGTGGCCCCACGATGGCTGGACTGTCCCCCCGCAAATAGAGGCAAAGATCATCCCTGCTTTTTCCTTAAATGAACCCGATGGATGCTCCAAAACTGAACCAAAAGGCCACCATGAATAAGAGATGGCTACACTCTTTAATGTGACATCCTCTTTTTCATCAAAACGTCTAAGCAGTTACTAAGTCCAGTTATTCTGAAGGTGAAAACGTAGCAACTAGAACATGTCCTAAGAAATAGAAGCAGGGCTGCTCTGGAGGCATTCCTTTGGGAGTTCATCTCGCCTCCATCTGATCGGTGGTACCGTTCACAAGTGTTAGCGAGCGTTCTGCTGGCTGGCTGGCTGGCGGCCCGGGAGCCTGGATGCTTTTCTGACTCTGTTTCTAGCTGTGGTCCTTGCAGCTGACCCGGGGCTGTGGGACCATGCAAACCACTCCTTACTGAGGTGCCAAGCAAGCCTAGAGGCGTCTGGCCCTTTGACCTGACACCCATCCGTCCCGGCAGCTGGCCTGGGCCCTCCACCGCGGCCCGACGGAGTGGGCTCTGCAGAGGAAGCGATTCGAGGGCAGTGCCATCCTTGCTCCTGAGCCAGAGGGCTCCTGTGGTTGCAGCTGTGTTTGAGCCAAGGAGGGCCCCTTCTAGGTGCAGCTGGCCTGGGGATGCTAGCCAGAGCGGCCGGAGGAGAGGCGTGGGGGAAGCAGAGAGGTGTCTCGGTGCTGGCCGCGGGATCTCATCTCCTTTTGTCTTGTTTAGGTTTCTCCTCTGCCTCCTACTTAAAGGTCCATGTTAAAACCCACCACGGTGTTCCCCTTCCCCAGGTCTCCAGGCACCAGGAGCCCATACCGAATGGGGGAGCAGCGTTCCACTGCGCCAGGACCTATGGCAACAAAGGCAAGCGACCCCTTGCTCTGCACTTTGCTTCTCTGCGCAGACTGTGTTGTGGGGGCGCTGGGCCGGGTGCGGGGAGGCGGGAAGGCTGCCGGCTGGCTGGCTGGCCGCCTCGAGGAGGCTCAGTGATCCGAGTGGCAGTGGCCTCCAGGACAGAGTCATAAGTGGGTATCTCACTCCAGGGCAGTGAGTGAGGCTGGAGGGCCCTGCCATGATCCAGCCCCCGCCTCCTGGCCAGCCCATGCTGTCTGGAGCCCTGCCACATGCCCCGGCCCAGGGCAGGAGGAGGAGCCCTGCATGATGAGTTACTTCGGGCTTGTCTGGCGCCTGTGGCCCTGGAAGGGTGGTGCGGAGCTGTAGCTGAATGCTTTCTCCTTTGGTCCTGCTGGGCAGGGGGAGCCCAGGGCTGGCTTCCCCCTTCATAGGTGTGTGGCTGGTTGCTGGGAGCGCCCTTTCCAGAGGGCCTCTGGCTGTGTCTGTGAGGTGCATGGCGAGCATTGACCTACCTGACGGCCTCCGACTCCGAGTTGGTTTGCTTGGTTTGTGTAGAGCTCCCTACACCCCACCTTCACTCGTTGGTTCAGGTTGTTTTGTGGTATTGTTAAGCTGTGGTTGCTTTGGGGATGAGGCCAGGGGCTTGGCGGATGGCAGAGATGGCATGCTCCACGCTCCCATCACAGACCTCCCTTCCCGGCATGGCTCTCTGACCCCAGGCAGGAGGCTGCTGATCGGTGGAGGACTCCATTGCGGGCCGGGCAGGGCAGGGCAGAGCAGTGAGGGGTGTCTGGCGGTCCGGCTTGTCCTGGGCTCTGTGGGGGCCCAGCCTGCCAGCTGAGTTGTTCCAAGGTGCTTTTAATCTCTGTGCTCTGGCCACTCGGCCCAGGAGAGGTTTTGGCAGAAGGCAGGCGGCGAAGGCAGGCTTGTGTTTGCAGCACTGGGAAAAGGACTGGCTTCTGTCTCCACCATCTTGGTGTCTGCTGACTTGGGGATCCCCGGCTCTGGTTCCGCCTTGCTAGGGTGCAGCTAGTCTGGTGCAGAGGTGAGGCCACTGACACCCCTGTTTGGGCGTTTTCCTTCAGAGGCACCCAAGTCAGGACCCGGGAGTTGGGGGTCTTCGTGTTGTTCTGGGGAGAAGCAGTGGAGGTCCCCTCTCTGAACCACCTTCCTTGGAGCAGGCTGAGATGGTGATGCGCGATACGTACGCACCTGCATGAAGAGTCCTCAGCCCCAGGGCCCTGCTGTCTCGCCCCGTAGGTGGTCAGACCCCCAGGCTGACCAGCCAGACCTCGGCGGGTTCTGCCAGCACCGTGGCTGGCTGCCGACCGCCCTCCACAGGCCTGTGGCTGGTCCCTCCCAGCCCCTCCAGGCGGGGCCCTCTCTGGAGCCCGGCCTCATCCCGCCTCTGTGTTCTGTTTTCTCCTAGAAGGCCAGAAATGCTCGCATCAGGATCCGATTGAGAGCTCCGACTCCTACGGTGACCTCTCGGATGCCAGCGACCTGAAGACTCCGGAGAAGCAGAACACCAACGGCTCTTTCTCCTGCGACATGGCGGTCCCCAAAAACAAGATGGAGTCCGACGGGGAGAAGAAGTACCCCTGCCCTGAGTGCGGGAGCTTCTTCCGTTCCAAGTCCTACTTGAACAAACACATCCAGAAGGTGCATGTCCGGGCTCTCGGGGGCCCCCTGGGGGACCTGGGCCCCGCCCTCGGCTCACCTTTCTCTCCCCAGCAGAACATGTCTCTCCTCGAGTCCTTCGGGTTTCAGATTGTGCAGTCGGCGTTCGCATCGTCTCTAGTAGATCCCGAGGTTGACCAGCAGCCCATGGGGCCAGAGGGGAAGTGAGGCAGAGGCCGAGTCCCTGTGGAGGCGGCCGTCCATCCGGGGACTGCTGAGAAATGCTGTGAATGCGGAGGGAAGTGATGTCTTTGGGTTCTGTAGCGGAGAGATTTTTATTCGTTTTTAAACCCCGCCCTCCCACCTTATCGTCCCATCCCCTCTCCACCCCCTCACCCCCGTGGTCTTTAGATAGATCCCCATCTGATACTCTGCAGACATGTCTGTGAGGCCCAGGATGGGGCAAGGGCAGGAAACACTACATAGGCCATCAAGGGCCTTCAAGGCAACAAGGGTTCCAGTTTCTCCAGTGAGCAGAAGCTGGAATTCCTGGTGCTCAGTTCTTAGTGACCCCCATCCCAAACCCACAGCGGACGGCATTCTGGGACCTCGGTGATTCTGGTCCCCTCCCACTTCTCTAACCCCTCACTCCCCCATCTCCTAGCCCTTAAGAGAGAACACAGTAGAGTCTCCACCCACGTATACAACTCTGACGCCCCACTGTCTTTAAGGAAGCTGAAAGCCTACAGCATCCCATGGACCAGAGGGCGAGTGTCCTCCAAGAGCCCCCCTGAGCTTGACCCTTGACCCGGAGGGCCCCAGAATGTTCGGAGCCCTGCCTGGAGTCTAGCATTTTGCTTCTAGGACAAGCTTAGCTGTTGAGGACACTCCCACCCAAAATTCCAGTTCTTACGTGATTTTAACCATTCAACTTGCTGTTGGGTTTTAATTCTCTAATTATTATTATTATTGTTATTATTTTTTAGGACCAGTTGTAGTGAATTGCTACTGAAAGCTATCCCAGGTGATACAGAGCTCTTTGTAAACCGCAGTCACAGGTTAGGGTTAGTATTAAACTTTGTTTAGATGTACCATAATTAACTTGGCTAGTTGATTGTTTGGAGTCTATGGAAGAAATAGTTTTATGCAAAATTTTAAAAAAAATGCCAGTCTGGTCAGGGAGGGTAGGGGGTTTAGTGCTATTGGGGAGCCAGGGAGACAGGAGAGCTGGCAGGCGGGGACATTATGTACCTCAGTTGTGTCACGTGTGAGCAAGCCCAGGTGGACCTCGTGATGTGAATTGATCTGATCAGACTGTATTAAAAACCTTAGTACGTTACTCTCCCTGCTCCCCGAGTCTGGTTTTTCAGCTGTGAGGGCCTTTGGGACCCAGAGGGGGGGCAGGGCACGCCCCGGCACCTCGGGGTGGGGAGGGGAATCCCAAGAGAACTATCTTCCTCTTATTGCACCGGTCGCACTGGGACTGACAGGTAACGGTTCCCACTGAGGTAACGGTTGCCAGCTTTCACCCATTAGTTCAGCAAACCCTCGCCCCTGTTGTCCTCACTGCTGTGTGCCAGGCCCAGCCGCAGACCCCAGGGTACGGAGGCGAAAGGAGACCCTGGTGGAGCTCAGTGGGAGACAGTTAACAAGCAAGCAGATTGAATTTAGGTCGGATAATGAGAAATCCAGGGGGGAAACCTGGGCAAAGTAGGAAGGTGGGAGGTAGCGGGTGGGACTCCGGGAAAGAAGATCTGGAGTTAGCTCTAACTGGTGTGGCTCAGTGGATAGAGCATTAGCCTGTAGACTGAAGCGTCCTGGGTTCGATTCTGGTCAAGGGCATGTACTTAGGTTGCAGGCTCGATGGTTGGCCCTGATTGGGGCATATGCAGGAGGCAACCAATTAATGTCTCTTGTCTCACATGATGATGTTTCTCTCTGTCTCTCCCCTAACACTTTCACTCTCTCCAAAAACCAATGGAAAAATTCCCTGGGATAAGGATTAACAACAACAAAAGATTATGAAAAAAACAAAACACCTAGAGTTAGAGGGCACTGGCTAGGACCTAAGGAGGGACAACGTGCAGGTTGAATATCCTCTTGGCCAAGGGACTCTTAAGAAGCTTAGCAACGTGAATGTCCCTCCCACCCCAACCCTGTGCCATCTGTGGGGTGAGTAAAAGGTGGCTGCAGCCTCAGTAGTGAATGCTTGAAGAGAAGGGGGAAGAACAGCAAACAAGAGGCAAGAAGTGAGCACAGCGGGGAGTTAATGGGAGCAGGAATCAGTGGGAACAGGCTGACTTCACGGCAGTCAGGTATCTTGAGAAACCTCAGGCCAGAGGGAAACCCCTAAACGAACAGAAACAGCATTTAACCTCCAAACAAAAAGTGATAAAGGAGAAAAACAGACCAGGAGGGACTTAGATTCACATGATTATCAGTAATCACACTGTTCTGGTTAAAGGCACACTCAGAACTGGATTTTTTTTTAAAAACCCTCTAAACCACCTACGTGAAATCTTGGGTAAATTGCCGGGCTGTGGTCTGTGTGGGATGGAGGCCTGGGCTGTTTGGTGTGAGCATCAGAGAAAAGAGCCACCCCGGAGTGCTGAGCCGCTGTGGACAGGGAGCTTTGTGGCCACCACAGACTCTGCCAGCGGGTCACACTGCAGAGAACCTGGCCTTGACCCAGCAGCCTGAGACATGTAGGTCCTGCTCCCCACCTGAGACCCCGGGTTGTGTCTGGACAGCGGCAGGAGTGGAACAACAAAGCAAGCAGCTGCTGCTTCCAAAGCACTCATCTGGAGGCCTGAGCAGCAAGCGGAGGTGCCCCCCGATTGCCCCAATATCTCCAGCTTCCACACCTCCATACGCCATGCCCTTCAGACCATGGGGGGAAAAGCCGTGCAGGACATGGGTACACTTAGGTGGAATGCCTTCTCTTGCCATGGTCAAGGGCAGAGAACCTGAGCTTTGGCTGTCCAGCCCCTCCATCTGGTCACTGCCAACCCTGGGCAAATTTCCGAGCCTGTCACCTCATCAGTGAAATGGGCTGTGAAGACTAAGGGGGACATCATACGAGCTGCCATTCTCTGAGCCTGACGCTCAGCATGACCTGCGAGGGTGGTTCTCTTACTGTCCCCCTCCTGCAGACGGCAAACAGAAAACAGGCTGGCACCCTCCCACACAAGGTCACAGAGCAAGTGACAGCCAGCATTTAAACTCAGGTGGTTCTCCGACCTTGATTCCCAAGCCCTCGGCCACAGATCGTGCCTTTAGTCACACATAAATGCCCAGTTCAATACTTGGCACAGAGGAGGTTCTGGTTGCCCTGCCAGGCCCCCGGGATGAAGGCCTGACAGTGTAGCTGAAAATGACCACTGAGGAGGCCAGGCTCAGTGCCAGAGGCAGCGTCCAGAGACCGAGTGTGAGTAAGCAAGCTCTTCATACTTGGACTGACCGGATGATCTGCACCCCACCCCAAGCCAGCCTCACTGGACCCCCTGCATGAAGGTGTGCTGGGCACCAGCAGCAGCCTGTTTTCTTAAAAAAAAATATATATATATATATATATATATATACGCGCAAGATATGCCTGCAACCAAAGTACATGCCCTTGACTGGAATCAAACCTGAGACCCTTCAGTCTGTAGGCCGATGCTCTATCCACTGAGCCACACCAGTTAGGGCAGCAGCCTGTTTTCTAGGCACCGCCAGGCAGAGCTGTCACGCCAAGGAGCCAGTCCAACTGTAATTTCTGGGCTCAGCTCCTCCCACTCTCAGTGCATACCAACCGTTCCCAGCACCCTCCCTTTCCCCACAGAACACCCTCCACCCGGAGGCTCCTCCTTTTTTTTTTTTTTTTTTTTTTAAATCCTCACCCGAGGATATTTTTCCAGTTTTAGAGAAGGAGGGAGGGACAGCTAGAGAAACATGGATGTGAGAGAGACTATCAATGGGTTGCCTCCTGCATGTACCCTGACCAGGGCCAGGTGTCTGCAACCAAGGTGCATGCCCTTGACCAGAATCACACCTGAGATGCTTCAGTCCTCAGGTCGACGCTCTATCCAGGAGCCACACTGGCTAGAGGCTCTTTCTTAACAGCTCTGTGCTTCCGAGTCTTATTCTGTTCATGACCTTTCCCTGCCTGGGCGCTGCTTCTGCCCCGCCCTGTCATCCTCACTGCGCCCTGGTTCCCGGCGGTCTTTGGAGACCGTGCCGGGGGCAGATCCCAGCACTGCTCCCTTCTGACCGGTGCTTCTCCCTTAGCTCGTGTGGAAAACAAGGATAACAGTTCTCAGTCACATGGCTGCTGAGAGGATCACGTGGACTCATACATGTAAAAGCACATTAGGGAACACTCAGAAAGCTCCCTTTTCATTCACCTCCTCCCCCAGACCACGCTCATAAAAATGAATGGCAGCAGGGAAAAGCGAACTTGGTCTGCAAAGAGCCAGAAGGTAGACGCTTTCAGCTCTGGGAGCCATATGGTCTCTGTCACAGCTCCTTGGCTCTGACGCCGAGCAGCCAGGCAAAGACAATAAATTCATAAAACGGATGGGCATGGCTGTGGTCCCATAAACCTTCATTGATGGGCCCTGCAACTGAATCTCATTTAATTTTTGCAAGTTAGGAAATTCTCTTCTTCGGATGTTTCCAACCACTGAAAAGTGTAAGAACCGTTCTGAGCTCGTAGGCTGTGCAAACACAGGGGGCGGGCCGGGCCTGAGCCCCGGGCCACCGTTGCCGGCCACTGCACGAGACCCGCTTCTCTTCCTGCTTCCCCAGGCCCTCCCTTGGATGTCGCCCAGACTCAAATCCCAGCCAAGCATGGGCTCACGGTTCATGTGAGTTAAATTAATCCGACACCCAGAGTTTGTGATTTCTCGGTCTGCCAATCAATCCATTGATCCACGTGGAATGCAATGCCACGCCCCCCAACCAAGATTGCTCTAAGGAACTCGAGTCCACACAGAGATGGGCCTAATGTGCTCAGAATAAGAACTGCCTAACCTGCCGAAACCGGTTTGGCTCAGGGGATAGAGCGTCGACCTGCGGACTGAAAGGTCCCAGGTTCAATTCCGGTCAAGGGCATGTACTTTGGTTATGGGCACATCCCCAGTAGGGGGTGTGCAGGAGGCAGCTGATCTGATGGATGTTTCTAACTCTATCCCTCTCTCTTCCTCTCTGTAAAAAAATTGATAAAATAAATAATAAATAAATAAATAAAAAGAAGCCGAGACCGGTTTGGCTCAATGGATAGAGCGTCGGCTTGGGGACTGAAGGGTCCCGGGTTCGATTCCGGTCAAGGGCATGTACCTTTGTTGTGGGCATATCCCCAGTGGGGGGTGTGCAAGAGGCAGCTGATCGATGACTCTCTCTCATCGATGTTTCTAACTCTCTATCTCTCTCCCTTCCTCTCTGTTCAAAATCAATAAAATATATTTAAAAAAAAAAAAAAAAAGAATTGCCTACCCACTCACCCTCCTTTTGAGGGTAGGGGCAGGGCAGAGGGCAGAAGGTCAGCAGGGAGCTGGCAGAAGACAGACCTGGAGGAAATGGTGAATGAGATCAGTCACTGACCATGCGGTTATTGTCCATGCGGTTCTCTCTGGCTGCTTAGCTACCTCTGCTCTCTGGCTTTCGTGAAAGGTTGTTCTTGGAGGCACCATGGATAAGGAGAGGGGGACGTTTTTGGCAGTGAATGCAGAATTTCACGAGTCTCTCGCAGGAGTAAATAGTCATGTCCTCTTACGTTGAGTGACAGTGTTCCCAAGTCTTGCAGATCCCTCTAAGCCCTCGGAGGCGGCGGCTGGTGACTCCCCAGTTGACATAATCCAGACCTGGCAGCACATCTCCGCGGCCACCTGCCCCACCCTCCTCTGGACCTCCAAGAGTGGAGGGCGCCTCTTACACGCTGTGGAGCAGCTCTCACTGGGGGAGGAAGAGACCGAGGGGGCAGAATAATTAATGTCTGGATCTGTTTATCTCTTGATAAACTGCTGTGTTTCTGCTGAGAACAAGGCCGTGTGGAGGTAGGCGCCTCTGAATACAGCTGCTTTGTACCCTGTGATGGCACCTCAGGAGACAGCTCACTTCTCCTCAGGCAAACCCACTGCCCCCCTGACTGCTGCTCTAGCGGCGGCCAGGCCTCAGCAGGCTGAGATCAGAGCCGGTGGCGGCACTGGGAAGAAACTGCATGACTACTGACATCGGCTTCCCTCCTTCTAGGGCAGTGGTCGGCAAACTGATTAGTCAACAGACCAAACATCAACAGTACGACGATTGAAATTTCTTTTGAGAGCTAATTTTTAAAAACTTAAACGTAAGTGAACAGCTGTAAGTACGTGAACAGGGGGGTGGGGCCACGTGAACAAACGGAAGTGAGCCCTGAACAAGGGGTAGGGCCATGTGATCACCCTGAGAGTGGGCACTGAGGACGGAGGAGGGGCCATGTAAAGATTGAAATGATGCGGCCAGGAGCCCCCAGGAGCTGAAAAGGCAGGTGAGACCGTCTTCGGACCCTTGGAGAGAGCACAGGAGGCAGAGGGGCCAGGCAGCGGGTTCTGGGACACCCGCCTCACCCAGCAGGGTTCCTGGGCCTGGGCTCCAGCGCCTCCCACAGTTCCCAGTCCGGGCGGGCTTCTCCTGCCTCCCCGCCTTTGCACCTGCAGTTCCTCCCCCTGGAATGCCCTTCCTCACCCTCCCAGTCCCAGGGGGGCTTTCCCTCCACTGGGCCCTTCCTGAGCCACTGGGGCGCCCCCTGCACCCGCACCGCTTCCTGAGGAGCCTGTGAGGGGGAACGGCTCCATCACAAAACCGGACCTGCAAGCTCGCAGGGGCCTGAGGGCTGACCCTGAGCTGGTTTTCAATGGTTTTCACACTGAGTACTTTCCCCAACAAAGCCTCACCTGAGGCCGTGATTTAAAACAGATGGAAGCTCAGCTGCTTGGGGTGAAGTGGTGCGTGTGGAAGGGCCTGGGAGATGGGACCAGAGTCCCTTCCCCCTGTGGGTCCGGGTCCGGGGAGACGGGGGTTGGTCCTTCCCCCTGTGGCTCCGGGTCCGGGGAGACGGGGTTGGTGCTGGTCCTGGCGGTGGGATGGGGAGCCAGGAGAGGGGGGAGCCCTGGGCCAGTCCAGGGTGACAGTGACTGACTGGTACGGACGGGCTTCCATGTTTTCTGAGCTGCGGTTCATGCCCGTGTGGCTGGGCCAGCAAACTCATCTCTCACAGCAAAAAGCCAGTGTGTACCACTGGTCGGCAAACTCATTAGTCAACAGAGCCAAACATCAACAGGACAATGATGGTTGAGAGCCACATTTTTTAAACTTAAACTTCTTCTAACGCCATTTCTTCAAAATAGACTCACCCAAGCCGTGGTATTTTGTGGAAGAGCCACACTCAAGGGGCTAAAGAGCCGCATGTGGCTCTCGAGCCACAGTTTGCCGACCACGGTTCGAGGGCATTTCTTTTGAGTTGATATCTGTGCCCTGGGCCTGCTGAAAGCTTTGGGGTCCATGTTAAAGGCCACAAACTCCATGGGGGGCGGGGGGGGGAGCCCTAGGTTAACATTTTTTTAAGCTTTTCTGTGGATAATAAACAATTTGCTTATTCATGTAGTTTCCTCTACCTACAAAGTACTTGCCTTTTGTTAATCTTTGAAGAATTCTTCAAAGCCCAGCTCAGATGGCCCCTCAACTGCACAGCTTCCCTTGTCCCCCAGAAGGGAGACAACTTTCATTTGTTACATCACAACTAGGTGTCACACCCATGCCAGGGGCCTTCTGTACCCCAGCAACCCTGTGAGGCAGATATTGCTCACTGAGGTCAAGGCACTGCCAGTGCCACATAGCTGGGAAGTGGCAGAACCAAGACATGAATCCTGACCTGTCTGACCATGGGGCCCAGGGCTCCATCACTGCCTTCCTCTGTGCCAGCTCCCTGTTCCACCCATATTCCTACTTTTCCATCATCTTTTTATGGATCTCCCCATAGGAGGCCAGGTTTCCTTGCAAAGGTAATTCATCTCTGTATTCCCAATACCTAAAATAGTGTTTGACACTGAGCAGCCACGAATTCATTCAACAGGAATTCTGGATGCACACTGTGTGCTGAGAGAGACTTAATTCCTCAAAGAGCTTAAGCATTCAGAGCAGTACAGGACATGGGCCATAGACATACACAAATATCTGCACCACCAGAGAGATAATGACATGCCAGGTGAAGGGGAAATAAAAGCTCTGATGATCTGGAGAAGGAGGAGATGCCAGCCAGGTCTGAGAAGGTAGTGGCATCAGAGGAGGACCCCGGAGCATGCCTAGGACTTAGACATAGAGGGCTGGGTGTGGGGGAAGCAGGGTGGCTCAGAGGAGGGAAGATATGGGCAAACTTGCCCTTGAAGTCCAAATACCAGCTGATGATCAAAGTGACAAGTCCCTCAGGTCTGAGGAGAAAAGGGCCCTTTCAGAGTGTGTAGGAGCCGCTGGGAAGAGTCAGCCAGCAATCAGATTGTGAAGAAGAGCTGGTCAGGGCAGACCGGGAGGCTCAGTTGGGCGGGGCCAGTTTGGATGAACAAAGACAATTACCCAAGAGGAATTCCGCAGCCAGCTCTTAAAATAACAAACATCATTCTAATAATAACCATTACCATTTATTGATAGGCTGCTTCCTGCACACCCCACTCTGGGGACTGAGCCCTCAACCAAGATATGTGCCCTGACCAGGAGTCCAATTGTGACCTCCCTGGTATTTAAGATTTGTTTTAAATGTTTACACAAATAAAAACATTCATTTTTACAAATGTTCATATCTGCCTTGGCTGAGTAACTTAGTTGGTTCGAGTGCTGTTCTGATACACAAAGGTATCCCGCCCAATCCCCATTCCGGGCATGTACAAGTATCCACCAATGAACGCATAAATAAGTGACCCAACAAACTGATGTTTCTCTTCCCGTCTCCAAAACCGATAATAAAAAAAGTTTAAATGTTCATCTCAAGCTTCCCTTCAAAGCTCTTGCTCTGCCCCCTCCCAGGGAAGCTGGACCTGGCCGTGGCCATGAAGGTTTGAGTGGAGAGTGGGAGGAGGTGGTATGCCCTCCACCAGGTCCTCACCCCTTCCTCTCTCTGGCTGGTCTGGGACAGGGCGGGGAGGCGCCGTTCCTCCTACCTGACAGCCTTGGAGATGGGCCGTTTCTCTGTTAACTGGCTGGTACTTTTCCGGATTAACTAGCTGTGTCTTCCTCCGTGTGGCAGCATCTAAAAACCAGCTCTCAAAAAAATTAAAAAATAAAAAAAAATAAAATAAAAACCGGCTCTCTTATGCCAGCTTTCTGAATTTCACCTTCCTTATCTGTAAAGTGGGGAGAAAGCAAATTTCCTTTGTGGGTGATGTCAAAACAGAGTAAGGTAAGGTACTAGGTGTACCAGGTAATAATGCCGATTTTTGTCAATAGATGGAGTTACACGTATGTTGATACAAATGCGATTTGATATGGATGCTATTTTGTTGTATTGACAGCAAGCTTCAAAACTTCATATGTCAAATTTTCTGAAAGTGTTAAACTCATGGATATTTTTACGCTTAAATCAATTTCAAGAGGAACATCAAAAGTGCTTGAAATTATGTTTTCTTTGATTTCAAAGTCTGCATTTTTTAACTGGTTAAGAGCTAATCCCCATTTTTAACCACTTAATAGCTAATTCTCAATTTTAACCAGTACAACATTAGCTATTAACTGCCAGCCACTTCCCAACACCCACTACAGAAATGAATTCCTTCCGAATATTTCTTTATAATGACCATTTCATATTACACCTGCCCAAGTCCAAAACCCTGGGGTTGTGGAGTGGGGTCCCTCCTTTGTGTACTGAGGAAAGTCACATGCTTATCTCTCTGTCCCGAAGGAGAACACAAGCTTATTCTCCATGTTCAACTTCAAGTGGAAAGACACTGGCACTTGGGGGATGGGGTTTGAGAAGGGGAGGGGATCTGCCCTTAGTATCTTGCCAACTTTAACCCCCTTTAAAAAGATGCCTGCAGCTGCCTCGAGCCTGGTAAGATTCATTATGCCCCAGCCCATTTCCTGGAAAGCTGTGTTGTGGAAAAGACAAATACATACGAACAACTGGAAATGGATCTAGGGGGTGGGCAGGTATAGGAACTTACTGCATTTACAGGAGGTGGAGGGAGGAGGCCCTACCAGAACATCTGCCCAGCGATCCACAGAGTTGTTACTGGTCTTAGAGCTGGGAGTGGGATCATGTACATCCCATAGGACCATGAACCCTGGGGACACTCCCATGCACCTTCACCATCCTCCTTGCCTCAACTTCCAGAGAGGCCAAAATAAAACTGTACGCCCCCCCTCTGAGTGCATGGCAACCATGTTTGACCTGGGCTGCTTTGTCGTAAGGGAGAAGATGCCCATCTCTGTGATCAACGTAAGGTCTGATCCCCACATAATGACTAACTCATGATGGGCCCATGTGGTCACGATACTCACCGTCTTTCAGTGCTGCAGGCCCCAACCCTGCCCTCTTGACGTGAGTTGGCAGTGGGCCACCTTATACCCTGCCCCTTACACAGAGGGCTGCACTTCCCAGTAATGTTCTCCACAAGCTGTTCTCTTCCTCCTCAGGCTTGCCTGAACTGGCTAGGGTAATCCACAGTAATGTTCTCATTTCCCCTGGCAGTACTTGGCTCTGGCTCCAATCATGTGTCCCCAGATGCACCTACCAGTACGTGCAACTGCCCAGGACAGACCAGCAGGGGGAGCCAGAATTTTTTAGATTGTTTAGCTAGACAAAAGGATCAAGGATAAAAGCTACTACTTCTCAAAAGTCTCAGGTAACCTCGTTTAAAATACATTGCCCTATCCGGTTTGGCTCAGCGGATAGTGTGTGCCTGTGGACTGAAGGGTCTCGGGTTTGATTCCAGTCAAGGGCATGGACCCAGGTTGCAGACTCAATCCCCAGCTCTGGTTGGGGTCATACAGGAGGCAACCAATCAATGTGTCTCTCTCACGTTGCTGTTTCTCTCCCTTCCACTCTCTAAAAATCAATGGAAAAATATCCTCAGGTGAGGATTAAAAAAAAAAAAAGATATATATACTAAGTACTCATTAAGTTAGCTATTATGTTCATTACTGCCCCATGTTGGACTGTTCGATAGACACTGGAAGCTGGATAAAGTGTACATCATTCTATGATGAGATCGCTGGATTATTCATCCTACTGTTAAGTCAGGACTAGATCCCTCAGGAATCCAGAGAAGGGATGTGAAAGCTCTAGAAAGTAAAAATACTAAAGTGACAACACTTTGACCTTTTTAAGGTTCTTTGAGCTGACCATGCTTACAAAATTGAGAAGACACCAAATATTATCAAGCTGATTTTCAGATAATTTGGGTTTGCTTAACCAGAATAACAAGAAAAAAAGTAGAGGCTTATTTCGGCTCTAGCTTTTAATCCTTGATGGAGGCAGAAACAATAATATTAATAACTAGAGGCCCGATGCACAAATTTGTGCAAGAGTAGGCCTTCCTTCTGCCGGCTGCCAGCACTGGCTTCCCTCTGGCACCCGGGACCCGGGCTTCCCTCCAGCCACTGGCAGGCACTCAGGACCCGGGCTTCCCTCACAGCCCTGGCTTTGTCTGGAAGGTCATCCATCCGAAAGAACGTCCGGTCTGAATAGCATATTACGCTTTTATTTTTATAGATTATTATAGATAATAGCAGAGGTTCTTAACATGTGTGAGATACTCTCCCAAATGCTCTAGATACATTACAATTTCATGTTTATTGGAGCAGGTTTTTGTACTGTGTCCAAGAGGTTAGAAACTCAGAGCAAAAGCACGCTACCGGCTGATGGCAGAGCCACTCTAGGAACGGGAGGCTTTCTCACAGGCCTGGTGACTCTTGAAGGTGATAAAAGGTTAAGCCTTTCAGTGTGGGAGCGGACAAGATCCTAGAAAGTAGGAATATGTCACCGTTGCCTGGGCGGCAGCCTGCCTGTCTGCAATAAGGCAGGGATTTCTTGTTTCTAAAGTCGGGATAATAAGGATGCTGCTGCCATACCGCATAAAACTCAAGAACACTTAGCAGTGATGGCGGACTTCCAACTGAGCCATCAAAGTACACGTGGAAGAAATCTCCAGGTAGAAAATAGCAACAGGAACTCAGAGAACACACTTAAGTATCTGAAGCTGGTACTTAATCTTCTATTATTGAACCGCGGGTCTGGCCATGCTGGGGCCCATCTGAGTCCATTTATGACACCACCCGTAGCACTGCTCACTTCCGTTATCTGGTAATTACAGAGGGCGAGAAGGGCAGTGACCAGAACTCTGGGCTGGGCCTCACAGTGATGCTGATTTCTCTCGTCCTTACATTTCCTTTCAGCCACAATCACTCCATGATCTCGTTTTGAATTCTTTTTTCTTCTCTCTCCATTTGACTATGAGACTGAAGTATATTATAAAATTCATTAGTACCTCCTGACATACAGATTCTTTAAGGTATTTGTCATTCTCTTTTTGATAATCCTCACCTGAGGATATTTGCTCTGGTTAAGCTACAAAGTGTGGATCTGAGATCTGGTTTCTCACCTTCACTTTCAAACCCATTTCCCACCCTGCCCGCATCAGGCTTTGCGGAGTTCACACACTCGTTATATTCATGAATGCTAAGGCTAGACCCAAAGCTCTTTTATACCTTCTTGCCAGCCTGCCTTTATTCCAGGACCTCCTTAACAACACTGCACTTACTTTGACTTTCTGTCCAGTTGGTCCACCATCAGGCCCATATCGAACTATTTGCTGGGCATTTCTACATGCGCACCTTGCCTTATGCCACATTCAAAACCAGTGAGGCCAAATCCATTGCTTTGTCCCCTAATCAGCTCCACTGCTTAACAAGCTTCCAAAGAAGCTTGGTGTCTATGCAAGAGAAAAATAAAAGAATGAAAGGACAGATGAACTACTGAGGAAGAAATCAACAAGAAATTGTTTTAAAAGATAATAATATGAAGTGATATTTTAAAAATAGCAAATAAAGTTTCAAAACATATAATAGAGAACTGAAATGCATCAATATGTCACCATATATATTTATATACTATACATGAGGCCCCTAGAACCATAGGAAATGCAAAAAAAATCATTGTTAGTAACTCATTCTCAAATTGCCCCCCTTAAAAATCCAACCGCCCCCCTGAGCGGCATGTACCTCACTTTGGGGACCGCTGTCCTAACTCCAAAAGGCCTAAGTCATATGGATATGGTGAGGTTTAAGGATGGATATAAATCACTGCAAATAGATTGCCCACAGGGCGGGGAAAGGGGAAGAGAAAATATTCAACTTCCTTTATATGAATTCAGGACTAGAAGGACAGACTAGTAAGAATAGCTGCGAAAATGCCTCAATATTTGCATAACATGGAGATGCATTGCAGCTCCATCTTTGCCATTAAGAACAAAGGCAAGGCCCTGGCTGGTTTGGCTCAGTGGACAGAGCGTTGGCCTGTGGATGAAAGGGTCCTGGGTTCAATTCTGGTCAAGGGCACATGCCCAGGTTGAGGGCATGATCCCCAGTAAGGAGTGTGCAGGAGACAGTCAATCAATGATTTCCTCTCATCATTGATGTTTCACTTGTGCTCATTCTGTACCTTCCTCTATTAAATAAATAAACACACCCCCCTCCCCCGAGGCCTGGTGCATGAAATTAGTGCACAGGTAGGGTCCCTAGACCTGGCCAGGACTGATTAGGGCCTTCCAGCTGCTGCCTGGGGCATTCCTTCATTCCATGCTGCCCCTTGGTGGTCAGTGCACATCATAGCAAGCGGTCAAACTCCCAATGGGACAATTTGCATATTAGCTTTTTATTATATTGGATTTTTTTTTAAAAAAAAGAACAAAGGCCAGTAACCACTTTCTCTTTCCCTTCCCTTGCCTGTGGCTCATGAGTGGATAGAACTGGGGGTTCATCTCCCCTATTCCCTAAGTCTTGTTCTTTTTAGAAGCTTTGCATGTGGCCAGAGCACAGCCCTCCTTCCCCAGCCTCTTCCTTTAGTTTCAACTAAAAAAGATCCCTTCTGTATTCCTACTATATATGACACCCCAAAATCCAAATATAAGCCAAGGAATATGACTAATCTGAACCTGACAAAGATACACTTAAAAAAAAAATATTTTATTGATTTTGTACAGAGAGGAAGGGAGAGAGATAGAGGGTTAGAAACATCGATGAGAGAAGTCATCGATCAGCTGCCTCTTGCACACCCCCCATTGGGGATGTGCCCGCAACCAAGGTGACCGGAATCGAACTCGGGACCCTTCAGTCCCCAAGCCGACACTCTATCCATTGAGCTAAACCGGTTTCAGCAAGATACACTTTTTTTAAACAAGTCAGTGTTCATAAACATGTGTAACCCATTAAAGGCCCTTTTTCAAGGAGTATAGTTCGGCTGGTGTGACTCAGTGGATTGAGCATTGTCCCATGGACCGAGAAGTCCCGGTTTCAATTCCCAGTCAGGGCACATGCCTGGGTTGTGGGGTTGGTCCCCAGTAGTGGGTGCGCAGGAGGCAGCTGATCAATGATTCTCATTACTGATGTTTCTCTCTTCCTCTCTGAAATCAATTTTATCCATATATACCGTTTCCCCGAAAATAAGACAGTGTCTTATATTAATTTTTTTCCTCCCAAAGTTGCGCTAGGTCTTATTTTCAGGGGATGCCTTATCTTTCCATGCACTAGGTCTTATTTTCGGAGGATGTCTTATTTTCGGGGAAACACGGTATATATATATGAAGGGGTATCAAGGGTTACTTCTACCTGGATACTGTTATTTGTGCCATCTCTGTGGTTCTGAGTCCCTTTTGGTTGAAGCTAGCATGTCCTCCCTAAGTTGTTCTGCCTGGGAGACTATTATCATTCCAGACCTCCCTCCCTCCAATAATGCCTCCTGACGGAATTACCCTTTCTGCACAAATGGAAACAGGAGAGGCAAAAAGCCCTGCGGATACAGCCGCTGCAGATCTCACGCGGACTCACTGCAAACCACAAGCCAGCTGACTTTCTCTGCCTCTCTTCGCTGGGCTGAGCCGCTTCCTCTTTTGGCTCAGGGTTAGTGATCTTGCATGTTAGAGGAGCCAGGGGGCGCCTGTGGCGCCTCTCAGCGCAAAAACAACACCTCCCTGCAGCAAGCTAGCTGGGAAGCTCCCAGTTCTAAAGAGAGGCTGTTTACCACAAGAGCATAACAAGGGCAGGTCTGGCTGCTGGGCTGGGACCGGGGAGAGGCTGGGACTGCCACCGCGGGGACCCCAGCTGGTCAAATCACCTGCAAGATGAAGGCGGTGAGGATGCTGGTGGCCTGGGTGCAGACCCTCCTCATCAGCAACATGCTCCTAGCAGAAGCCTATGCCTCTGGAGGTAAGGTGACAACCTCTCCTTTCTGCAGCAACTCGGCGAGGCGGGGAGGGGAGCGGCCCCCTATTTCCCAGGCCTCCCAGATGTCAGGAAAGGATGCTTTTAGCCGGTGTGTCCCACGAAAGCTCCCCCCCCTCTCTCCCCTCCTTCCTTTCCTTGCCAGGGGGCTTTGCAGCTCCATCTTGGCCATTAAGAACAAAGGCCAAGGAGCTACTTTCTCTTTCCTTTCCCTGGCCTGTGGCTCAGGAGGGGATGGAACTGGGGGAGTCCTCTCCCCGCTAACCCCCCCCCCCCCCCGCCCCAAGTCCTGTTCTTTTCAGAGGCTTTGCAAGGGATGGTGCTGGCCAGAGCACAGCCCTCCCTCCCTGCCTCTCGGGCTGAGGGGAGTGGGAGCTCGGGGTTACCCTCCAGGCGGCGTACGAGGCTCCCCCTGCGGCCGCCCCGGCTGAGCCCAGGCTCCGGCCGCGTCCCCCTCAGGAGGGAGGGTCCCTGGGGGGGAAGGGTGGCCACGGCTGCGGGGAAGGGGACTCCGGAGTTTATGTAACGCGGGGTGACAACACGGGGACGCATTTTCTTCAGGCCCGGCTGCCCCTCCGAACCCCAACCCCCCAGGCCTCCTCCTCAGACGGGGCCGCGGGTTCCAGAACAGGAACCCTCCTGGCACGTGTCTAGTAATGCTTTCCGGCTTAAAAAAAAAACAAAAAACAAAAAGCCCCCACAAACAAACAAAAAAAAGGGGGGGGGGAATAAGAAAAAAGCGAGAGCTCAGTCCAGCCCCGGCGCGGTTTGCCCCGGGTCCAGGGGCTGGAGACCCCGGCTCGCCGGTCCGTGTCTGAGGGGGCTCCTCTCCTCACAGGCTGCTGGTCGGACAACGGCCGCCGGTACCGGGCGGACCAGTCGGCCCCGGCGCCGGGCCTCCGCTGCCTCAACTGGCTGGAGGCGCACAGCCGCCTGGCCTCGGCCCCCGCGGCGGGTGAGTGTCCGCCCCGGGCGGGCGGCGGGCGGGCGGGAGGGCGGCGGCCTCCGTCCCGGCCCCGGCCCCGGCCCATGGCGCCTCCTCTCTCGCCCCTCAGGCGCCGGCAACCACAGCTTCTGCCGCAACCCGGACCGCGACCCGCGCGGGCCCTGGTGCTACGTCAGCGGCGAGGCCGGCGCCCCCGAGAAGCGGCGCTGCGAGGACCCGGGCTGCCCAGGTACCCGCCCGGGACCCCCGCGCCCGGACCGCCGAGGGGCGGCCGGTGCCGCCGGCCCCGCGCCCTCTGATTGGTCAGGCCTGTCTCCAGGCCGCGGGGCGCAAAGCCCATTGGCTGCCGAGTGAGCTCAGCTTCCGGGAGCGCCCTGTAAACAACGGAAGGGGGCGAGGCCCAGCCCCGTGGAGTTCCCCGAGGGAGAGCTCCCTGGGACCGCGTCCCACGGCCTTAGCGATCGCTGAACGTTTGTGGGTTTCCTGCTGTGTGTTTTCTTCTGCTCACAATCCCCCCCGAATAAGGTATTGGGGGGATCTAAGACTCAGAGAAGTGACTTAGGGAGGCCATGAATGGCAGCGTTCAGTTTAAATCCCAGTTTCTTCTTTTCTTTTTTTTAAAAAAATATGTTTTATTGATTTTCCACAGAGAGGAAGGGAGAGGGACAGAGAGTCAGAAACATCAATGAGAGAGAAATATCGATCAGCTGCCTCCTGCACACCCCCCACTGGGAATGTGCCGGCAACCAAGGTACATGCCCTTGACCAGAATCGAACCTGGGACCCTTCAGTCCGCAGGCCGTGGCTCTAGCCACTGAGCCAAACCGGTCAGGGGTGAATTCTAGTTTCTTAAGATTCCAGGGCGCAGGCTAGTTGCTCCTGAGGCAGCAAGACCGTTTTCTAGGGTCCAATGGCTGCGGGTAAAGATGTAACCCGGAGATTGGCACACACAGCGTGGGCTCCGTAAATGTGAGCTGCCCAGGGGAGTCATGAGTGAAGCTTGGAGAGGATGGCAATGGAGCTGGGTGTTGGAACATAGCGAGGATTTGGATAGATGAAGACGTGGGAGGCAGGAGAGGCCCTTCCTTAGGGCCTTCCCCTCACGTTGGCCTTGTCCCAGCGATGGTGTTACCCAAAGGGGAGTTTGATTTCGGTGTGTGGGGGTCATTCTGAGCTGGATCCCTCATCTCCCCCAACACACACTCTAAGGAAGGTCCCGCTGTGGCATTCACTCAGACCACTCTCTGATGAGAGTTGTTTTCCACTTCCCCTCCAGAAACTATTTCCCAGGACCTGCCAACCTCCGTGACAGAGACGGAGGAGGCGTTTGAAGTGCCAAGCGGAGATGCGGTGCAGCTGTTTGCTCCTGCCAATTCCCTGTCCGTCCGGAGCCAGGCAGCGACCGTGCAGCCCGTGGTTGGAATGGTCCAGCGGGTTCAGGGGAACTCCAAGGAGAAAAAGGACTTGGGGATCCTGGGTATGACTGCTCCACCCCTGTCCTTATATGGGATTCATGAAGGAATATTTGCTAATTGTCGGGGGCATGGCTAATGGGGCCTTGTGTCCTGTCCTTGGCAGGCAATGTGCTGGGCATGGGCATGATAGTGATCATCATTGCCATCGGAGTTGGCATCATCTTTGGATACACCTACAAGAGGTGAGTGGCTTCTCTTCTGGACGTCCCTCAGGGGAAGGGAGAGAGGTACACAAAGTCGAATCAGATTCCTTTATGGCATTCTTACACCCCCAAAAAAGTGAGGCCCTAGACCAGTGGTCGGCAAACCGAGGCTCGTGAGTCACATGCGTGTGGCTCTTCCACGAATTACCGCTGAGCTACCATGTGGAAAGGCTCTCAATGTCAGTGACAGGTGCATGATGATAAGCCCGAGGTGCGTTCCTTCTGACAGGACTGTTGGACCGTGGGGGAATTATTTGCCATTCTTGGGCAAAATCAAGGGACCTCAGCCTCGAGGGTACTGTTTCTCTCCAGGGTGTGATAAGGCTTTCTGTAAGGGAAGTGACATGGGGGCCCGCATTTCCCGGTGGCCACGGCCATAGCCCCAGTGGCTCTCCCAGCAGTAAATAAATCTCAGGTGTCCTCAAAGGTGATACACAGTCCGTCTCCTCATTCACAGATGAAAAAAGGAAATGTTTGTGATGACAACAGCAGCAAGCATAGGAAACGGTTACCAGGTGCCAGACATTGCTTCAAGCGGTCTGCAGGCTTTACGTCCATCCTCACCATCACCTTTACGAGGCAAATGCTGTTGTTATCCCTCGTTTACAGATTAGGAAATATTTATTTATTTTTTTATTGATTTTTCACAGAGAGGAAGAGAGTTAGAAACATCGATGAGAGAGAATCATCGATCAGCTGCCTCTTGCACACCCCCTACTGGGGATGTGCCCACCCCTTGACCGGCATCGAACCCGGGACCTTTCAGTCTGCAGGCCGACGACGCTCTATCCACTGAGCCAAACTGGACCCGGCGAGGAGGCCAATTCTTAGCACTGCCACTAACTCTGTGTGACTGGGAAAGTTGCTTCTATAATATTTCCTGCCCCAGAGCAGTGCTGTTGCTAAGAAATGTGACCAAGGCATGTGACTGCTTAGCTCTGTGGTCAGAAACTGTTTGTCTTTTCTTTTTTGTGAAAGAAAAGCCCTCTTCCTTCTCTGGTTTTCTGTGATTCAGGAAGCAGAGGCACGGGTGGGGGCAAGTCAGTCAGGTGAAACGGTGTGGCAGCCCTGACCTGCCATTTGCAGTCAGAATCAAACCATGTTGGCCGCGCTCCGCCCTCCTTCCTCAGCCACTGGACGGCAGTGGACTCCCTCCTCCAATGTTGTGACAGCGTCCAGGCCTCCAGGCGAGCTGGCTGAACATTTTCCCCACGGCACTGGAATCGAACCCACGGCCCTTCAGTCCCCCAGGCTGATGCTTTATCCACTGAGCCAATCCGGCCAGGGCTAAACGTTCTTCATTTTTGAGCTCGGCTCTCATGCCAGCGAGGGGGCCAGGCCTTTCTTGTAGGTTCACTGCTCCAGACTGTCACGTGATTGCCCTGAAGCCTAGAATTTACCTTCCAGTAAACTCGGGGCAAGGCACGAGTCACCAGACTCCCGGGTACTAACCACAAGACCCCCTCCGCCCTTTCCTCTGCACAAGTACACTGAGTACAGTACAGACTATGGGACAGGAAACCACACTTGGGCTAAAGGCAAGCTCTCCCTAGAATCAGAGAGAAGACTGTTCTGAAAAGAGCTGTTGCGTATAGATTTTGCTACTCTGCGCCTCGGTTTCTTGACTGTGAAATGGGGATATATCCTTCCTCCACACACACCATACCTACCCACCCCAAGAGTATCATACTGTTTTAAATGTAAAACAGAACACCGATCAGGTTAAACAATTACAGTAGCAGCCAACATTTATTGCAAGCTTTCTTAGTAAGGAAGACTGGCCCTAGTGGGTTTGGCTCAGTGGATAGAGTGTCGGCCTGCAGACTGAAGGGTCCTAAGCTCGATTCCAGGTCAGGGCACATGCCCGGGTTGGGGGCTCGATCCCCAGTAAAGGTCGTGCAGGAGGCAGCCGATTGATGTGATTTTCTCCCATCGTTCATTTTTTAATCTCTTCCTACCCTCTCCTTTCCTCTCTGAAGTCAATAAAAAAAAAATATAGATAGATAGATATAGATATATATATAAAATATATATATATATATATAAATATAGATATATATATTTTAAAAAAAGAGAGAAAGCTAGTACATCAGCCACTGGGTTGCTGTGACTGCAGCTAGCCCCTGCCCTGCCTGGGCAAAGCCATGCAAGAGGCACAGTCTGAACGTGTCTCCCTTTCCTCGCCAGGGCGAAGCGCCTGAAAGAGCAGTATGACCAGAAGGTGTATGAGCGGGAGATGCAGCCCATCACCCTGCCCTTGTCCGCCTTCACCAACGCCACCTGTGACCTCGTGGATGAGACGACAGTTGTGGTCCACCCCAGCCAGACACCGGTCGATCTTCAGGAGGGTGATGCCCCCCTGATGGGCCAGGCAGGCACTCCCGGGGCCTGAGCCCCGCCCCCCCGCCGTGGGCAGGAGCCCGTGCGGACACTGGTGCAGGATGGCCTACCCTCTTACAGCCGGGAAGATCTACACTTTCTGTTGTGGTTAAAACCCTCCCCCCACTTTCTTTTTTTTTTCCTTTTGGTTTTTGATGAACCCTAAGACGCAGGCTGCCCTGTTGGCTGGGGGCGAAATTCGGGAGGGACCTACCAGTGCTCTGTCTCCAACCCCCGGAGCAGGGGTCTGTCCGTGGATGGAGACGGTGGCCGCTGCCACAGCAGCGCCGCCGACAAGGGCTTGCCACATTGCCCGAGTCCTGGAGCTGAATCAGGGACGGACAGGGAGCACCCGGGGCTCCTCTGTGCTTTATGATCTAGCGTGGCCTCCGTCTCCACCTTTCCGTGTGTCCTCCGTGGGCTTGAGTGGCACACGCACGCTGTTATTCGTAGTTCAGGTCCAGCGGTTTGAGAAGGCAACGCTTAAAAAATTATACTGAAACCACCTTTGGGATGGAACGCCCCGCTGACCTTGTGAGAACCGGAAATGAGTTTGTACGAAAGTCAGCAGAGCGGGCTGAGAACTGGGGCCAGCCCGGGGGTGCTCGGTGGGCTCCAGCTTGCTGGCGGTGACACGCCTCGACAGCAGTGGGCCCGGCCAGGCCCAGGCACTTCCTGTTTTGAGAGGAAGGTGCTCACCTCGCAGAACGCCTACTAAAATGGGAACGATACGGAGAAGATGAGCACGGCCCCTGCACAGGAATGACAAGCAGATTCATGAAGCGTTACATCTTTAAGAAAAAAGGAAGAATTGACTGACATTTCGCTCAGGAAGAGGGTAAAGGCTGCCTCAGGACCCGAGGTGGGCCTGGGGTGCCCCAGAGTCTCTCTCCAAGGTGGACAGCAACCTCTTTCTTCCCTTGGTGGGGTTATGACAACAGCCTACCGATGGGAGTTCCCTGCGGGGCCTTGTGAGCTGCCTCTCGGAGGTCAGCCTGGAGACTGCGCTCAGAGGCCAGATAAGAAGGTGATTCGGGGCCTGCCCCTGCAGCGGCCTGAGTTTGCAGGTGGCTCTGTGGCCTCCAGGCCAGCCCTTCCCAGCGGGGTGTGTGTATGGCGATGGAGAGAGGTAGCGAGGTCACGCCCCCTAGCTTTAAAACAATCATAAAACCATTGGAAGAGACCCTAGGGTTCCTCAGGCCCAGAGAGGGAAAGGGACACCCAAAGTCACAAAGTGACCGGCATGCGTGGCCAAGAGGAGAGGACATTTCCCTACCCACTGTGCTACACTGTGCCAGCGGCGCGGCAGGGCCTCCGGGTCCTGATGTCGCATTCGGAGGCCTTAGCAATGCCACCTATCCACAGAGCTTCCTTCCCCAAGGCCCGTCCGCTGCCCCACGTGGAGGGGGGGGGGGGTTCGTGGGGCCCGTTCTCTCTAGCAGGTGGTTTGCTGGGGGGAAAACCTAGGCCTCAGGGGGTCCTTTGGGGTTCAGTGATGCTGACGAGAACATCACTGGTTTCTACTTTTCTATGAAAGCGTTTCTCTGTGTACGTGTTTTATATACCTCATTCTGACACCTGCATATCAAGGGCAGGAAATGGCTCTGCATTTTACTTGTATAAATAAATAAAAATTTTTTTTTTTAAAAAAGGACTGCACATTACCAAGTCTGTGGGGTGTCGGGAACATTCCTCCCGTGAGCTGAGAAACTGCTGGTTATCTAGTCAACACCGGTGTGGCCTGGGGCCCGTCCCTGCCGGGCAGCCCTTGGCTGGGGCTGGAGCAGCCACAGGCGGGATGGGCGTGCAGAGGGGGAGGAGCCCTTGGGCTGCCAGGACAGCTCTGAGCTGAGGAAAGTCCCTGAGGGGGAGACTCCTCGGGTTCCAGAGACAGCCACCAACGGGAGTGTTTGCTGGGCTTGCAGCAATGGTTTCTCAGCCTCCGGAACACCCCGCTGATCTCTGCCCATGGCCAGACACTACAGTTCTATCGGCAAGGGGCACCAGGCCTGCGGAGAGGACTCCAGGACAGCCAGGCTTTAGCAACGGACGCAGAGGCAGGAGTGTAAGGCCCCAAAGGAGCGTCTCGGCTAGTAGTCCTCAGACCTGCTTAAGGACTGGGCTGCCACAGGTGGGAGGAGCCTGTTCTCTGGAGAGGGCTGGTGTCTACACTAGGGGAGGGGATGACAATTAGGGAGCGTGAGGACTCCCCACTGTGGGGAGTCACGTGACCGCGACCCGGAAAGGCCAGTAGCATTCCCTCCGGAAGGGAACAGGGGAGGCCGTGCACTTCCTGGCAGACAGGCCAGCAGGACCCCCAACGTGTGTCCCCCGAGCCAGACCCCAAGTCGCATTTTACTCTCAGGGTCGTCAGTCACGTTAACGGCTTAATTTATTTGGTCTGCTCACCGGCTCCACGTGGGCCACCGCTCCCACGCTGGCAGGGGACAGCTGAGGCCCAGCCAGCTGCACAGCGCCCACCCCGCTGCTGCTGGGGGCCCTGGGCTCTGCCCCACAGGCTTGCACACGCCACCCACACAGCAGTACGGCCTGTGTGACGTGGCCAGAGGGGACATCGAATCCCGCAACTCACCGGGTCTATGAGCAGTATTTCACATGTCACCCAACACAGAGAACAGGATAGTATTAACAGCAACCACTCTCCGGAATCGCTCCCGCCCCCCTCCTCCCTCCCACCCCGACACAACCACCACACATGGCAGCGACATCCCGACCCATTCCCAATGTGTTAAATACGGCGCAAGCTCGCTCACGGACACCGAGGAGGAGACAGTCTGTTTGTGCTGAGTCCCTGGAGCCAAGGGAAGAGGCTTCCCCCGGGGCTTGGCAGCACCCCCGGCTACGGCTCAGGAGGCTGCAGCCAGGAGCCCGTGAGGTGGGCTAGCCAGCAGGGGGAGCCCGGGACAGGTGGCCCGGCTCAGGGACTGAGCTCTGGGACTCTGCCGCCTCCTTTTCCTGCCCAAGTTGGCGCCTGGACCCAGGCCTGGTGAAGGGTGGACAGTAGCTGCCCTAAGGCCAAGAGGCTGCTGAGACGCCCACTCCCCCAGCCTCATGCCCAGGGCTCGGGACAGGCCCCACTCTCCTCCAGAATCCAGCCGGCTCCAGGCAACATGTCTCAGGCTCCGAGGGACAGCAGCCGGGATACGGGCTTTCCAGAAAGCAGCGCCTCTTTCTTCCCTGCCCCCGGCCTCCTCCTGCAAGGTGGGCGACTTCCTGCTGCAGGCAGAGATGCTCATGCACAGTGCAGTGAGAACATGAGGCGAAAGCTCCCCCTTGTGTTGACGTGGCCTGGCAGGTGAACAGAAACCAGCCCTTCCCACTCCAGGCCAGTTCCACCACAAACGAAGGGCCTCTTCCAAGCCTGTTCCCTCGACCCCGCTCAGGGGAGGGCGGGGCATGGGGTGAAAGGAGGGTAGCACCACTGTCAGTTCACATCCTTGGGTTGCAGCCTGGCCCCCAGTCTTACTCTCATCCACATGACCGACCGACTGACCGACTGACCGGCCAACCGGCCGCTTGAAGGGCTCCAGTTCTCAGCTGGACCCCAGACCTCGGAGCCCAGGGGCTGGTTCACCCCGGAATCCTGCCTGGCAGGGCCAGAGCACGCCGATTAGTGTAAGCAAGAGCCTGGAATCCCAGGGAATTCCCGAGAGGCCACGAGTAACAGATTCCTCCTGGCCCAGGGACCAGCCTGTTTTTTTTCTTCTTCTTCACAGCTTTCAGGTGAGTGCTGGGTGTTCAGACAGTCACCAGGCCCCAACACGCGAGGAGATGCATCTCCCTGGCGCCGCGCCTGGCTCGCCTCCTGGGGAGGTAGTAGGGATGGCTTGTTCTGCTTCTAAACAAGCTGCCGATCCACAGGAAGCTGGCATGGCCCTGCCCGCAGCAGGGGGCTGGGCCAGGGCTAGGGGGGCGAGTCCCGGGTCAGGCCGTACTGCATGCTCACAGTGTGGTCCAGCTCCTCCAGCTCGGCGGGCAGCGGGATGCCCAGCTCGCCCAGGTACAGGGACAGGGCCTCGAAGGAGTCCTCCAGTTTGGAGAATGCCGGCCTAGAAAGACAAGGGGGTTGGAGGCAGGCGAAACACGGGTAGGGCCGTGGGCTGGTGTGGGGCACCCAGGCCTGCGGCTTAACCACTTTCTAATGGTCTGACTTTGAGCAAGCCCGTTGACCTTGGGCCTCCATGGGAAACAGGATGCCGTAAAGGTTAGAGAGAACACTGTGAGAAGGCTGGGCTGGCTCTAAGGGATAGCGGAGAAACAGGAAGTCCAGGAGGAAATAAAGCTCCTCTCAGGACTTGGAGAAAATGCAATCAGTAAAGGTGGGATTGGAGAAAGTGTCTTTTTAAAAATTTTTCTTTTGATTTAAAAAAAATATTTTTAGCCGAGACTGGTTTGGCTCAATGGATAGAGCGTCGGCTTGGGGACTGAAGGGTCCTGGGTTCGATTCCGGTCAAGGGCATGTACCTTGGTTGCGGGCATATCCCCAGTAGGGGGTGTGCAAGAGGCAGCTGATCGATGACTCTCTCTCATCGATGTTTCTAACTCTCTATCTCTCTCCATTCCTCTCTGTACAAAATCAATAAAATATATTTAAAAAAAAATAAAAAAAAAATAAAAAAATAAAAAAAATATTTTTATTGGTTTCAGAGAGGAAGGGAGAGGGAGTGAGAGATAGAAACATCAGTGATGAGAGGGAATCATTGATTAGCTGTCTCCTGCACACCCCACACTGGGGATCGAGCCCACAACCCCAAGCATGTACCCTGACTGGTCAATGCTCTAACTTATTGGAGATTATAGAAGATAGATAATTCCCGTGCTAGGTATTTTTTTTTAATTAATTAATTAATTATTTATTTTACATATTTTATTGATTTTTTTTTTTTTGCCCCTCTCCCCCGTGCTAGGTATTTTGATAGTGTGTGAATCTTCTTTTAAAAGAAACATGATTTTTGATAGCAGAAAAAAACACACAAAGATTTTAGGTCTCTAACGCACGAACTTTAAAAGTCCCAGGGTAACTTTGGTAATAATGAAAGTTGTAACTTGAGGAAACGAAGGAAATTTTAAAAAGATTTCTTTCTGCCCTAAATGGTTTGACTCGGTGGATGGAGCGCCGGCCTGTGGACTGAAGGGTCCCAGGTTTCATTCCGGTCAAGGGCATGTACCTTGGTTGTGGGCACATCCCCAGTAGGGAGTGTGCAAGAGGCAGCTGATCAAAGTTTCTCTCTCATCGATGTTTCTAACTCTCTATCCCTCTCTTCCTCTCTGTAAAAAATGCAATAAAAATTAAAAAAAAAATACAAATAAACATTGCTTTATCTGTGAAAGATATGCTTTAAAAAAAAGATTTCTTTCAAGAAGGAAATTAGGTAAATGCATGAAGATGCTCACTGTAGTAATAATAACTACGGTAAAGAGAAACTGGAAAAACCTGAACATCTACATCATGTATATCATAATATGTTCAGAGAGTTTCCTGGAATAGAATTTCAGGTAGTCAACAAAAATGCTAACAGAAAGCCTGGGTAGCAACAAGGAAAATACAGGGTAAAATAAAAAAGGTTTCTCTACTTGAGATCATAAATCTATAAAAAATGTGAGTGTGGTGTGTGTGGACATGGACAGGGAAGTATGAGGACACAAAGACACTTATTCTGCTAGGAAGGTGTAGGTTTGGGTGAGTCCTGTTACAAGTTCTTTTAACGGCTGTGTCTCTGTGTCACTCCCAGGTCACTTGCAACTATGCCCTCATCCCCTCCACTCCCACCTGTATGTCAGTTGTCTGGTGCCTTCAGTGGCTGACAGTCACAACCTTGAGCTCAAGCCTTCCGCCACCCCTGTGCCTGGGAAGGGCGAGGGGACAGCCAAAGGTGGGGCAAGACTCCCAGGACCCTGGGGGCGGGGGCAAACGGGCAGCTACCAACCTGCTCTCGGGCTCCAGTTTGCAGCAGATGGTGGCCAGGGGGAAGAAGGCCGGGGGGCAGTCTGTGGGGACAAACTTCTCCCAGAAAAGCTTCACGTTGAGGCCGTAGTCCAGTGTGCGGGGCAGGCAATCAGGATCTGCGTACACCTGCCCGATGATCTGCAGGCGGGAAGGCGGCTGGTCAGACAGGGACCACGGCGGGTGCGGCCCCCAGAGGGGAGAGGGATGCTGGCGCGTGGGCACTGGCAGAAGAGGAAGTTGGAGAGCCACTCTCCCCATCCCTGACTGCCTCTCAAAGCTGTTAATCCAGACGTGTCTTTTGACTGAGTCTGAATGGGAGGAGGGTTCAAAGGTCTTACTGCAGTGGATTCAAAGGTCTTACATCCTCTGAATCTGGAGGGACAGCTCCCGCACACCCGTCCCTGCCCTGCAGTGTCCCCCGCCAGAGTCCAGGCTCTGAGAAACAAGGGGCTGGGTCTGACGCATGTCTGAAATCCTGTGGCACCAGCCTACGGCTTTATACACAGTAGCTACTCAAGTGATCTCTATTAAAGAAAACGATTTTCACCCTAGCCAGTCTGGCTCAGTAGATAGTGTCAGCCTGCAGACAGACTGAAGGGTCCTGGGTTTGATTCCATTCAAGGGCACATGCCCTGGGTTTCAGGCTCGATCCCCAGTAGGGGGCATGCAGGAGGCAGCTGATCAATGGTTCTCTCTCATCATTGATGCTTCTATCTCTCCCTCTCCCTTCCTCTCTGAAATTAATTAAAAATTAATAATAAATTTATAAGAACCTTTCTTCATATTCCAATCATCCATTGTCTCTCTACCACTCACCACTTTGTAGGAATTACAGAAACCCTTGAATGTGTGTGTTGGGCCGACTGCTTCGAGATCGAATGAACTAAGTTCCTAAGGGCAGGACTGTTCCCAGGACTCACTCTGTCTCCACCCCCCCCCCCCCCCCCCATCACCTGGCACTGTCCTGGACGGGCTGGCCCTTCCTGGAGTGGCTGCTTCCACTTCCAGGCGGAGGGCAGGGGGAAAGGTTGCCTCGGGCTAGACAGACAGCCACAGGAACAGTCTGCCTCTTTCCTGGTGGAGTTCTGAGCCTCGCCCGCCCCTTCCTGACCCTGTGACAAACAGCAAGCCACTCTCCCTTTCTGAGACTATTTTTGCACCAAAGAAAAATCCTGCCCCTGCCTTGCGGGACCAACGCAATTGACTGTGGCAAGAGATGTGTGGTGACAGATAACCCTACACTCGTGCTGACTTCACGGAGTTACTCATCTGCAGGAGGAGGAGCCTCCGAGGGGGGCAGGGCAGAGCTGCTGGGCCTGCCGCCTCGGGCCTGGCCTACGTGCGGGAGCTCACCTCGCAGAGGACGATCCCGAAAGAGAAGACGTCCACCGTCTCGTCGTAGCTCTTTCCTTGGGGAACACAGGAGAGCGGGCTGTTAGGGCTGGTCCCTGACCTGCTCTGCACCAAGTCTCGGGCCCAGCCAGGCCACAGCCGAGAACTGGGACGAGAACAGGATCCGTGGGGACCCCCCCCAAAGCCTTCCCGGGACTGGTACCACCCGGAAGCCCCCTTTCCTCGGCCCTGGGTGCGCTGCCTTGGAAAGATGTTATAAACCAACAACTGCCGTGATGAGACGGCCCGGGACAGGGAGAGAGCACGGGGCCTGGGATCATCTGGACTCTGCTGTTAGCCAGCTGTGTGCTTCTGGGCAAACCACTGAGCTTCTCTGGGCCTTGGATTCTGAAAAGGGTTGTATCAGACCGTTCATTTCTGAGGCCTCACAACCCTGTGGGTTTTAAGAGCCCCAGCCAGCAGCTCCGGCTGGTGTGAGCGTTATCCACAAGAGGGCACCACACTTCAGCTCTCAGCACAGAGAGAGGCGGACAGGCTCCATCAGGCAGTAGGTGCCTGAGCCCTCACCCGCTCTTGGGGCACAAAAGTCTCAGCCAGACCTCACCCTAAACCTCGGATGGGACACTGACTAGCTCGTGGGCCTGCGCTCAGGGAGGAAGGAGTGTGTGAGGCCCAGTCTGTCTGGGGACGGATAGAAACGCAGCCTTCAGCTCCGGGAACTGGGCCTGACCCTTCCCAGGCCTCCCCGGGAGCTCCCGGGGCTCTGCTGTGAGAAGTGTCCCCTCGGGGCACCGGGTACTCACCATTCAGCATCTCGGGGGCCATCCAGTAGGGGTTCCCCACCACCGTGTAGCGCTTCTTGCGGTCGTTTTTGCGCAGAGTCCGCTTCTTGCTGGTGGCCTTCTCCACCGGGGGCTTCTTCCTCTCCTCCACGATGAGCCGCGACAGCCCGAAGTCTGCCACCACCACGGTCTTGTCCTGGCGGGACAAGGGCCAGGTCAGGACTCGGTGGGGGCATTTCTAAGAGGAGTCGTTGAGGAGGAGAGGAAAGATGGGCAGCAAAGGAGGGTGAGCCCCAGCTGAAGTCCTCAGACAGAGAAGGCTCAGCATGCTGTTTGCTAACAGTTTGGTATCTCCTCACAGCGGACCCCCGAGATCTGGGGGTGCTCACAGCAGAGCCCCTGGAGCCTGGAGGAGGAGGCTCTGAGAACTAGAGAGTTGGACTCAGAGGCAGGACAGGGGGTTTCTTTCGTTTTGTTTGACCCCCACAATATTTTTTTAAATATGTTTTTATTGAGTTTAGGGAGAGAGGAAGGGAGAAGGAGAGAGAGGGAGAGAGAAGAAGAGAGAGGGAGAGAGGGAGGGAGGGGGAGAGAGAGAGAGAGAGAGAGAAAGAGAAAGAGAGAGAGAGAAACATTGATTGGTTGCCTCCTGCATGCCCCCTACTGAGGATCAAGATACAACCCAGGCAAGCTCTGACATTCAACAGGTGACATTTGTGCATGGGATGCCACTCAACCAACTGAATCACACCTGCCAGAGCTTCCCCTAAAGAGTTAACGCCATGGCTAGAATCAGGAGAAGACAGAAAAAAGACAAGGTGGAGGCAGTCAGCTGGGCACTTGGGGGAGAAAAGCTCTTCAGTTAGCTCTGGGGGCCCCGGCTGCTGTGGCTCAGTTGGTTAGAGCACTGTCCCATGCACTGGAGAGCCTCGTCTCAGGTTTGATTCCCAATCAGGGCACATACCCGGGTTTCGGGTTGGATCCCTGGCAGGGCCACATATGAGAGGCTGCTGATCATTTCTCTCTCTCTCCTTCTCCTTCCTCTCTTTGTAGAATCAATGACAAACATGTCCTTGGGTGAGGATTAAAAAAATAAATAAATAGCTATGGAGCAGTCATGTGAAAAAGGGATTAAGATGGTTTGGGTCCAGAGGTGAAGCCAGGGCAAGTTAGTGGGCACCCAGGAAGCTAGACTGCAAGTCCATAGGAGGAATAACGTTGTAACAACCAGAGCTGGCCCACCAGCGGGAGGAATGCAGGCCCCCAACCCGGTCACTGCAAAGGCACTAGCCCTGTGGCCCCAGGCGCCAGAGCGGTAAAACGGGGTCCACCGTGAGCTGCTTTACAGGACCATCAGGGGGCAAAACCAGGAACGTGACGGGGCTGTGTATGCACAGAAACCCTTCTAACCAAAGGATTGCAAAGGCTGCCACTGGGAGGAGATGGAACTGTATCTGTGAGTGCCTGGGAGCTCAGAAGACAGAGAAGGGCACTGCAGGCGGCAGGAAGGGCAAACAGGAGCCCCACAGGCGACATCTCTCCTAAAGCGAGAAGGACAGTCTATTCTTTTGTGACCAGGAAGCCTGGAGGGCTGGCCCCGGGGAGACCCAGGACAGTGAGACATACCAGCTTGATGAGGCAGTTGTGCGAGTTCAGGTCCCGGTGGATGATGCACATGGAGTGCAGGTAGGCCTGAAACAGAAGTCTGAGCTGAGGCCGATGGCTGGGAGACCAACTGCTCGCGGGCTCCGGATCTGGGCCATCGACCTGGCTCTTCGTCCAGGCCGACCCCACCCACCTTCAGAACCCAACCCGGACTCCAGAGCCCAGCCCCGCTGCCGTCACTCCCTTGTCCCAACACCAACAACAGAAAGCCAAAGGCCGCCTGGGCGTCCTCTCTCCCACCGCCGCCTCCTGCCCATCCTCTGTTGAGCGGCCCCAACCCAGTGGCTGCTCTTAGCTCTCACTGCTGGCTCCCGAAATCTCCAACTGTCCTGTCTGCCCTTGAAGATTTGGATCCTTTGAGAGTAGGGTTGTGAGCTGAGAACAGCCATCTGGGGTCAAGTTCACTGGCTCAGGGAGAAGCTCAGCATGAGCTGCCCAGCCCACATGAGCTGCCTTCCAATGCTTGCTCGCAATCCTCGCATCTCTCCCAACTGCTGCCCCCCGCCCCCGCCCCCTCCCCCCCGCCACCCCCCGCCAACTCGCTGGCAAGGTCAGTGCCGAGACTCACCATTCCAGAGGCGATGCCTTTGGCAAACTGGACCTTCTGCTGCCAGGGCAGCGGGTCCTGCAGGATGGGGCGGGGTGGGGGGGGGGGGGGGAGATGTCCATCAGAGGCTGTTGGGCCCCATCCCCACTCACGGTCCAGGTCCCAGCATGGTCTCTGCCTGCGCCCAGCCCCACCCATCACGGCCCTTTGTAGGCAAAGCAGTGCGTCTCTCCGGCTAGCATGGCTTCAGGGTAGCAGTGACCCAGGTGTCCCACTGCCAGCCCACCAAGCTCCCGGGGACAATGGAGGCGGCACACTCACCACACTGCGCACGAAGTCCTTCAACGTGCCCCCCTCAATGTACTCCGTCAGCAGGTTCAGCTTCTTGTCCTTGTACAGCACCCCGATGAACTTGAGCACGTTGGGGTGGTCCAGGCTGCGCATCACCTTCACCTGGGGGTGGGGAGGCCGAGAAGGGAGGGCGGTTACTCCCCATGGTGTTTTCCTCACCCCTTGTCTCCAGGGGGCCAGCATGTGATGGGGAGGGCCCCACGGGCCTCACCCTCAGGATCCTGCCTTTTTAGGAACTGCATGGGGGATAGGGGGGTATTGGAGTGGGCGGGTCCAAGAGTGAAGCAAAGGCCTGGGGGGCAGCACCTGGACCACAGGTGTGCCCAGCTGCATTAGGGGAGCACCCCGGGACAGACATGACATGGGTTTGTTTTCATGCCTGTCACCCCGTTATCTGTGAGCACCTCTGAACCACACCTCATTGTTGACTGCCTCCCTTGTCCCCAGCTCATGCTGTCTTTAGGACGCGTTCACTGAACAAAGAATGCTCTGATTCAGAGGCCTGGGGATGTCCCTCTAGTGCTCTTTCCTGCGCAGCCTTTAAGAGACTGATTCTTAAATAAGTTTCCCCTCAAAACCATCATTCAGGATGGTCTTCCCTCTTCCAGCAGGAACACCAAACTCCTAACCCACGCCCTCTTCTTACCTCCGTCAGGAAAGTCTTCTGCGTCTCCTCGTCACACCGGATCAGCTCCTTCATGACCATCACTTTGCCCGTGGCTTTGTGTGTCACCTACAAGGAGGGCGACGGTCACGGGTGCGGAGACCAGAGGCAGCTCTGGAGAACCGTGTGAAACTCAGCGCAGCTGGCCATCCCATCCCCGGAGGAGGCGCTGAGCCAGGTCAGGTGGACAGAGTTCATGTGCAGGGGGACACAGCACGGGGCACCAGGGGACTCGGAGAGGAGCGCACCTGGTCCCCGGAGAGCTGGGCATGCACCGGGGAGAAGCCAGAACCCGGAAAAGGCAAGTGTGGGATGAGGCAGGAGGAGGGGCTGACAAGCCAGGCGGGGGCTTTGATCGTCTGAGAAGGGAGTGAGTCCCTCAGGTGAACAGAAATCTGGGGCAGGAAGGCCAATGCCACAGACATGCGCTCGGGGGGGGGGGGGGGGGGGGCTGAAGGGGTTGGGGGTGAGCTCTCCAGCCCCAATGCTCCCAAAGCTGAGACACATGGCTTACCTGACCCCCCCTCCCAGCTCTCAGTAGAGGAGGAGGAGGAGGAAAGAAAGAGAGAGAGAGGTTAGTCCCCGAGACTGCTCATCAGGGAGGCAGGAGCCACTCCCCCGTGGGCTGCCTGCAGCAGGTCCAGCTCGGGGGCTTCTGGGCGTCTAAAAACACCCCCTGCCTGGATGTGGGCGGGCCGCAGGCACAGCTCCCCGCAACCCGGGTCTCCGGGTTCAACACACTCCCTGCAACCTCGGGGAACCTGGGAGGACTGGGGTGGCAGGGGCAGCCCTTACGCCACCACCCCACAACCGGCAGCCAGGAAGGAGGCCCGGTGTAACTGCAGGGCGCACGGTGAGACCACGTGGTAAGAATTCCCCGAAAGAAGGCGAGGGAGGGACGGGGGGGGGGGGGGGGGAGGGGGAGAGGAACAGAGCGGCTGCTGCGGGTGCTTACCTTGATGGCCTGCCCAAAGAAGCCCTTCCCCAGGACCTCCCCGTGGATCAGGTCGCACGGCCGGAAGATCTGCTGCGAGTAGCTGCTAGAGCAGCGGAGGGACTCGGAACGGCTGATGTCGCGGCTGAACAGCAGGGGCTCCTTCGGGGAGCTGGGGCCAGGGGACTTGGAGATGCTGTTACTGCGCCTGGGGATGAGGAGAGGGGGTGCTAGGGATCGGGTGGCCCCCAGAGACTTGCCAAGGAAACCCTGTGGCTTCCCCGACCATCCCAGCGTGTGTAGCTCAAGAGCTATGACTGGGGAAGGGGACTCTCATGTCAGACAGACGTACCATCTGGGGGCTGCAAGCATCAATAGCATATTTCAGTCCATTCAAAGCGGGAACCCTGAGCACTCCTCACCTGGAATGAATGACTACATGCTACTGGCGCAGAGCGCTTAGCACGGGACAGCACGGTAGATGGTAATCCGCCGCCCATGCCTGCTCCATTCGAGGCAGTAATGGGGTCACATAGTCTAGCCCAGTGATTTGGCAAATTCATGAGTCCACAGAGCCAGATATCAACAGGACAACGATTGAAATTACTTTTGAGAGCCACATTTTTAAAACTTAAACTTCTTCTAACGCCACTTGTTCAAAATAGACTCGCCTGGGCCGTGGTATTTTGTGGAGGAGCCACCCTCAAGGGGCCAAAGAGCCGCAGGTGGCTCGCGAGCCGTGGTTTGCCGACCACTGGTCTAGCCTACTGCCATCCCCCAAAATGGCCAGAGGGGATTTGGGATATTCTGCACATCCTTGTATCCGGCTACCTTTCCTACATTTAAGAATAATCAGCACGTATCATTTCTTCAGCAACAAAGCCAGTATGTTGACACTTTTAAGAGCAGCCGGTCATAGTGATGGCCGGTGACTGTGACTTTGACTTCCTGAAGAAAGGACGGGGCGCCGAGTCCGTAGCACTGACGGTGGACTGTAACCCTGCAACCTCCTCTTCCGGGACACGCCTGTCTCCCTTGGGCTCCCCAGCCTCTGCTCTTCTGCTCGTCCTCCCGCCGTGCGTGCCCACGGGGCACACCAGGTGAGCTGGCCTCTCTCTTGCATGACGGCCCTCTAGGTAGCTGAGCGGCTCTCGGGCCACCCCCACCCGCATCTTCCCTCGTCCCAGGCCTTCTCGGCCCTCTGGCGCCGTGCCGCCACCAGCTCGCTCCTGCTGGCTGAGGCCAAGAGGGCAGCCAGGAGTGACAGGAGCCACCTGTCGGGAGGGCCCTATTTCCAACAGACGCCAGGCCAGAGGGCCCTGAGCGATCCAGTCTGTTTGGTCAGGAGGGAGGGTAAAGAACCTGACTCCTAGTAACGCCAACAGCGCCTCGCCTCTGCTGCGTGCTGACTCTGGGCTGCTTTGCATCCTTTCTGACACCGAGTCCTTACGTAACTGGGGAGACAGCCACCTTTATCTCGCAACTCCACCCACAGAGGCAGACAGAGGCAGGCGAGATGGCGCGGTGGGCGGGGGAGGGACTCAGCTAGAAGGTGCCATCGGGGTGTGCCAGCCTGGGGAGCCAGCACTGTAGCTCCTGCCCCTTCAGCCTCCCCTCACACTTGGTTTTGGTTCCTCAGATCCAAAACAACCTGCATTCCTCTCTTGCTTTATCGTTTTCAACATCCTTATTTATATTTATGAATCCTACCTGTGCCCCGACGCCAGCCCCTGAGCCCCGTGTTTTCCCCACGAGCCACGCTGTCCTTCGCGGTCCGGCGTCCCTGCCTCCTGTCCCGGTCAGGAGGGCAGTGGACGGTCTGACCCCCTGGTTCCTAAGGGAACCTGGCGGACAGCTGGGTCGGATCACGCACAGGTCCTGGTTATGAAACTGTGATCTGCCTGCAGGGCGCTGGCTCAGCACAATCCTCGCAGCCCGTCCCTGGCCAGCTGGTTCCCTTCCTGACTCCGCTGGTCTCCGAGAGCCAGCTCTGCCTCATCCGAGGGACGGGCCTGGGGCGACACAGAAGCAGGGTGACGGGCGTGGGCACCTGAGGGAGCGTCTCCTCAGGGTCCCTTCCAGGTTCTCCTTGGCATCCAGGGTGCTGAGGGTGTGCGAGTGCCCGGCGTTCTGCAGGTGGGGGGAGAGCCGTGCGTCCAGCCGCAGCTGGTCCAGGCGCTGGGAGACGGGGTCGTGTTCAATCAGGAGCTGGAGCGTCTGGCTCGTCTGGCTGATCGCATCCTCTACCTGTGGCCAAGGAGCAGCGTGAGGCTGGATCCCGCAGCCCGGCTCCCCCCAGGCCACCTTCCGCCAGCCCCGAGGACCCAAGCACAGTGTGGCCCGTGGTCAGCTTGGCTAACAGTGGCCTCCAGATGCCAGTACCCCATAGTGCCCTCTGCCTGGCACCCTGTCAGCTTCCCCATCTGTCAGGCCATCCCTGCAGCCCTGGGGACAGGCCAGGCTGACACAGGAGGTCACCAGTGGTCACAAGCTCAGCGGCAAGACAAAGAGACAGAAGAGGGGAAGAGAAGGACGAAGGTCACAGGGTGGTCTCCCAGAGGGCCTGTCTGTTCCATGCCCCGCACCCACAGGCGGACTGGACACCCGCTCTACCTCCTCTACGCGCAGTGTGCGGACGGGGGTCCCGTTGATCTCCAGGATGCGGTCCCCAGGGTGGATGGCATTGCGGTTGTTGGGAGTGATGTGCATCCGATTGACCCTAGGACCAGACGAGAGAGTTGAGGCGGGTGAAGGAACCCTAAAAACAGGCCTGGCCAATTTCCCTCATGCAGGGAAGAGTCACCCGGCCCCAAGGCCCAGGCCACCCACAGAGAACGGGCAATCACCCAAGCCAGAAACTTGGGCGCCAGCCTCCCCATCGGGGTTCCCTCCCTGTCCCTTTGAGGTCCCCAACCCTCACCATCTTGGAGAACCCTGCCTGCTCTCCATCGCCATAGCTACCAACATCTCTCCCCTGGACCATGCACCAGCCTCCTAGCTGGTCTCTGCATCTCCGGGCCTGCTCCCCTCCCACCCAGCTTCCACACCCTCCATCTTTCTAAAATGCTAACCTGATTGCATCACTTTGCTGCTTTAATCCCTTAATAGACCTGCTGAGTCTTCATAATCCAGGCCCTCCGTGACTTAACAACTCCCTCTCCGGCTACTCCCAACCACCCAGCCTCTGCCAGACACAACCACAGCGTCCTACCTCTGCGCCGAACACAATCCCCCTGCCCTTCATCTCATGAGGCTTTAGAGACCTCAACTCCTCCCGACTCCCTCCTAATGCTCACCTATACTGCAAGCACCCCGTGTGCAGCACGCCGTTAAGCGCACAATCACGATTTCACAGAGTTAGCAGCCACAGGCGCCTCATTACTGGTATTGAGGTGCACACAGACTCCTTCCCCCCCCCAGATCTCTGGCCTGGGCCTGGGGTGGAGTCTTAATCTCTTTCTCCTCCCTCCGTTCACTCGCTCAACCAACGAGACAATAATCAATGAGCGCCTCCCATACGCCAGGCGCCGTTCCAGGCCCCAGGCATGCAGTCCTGGACAAGACTGAGCCACGTTCCAGAAGGAACGCGTGGAGAAGACAAACGATAAACAAACTAATACACATAACCAAGCCAGATGATTTCAGAGAGCTAACATGATCTGACACTTGACACGTGAAAGCTGAGCGGTTCTGGCATTAAGTATCCGGTGGGAAGTGGCCTGGGCAGGCAGCGTGGTGGGTGCCAAGGCCCAGGTGTGGTTACAGCGCCGGGAGTGCCGGGGGAAAGGCGTAAGATGAGGATGGAGGGAGCTCAGCGTCCGACTCCGGAGCTCTGAGCCCCTTGGAGGCCCATCTATGGACCCGGCTCAGGACCCCTCCGCTCCGGGGTCCTCGGAATACTCACTCCTTCACCTGCACGGAGGTGGCGTAGTTGGAGCAGACGCTCTCCACGGACACGGAGAAGCCCCGCCGGCTCCCGGTGGTGGCCGGCATGGAGATGTGAGTGACGGAGTAGGGCAGCTGGTCCTGGACAGACTCCGTGGAGAGCCTCTCAAACATGGGCGCCAGCACCACCTCATTGTGGCACTTCCCACTGGGGAGAGGAACAGGAAGGGGTAAAGTCCCAGAGCTCCCCCCCCCCCCCCCGGAAGACCCAGTAACCACTGCACCACACGGCTTTAAGAACGGCACCCGCAGCCCCACGATTACTGTCCCTCCACGGTCCCGCTGGCCGCTCGGAATGAGAAGCCTGGTTTTCTTTGCTCTGCCTCCGACCCTGTGAGGATCCAGCCCCTTCCCCACTCTGGGCCTCAACCCGATTTCTTTTATCAAAGGAGACAGCTGGACAGAGCGAGGTCTAAGGGGCCTTTGCCTTTCATGCCCTCTGGTCCTCTGAGGGCGCCTTCCCAGCCATTCCCCGCCATTCCCCGCTCTGTGGGAGGGCTGCAGGGCAGAATGCCGTAATCTCACAGAGGTAAGGGCAGAGGCCCGGGGGGTGCTAACGGTCTTGCTCACAGCTTACAGAACAGGCTGAGCACACTGCAGTGAGAGGAAGCCAGTGCTCTGATACCCAGCCGTCCCTCCGCCCAGCTCATGCCGCCCTCGGCCATTCTCATAGGGGAAGACAGACTCAGGGCCCACGTCTCACCAGTAGAGGGTGGCGTGCTGCACCAGGGCGTATGCGTCCCCATCCTCGATGATCACCTTGCAGCTCATGCAGGCAAAGCACTCCGGGTGGTACTTGAACTCCCCGGCCACCTGGGAGCGGGTGGGGAGAGAGACGGACAGAGAAAGAAAGTGAGGCCTCGCTGTTGCTAGAGTGAGGGTAGAGGTGGGTGAGTGACCTCCGATCAAGGATGTGCGGATCCCAGCAGGAATATACCTTGGCACTTCCTGCCCTAGAGCTTCCCGAGGAAGTGCCGGACTGGTGCCCATCATTTTTGGGATTGCAAAAAACTGTTCTGGTCTCAGCCACGAGGCCAACAGCAGTTATCACCCCTGTTAGAAAAGGCTCACGGTTTCCCCAACACAGCGCTGGCAAATGGTGACGAGGCTCACAGCCTCTGTCTCAGAGCAGGTAGGGGAGGTGAACTCTCTTTGCTAGCTCATTCCAGAGTCTCCCTTCTTGATCTCCTGGCCTCCTCTCAGCCTGTAACACTCTCCTTTGAGGCTCTCATCCCGCTGTGTTGTGTCTCCTCCCCGCTTGCCTCTCCACCCTCACCCAACACCGGCTTGTGGAGTCTCTGAGGACAGAATCCCACCTGGCTACTTAGTAGCTGCTCCACAAACATCTGGTAAAGGATTCAATGAAGATGATGGAGAGACCAGAAGGCGAATGGCCCCTGGGAACGGCAGGCACGGTCAACGGACCCTGATGGCCATGAGGAGTGGGGACCGAGGGACTCACTCACCATGGCAGGCCCTGTCATCAGCAGGGAGCACCCGTGGCAGAACTCCCCGAATTTCCTCCAGTAGTCCTTGGGGCAGTAGAGCTTCCCGTCCTTCTCGTAGTACCAGTTGGTGAGGGACTCCTGGCATTCCGAACACCTGGGAGGCAAGATGAGGAGAGAAACGCTCCTGGATGCTTGGAATCCAGACGTTTCTTGGACCCAGTGTTTCTCAACCTGTCTGGGTCTTGAGACGCTTTGAGAATCTGACTGGGAGCCAAGAAGCCTCTCCCAGAAGAAATGCACACCCAAGGAAAACGTGCATTTAATGTATGTGCGGGGTGCGTGTGTACCAAGGACTGACGCCTAGTCATGGCCCCGGCTGAGAGCCTCTGGGCTAGACAGGTATCTGGAGTAACCACAGAAGTTCAGTCACCTCCACTTCTCAAATCGTGCCCGTCACCAACAGCATTACCGATATGGCATTCTTTCCCCCAAATATTAAACATAAAGAAACAAATAGCCCACCCAGTGTGGCTCAGTTGGTGTTTCTCTCTCTTTCCCTCTCGCTTTTTCTCTCTCTAAATGAAAATGAATTTTAAAAGCCATATATATTTCTTTAAAAATAGAAACAATCAGACAAAACCAAAATGTGAATCACTTGATAAGACAACTGAGCTTGACTCTTCCAAAAAGCTAATGCCGTCGGGAGTAGGGGCCACAGAGATAACAATGCACAGACACATAGCAACTAACTGCAATGCCTAAATAAAGCTTGGATTAAAAAATAAAATAAAACAACATAGCTTTGAGTGACATTTTTGGAACAACTGAGGAGATTTGAATTTGGACTATACATTAGGTTATATTGTGATTTTACTGTCAGTTTCCTTAGATGTAATAATATTTTGGTTACAAAGAATTCTTAGAAGAAGCACATTCAATTAACTAAGGGTGAAAGTCAAGATAACTACAACTTACTTTTACACAGTTCAGCAAAAATAAATAAACACCGCGGGTGTGTATAGACAGATAAAGTGACTTAAAGTTAACAAATGATGAATCTAGGTGAAGGGTACATGATATCCTTGAACTGCTCTTTCAACTTTTCTTCTTCTTTTTTTTTAATCCTCATCCAAGGATATTTTTCCATTGACTTTCTTTTCTTTCAAGATAGAGTGGGAGAGAGAGGGAAAGTTGGAGAGAAATATCGATGTGAGAGAAGCACACCAATCGGCTGCCTCCTGCATGTGCCCCAACCAGGGCGAGGACCGGGGAGGAACCTACAACTAAGTTACGTGCTCTTGATCGGAATCGAACCTGGGACCCTTTGGCCTGCAGGCTGACACTCTATCCACTGAGTTAAACCGGTTAGGGCTCTTTCAACCTTTCTATACATTTGAAAACTTTCAAAATAACATATTGGGGGGTGGAGGTGGGCAACAAAACCCCATTAGGGCTGTGCACGCTGCATTAGACCTGTATTAGCTGCTTTCTCCTCCAGTCCCTGAAGCTCCCCTCAGTCAGGTCGGGTATGTGCTCTCAGGCCATGTCTGCACAGACGAGGTCCTCCCCATGTCTGCGCCTCCGAGCTCAGAGCTCCCTGGCCTCTGAGACCAGCTCTTTCTCTCTGGTGAACAGACACTCACTCTATTCCTGTGAAGGCCTCACACCACCCACATGGGCCACACCCTTGCTTCCCAGAGGCGCTGCCGCTCGGTTTGAATCCTGACCCGGGATTAGTTTTAGTTATGTCATCCTGGGCAGGTTATTTCACTTCTCTGACCCGGTTTCTTCATCCGTAAAACGAGCTGCTGTGAAAGTGAAATCCTATGTATTCAAGTGCCTGTCGTGACCCACAGCCCTCCTGTGGTTCGTATAAAAGACCCCGCACAGCAGGGCCTCAGGGAGGGTTAGCTGTGAAAAAGGACGAGAATGGTGGCTCCTATTACTGGCCACTAGCTGGATAGCTTCAGACAACACTCGGTAATTTTTCCTTATTGATGACATGGCCAGCAGCATCCAACGACAAAGAACCACTGTGAAAACTACGTTAATGTCGAGGAAAGCCTTTTGCAAACTGTGAAGGACAAGACAGATGTATTACTAGAGCAATTTGCTAGGCACCGCAGGTCTAGAAGATACAGAGACCAGGTCCCATGCCACCTTCCAGGAACGTATAATGAGCTGGGAAAAGAGAATGAATGTCTAAACAAAACTCAGTTTTAACAATGCCAGGGGAGAGTCCACAAAGAGGGCTATACTTTTAAGCACTGCGGGAGGCCGAGGAGAGGGACAGGTGGAAAGGAAGGAAGGAAGGGGAGATGTCTGTGGAGCTAGGGAGGCTTAGAGAAGCAGGATCCTGAGGATCCCTCCTTGTGGAGGATCCAGTGCCCCTAGGTACTCCACCAACACCGGTGGCTTCTGCCATCAGCCACCCCATCCTGTAGCATTTCCTGCTCGTCCTAGCATGCTGAGTTTCAGGGTGCTGGGAGCTTAGTATGGCACCAAGAGTGCGGGTATGAAGTGCCTAGAACGGCGCACTGTAAACCAGACATTAGAGGACGAGGGGAAGACCCTTTTCCGGGCACGCAGCTCCAACTCCTCTCCGTAGAAGGCACCCTGGATGAGCTCTGATTGGGAGACCGGGGTTCAAGTTCTTCGGTGCTACATGCTCTTGGACAAGCCCCTTTCCCTCTCTAGGTTAAGTTCCCCTCCTGTAAAATGCAGACTATACCACAGATCCCCTCGATTCTGTGCATGTATGTTTTCCCTGGATGACCCAAGCTGTAAATCTCAGTACCACCGCTCACCACCTAACTGACCTTGGGCCAGCGGCCTTACTTCTCGTTTGTGACATGGTAACATCACTACCTGCTCTCAGGGTAGCATTAAGTGAGGTTCTGAATGACCATGGGGTGCCCAGCGGAGGGCCTGAATTAGAAGTGGGGATGGGGGCTTCCTTCTTGCCCCCCACCTTCTGGGTACCCTCTTTCTTTACTAGATTGTCAGCTCCCTGAAGAGGGGAACAGTGTCCCATTTTATGTTGGTCGACTCAGCACCCAGCAAAGGGCTTGAGACAGTCAGGAAGCCCTTAGCAGATGTGTTTATGCTGGAAACGGTAGGAGTGGTGAGACCCATCGTCGGTCCAGGTGGGGACACAACGGCTCTGTGGCTCCTGGTCACCAGGTCCTGCCCGTCCCTTGGCTTCCGCCGAGAAAAGCCAGCGCAGACGTATTTGCGCCCAACTGCACGCCCAGGCCCTGTGACGTCCCTGTAATGGCATGTGCGCTGCAGGGCACGGGAGCACCAGAACACGTCCTCCTTGCCATTGCCAATATCCTGCTTTTGTTTGCTGCGAGTGCCCCGGCCAGCCCCAGGAGAGGGAGCAGCGAGAGGAGCGAGTGCGGGCACGCCGGGGAGAGACATGCCAGCCTGCTGGGGAGGAACACCTGGCGGGAGGGCGACACCACCGAGGCACACATCTGGGGCGAGGAATGCCCCTGGGAGGCGCCGCCAGCGGCGTGGCCGACGTGGGTGCCACAGGTGTCTCTGGAGAGCAGGGAGGTGACTGGCTGGCAGGAGGGCTGTGGGTCCCCGGGCTGTTTCGCTGCTGAACACAATGGCTCCTTGGCCCCTGGCGGAGCTGCCATCGTAGACTGGCAGTCCTAGCTGAGATGATTCACAACGGCTCCTGCTACTTGTGAGCGCCAGCCATCTTTCAGGCCCTCTAGGAGGCGCCTTACCCATGTACTCAGATGATCTCTAATCCTGACCGCACCCTGCGAGGAGAGAGGATTATCCCTGTGTCTCAGACGGGAAGACTGAAAAACACCCAAGTCACTTCTGCAGGCCCCCTGATACTTGATGAAACTGGAGTCTGGACCTCTGTGCTGGCTACGAGGCCGTGTCCACGGGACTGCGTCACCCCGTGAGGCTGCGTGGCTACCGGGTAGGGCCCCCGGCTTGGTGCCCGTGCAAGTAAGAGGCCGCAGCCCTGAGAGCTCCAGTCCCTCCGGGGTTCACACTTCCTGAGGCTTTTCCTGGAGCCCAAGTGCTCATATGGCACGGCGCTCCTCCTTCCCTCAGTCTGCAGCATTATACTCCCCAGCAGGCTCTGCCCCTTTAAGAAAAGAACCCAAAACACACTCTGGAAATGTAAGGTGCTCCTCGAAGGAAAAAAACAAAATCCCACTCAGATTCTCAGAACCCGTGGCCACAATGTGCTCTTCCCAAAGCCAAGGTGTGTGTGTATGTTTTCCCCCAGCTTTCAATTTTCGAAAGTTTCAAGAGAAAGTTAAAATCTGCCCTCGCTGCAGGCCCCAGGGCATCCAGCTTGGAGGAGGGGGGGTACCTGCAGCCTGGGCCAGGCCTCGGTCACCGCATGCTTCTGAGCAGCCAGAGTGAAAGGGCGGAAGCCCGCCGGCCGGGGAGGGCACCGAGAGGCCCCCACGCACGGAGGACGACCTCGGGGCGCCTCTGCCAAAGCACCACAGAGGCCTGGGCAGCCACCCAGCGAACCAGACCTGGCAGCCAGCTCAGTGGGCAGCTCAGATCCAAACCGAGGCATTTTGCATCAGCGGGAACTGATGCAAACCTCACAGATTTCAAAAAAAGATAACCGGTTCAGGTTCTCACAAACAGCTCTTAAGTTCCGCGGGTCCATGTTCCCTCTTTGCCACTTACTAGGTGTCACCTAAAGCCGGTTACTTCATGACTGAGCCTCAGTTTCCTCCTCTGTACGCTGGGGACGGTAAAATCTCATGAGAATTATGAGAATTAAAGCACACACATGATGTCTAACATGATGCCTGGCCCACAGCAGATACCCTGTAAGAGTTCATTTCCCTCCCACTCTCCTTTTTTTGGGGTTAATCCTCACCCAAGGATATTTTTTCCCATTGGTTTTTAGAGAGAGTAGAAGGGAGGGAGGGTAAGGGGGAGAGAAACATGGATGTGAGAGAGACAGCCATTGGTTGCCTCCCACACATGCCCCAACCAGGGCCGGGGATCAAACCTGCAACTCAAGTAGGTACCCTTGACCAGGAATTGAATCCATGACCCTTCCATGCACAGGGTGATGCTCTAACCACTTAATCACATGGCTAGGCCTTTCTTTCTTTTCTTGATTTTAGAGGGAGGGAGAGAAACACTGATCAGCTGCCTCCTGCACACCCTTACTGGGGATCAAGCCCCCTGACCAGGAACGAAACCTATGCTCAGCCCACTGAGCCGCACCGGCCAGGCTGGACCCCTCGTTAACTTGAGAACACCAAGGGTGAATGAGACAGACCCATTTTCCTCTCATGCCCAAGCAACAGGGACCAGCTTCTTGGCCCAGAACCAGATTTTTGTGAGTTGAGAAGATGCTAACATGAATTATTTATCCAGTCAATTAGAAAAATCGATCGATTCTAATCAGTTCCTATCAATTAGGAAATAGTTACTGCGCATCTTGGATGTGCAAGACCGAACAGGCAAGTGACTGCGCTGGGAGGCGCCAAGGGAAATACGATAGACCTGATCCTCACTCACAAGCAACTTACTCAGGCCAAATGTCTGCAGGTAAATTTTCACCCTCATGTGGTAATGGAACCAAACAGTCATTCTTACGCTGGCTGTGCACAGGCTAGAGAACAAGCCCTCCCATGCCTCGCATCCATGTATGTCTCCCTCCTTCCCTCCCTCCCTCCCCCACACCCCCTCTCTGAAATCAAGGGGGAAAAATATCCTTGGGCCTGGCCAGTGTTGCTCAGTGGTTGAGCATTGACCAGGAGGCTAAGGTTCAATTCAGGTCAGGGTAATGCCTTGGTTGTGAGCTCGACCCCCAGTAAGGGGCATGCAGGAACAGCTAATCAATGATTCTCTCACATCAATGTTTCTCTCTCTCTCACCCTCTCTTCCTCTCTGAAATATATACACCCTCTAAATATGTTGGACAAAAGTCACTCCTTAATTTACCTCTTTTGTAAATTCCAATTGAGGTGTGTTCTTAGTGGGAGCCCCTGTGTCCCCGCACCTCACTCCTGACAGGAGTGGCACCGGCAGAGGAAGACGGTGCACTCGGCTGAGCACTACCTGCCCGGGGACAGAAATTACATTCCTCCTTCCCTGCTCCCTCTCCCCCTCCTTGAGGCTGTCACGCCTCATCATGTCTCCGTGGAATCTGGTTTCATCATTTTCCTTGCAAGCACAGCCTCAGAAGTCCTGCGGACGCTGTACTCCCCCAGAGGCCTGGGGTCAAGGACATTATTTGTTCCACGGAATCTGGCCAGGGTCATGATCAGAAGCCTAGGAAGTGAGGGAGCCCCCCTAGGCTCTGCAAAGGAGAAAACGGAGGCCCAGGGAAGGGACAGGGACCTGGTCGGGGATCAGCCCTTGCGGACACCCTGTAATGAAGGGGGCTGGGGGCTGGGCAGTGACGTGGTGGCTGATAAGATTGATACCTGGGAGAGCGGAGGGTCTGGGTGGTCCGTCCTGTGGGGCACAGAGCCCAAAGTGCCGGCTGTCACTTTGGAAGTGGCTTCAGGAATGTGGCCTCTCATTTGGGGGAGGGGAGAGGGTCTACAGGGAGCCAGTAAACCAGCCAGCACCCCCACCCCCAGCTGGGCAAACAGAGCTGGGAGAGGTGGGGGTTGTCAGGTTCCCTAGAGGGGCTGGTGCAGGACAGGACAAAGGACAGGAAGACCGGGGCAGCCTGGCCCTCAGAGGTCCAGGTTGGGAGTTCGTTACCTGCTCTAGCTCCTGAGAAATGTGGTCCTACCCTCCCAGAGATGAAAAAGGGCCCGCAGCCTGGCTCCTAAGGGGACAACCCCTCCCTCAAAGTGCCTCTCCAGGATTCAGAGTAAAAGGGATTAATGAGGTCCCGGCTCAAACACTTGGCATCTTGAGTCCACCTGGTAAAACCTGCCTCTAAACTCAAGATCAATTCCCACCTGCTTTTGTTCTGATCCTCACCCGAGGTTATTTTTACTCTGGTTTTTAGAGAGAGTGGAAGAGAGAGGGAGAGACACCTCGATTGGTTGCTTCCTGCCAGACCCCTGACCAGCGCCGGAGCGGGGAGAAGCCTGCAACTTAGGTACGTGCCCTTGACCGGAATCAAACCCGGGACCCTTCCATCTGCAGGCCAACGCTCTACCCCCTGAGCCAAACCGGCCAGGGACCCATCTGCTCTTAAGAATCTCTGCATCCCTTTGATACGCCAGGCAAGCTCCGTGGCCTCTTTTTCCGTCCTCTCTGCTGGGAGAGGAAAGCAGGCCTAGAGCACCCCTGGGGGAGGTACCAGCCTTCAGCTGATGGGAAAAACGCAGGCAGACAAGACGGGAAAGCTGGCCAGAGAGCCTCCACATGTTCACAGTGGGCGCCGATGGCCTCATCGGAGAAACGGGGCTGCATCATGTCTTGCTTTGGGGCCACTGAGAGATCAAACAATAAAGCGCCTGTCAGGATGCCTGGTGGAGTCAGCACTGAGGACCGGTTCCCTGCCTCTCCCCCGCCGCCCCCAAATCCAGAGGCTTCCCACCACTTCGCCGGGGTCCGGCAGTTCTGTGAAACCACATGGTGTTCTGCTTTTCTGCCCAGAGCCCGGCCACCTGACCAGTATCCTAGCACCGAGGTCCGGGCATGAGGCTGGCTTGGGGAAGCCAGAAGGGAGAAGTGGCCCGGGACCACTGGTGAGGGGGAGGCAGCCGGGAACAACAGGCTGCTCCCAAAGTGAATGAAAACAAGCCCCACCCCGGCCAGGAATGACTCCATTCAAGGAGGGACCCCGAGGGCCACTAACCCTCCGGGCAGTTTCTGTCGGAGGTGGGGAGGGTGGGAGAGCAGAGAAAGGCAGCTCTGAGGGGGTGAGAAAGTTTCTACCCCTCCCTCCCAGGAGCTCCGCGGACAGGGGGCCCCGAGTCCTCAGGCCCGAGACCCAGACCCGGGGCGTGCGCGGGCAGCCCGGGAACATTCCAGAGCCAATTGTCCCCGTCCGGGAAGAACTTTCCCAGGCCTTTCCCTGGCAACTGTATTCACCTGGGAGCTCAGGAGCCCTTCGGGGCCAGAGGCAAACGTGCTTGCCATTGAGAATGCCTACTGTCTACCAGGCTGCCCACACCCAGATCCTGTCAGCTTCCACGGCTTTGGCAAAACCTGTCCGTCCTGCTTGTTGGGACAAATTCCTGGCAGGCAGCACAGCCTGCAGGTAACATACGCTCCGGCCCGGAGGACAGCACCCGCCGGCCCGGGCTCTTCCCGGAAGCCGTAGCACCGGGCGCAGGCAGGCCCGCCGGCAGCATCTCCTGGCGGCCCTTCCAGGTGTGTCTGGGAGGACGGAGGCCCCAGTTCCCCGGGAGGGGAGCTGCTTTCTGGGCAGATCCCTCCACCTCGCCGGCCGCCGCCAGCACAGATTCGACTGGCTTTTTCTGCCCGACAGAACCGATGGCAGGAGGAGGAGCGAAATCTGAGCAGCAGATCCAGGGAGGACTCTGCCCTCCCTCCAGGACCAGGGGGGCGGGAGGCAGAAAAAGGAGATGGGGCGGGGGGGGGGGGGTGTCGGGGACTCAGAGCCCAACTCACCGGAAGGGGTCCCGGGAGGTGAAGTAAGCCGAGATGGACAAGTAACTCCCCATCTTCTTCCCGCGCCAGACAGACCGACAAGCTCCGCTGCACACCGGGCCGGGGGCGCCTCAGGCCGGCTGCAGGCGGCCACCATGACAGGCCCGGGGCTCCCGGCACCTCTGGGCGGCGGGCCGGCTGCCCGGCGCTCACCTCTCCCTCCGGAGCCGCTGAGGAGGTGTGAGGACGCCTGCCTCCTGCAGACTCCCCGAGGGGCTCATGGCAGGGACGGGGCCCCCTCCCCCGGTTCTCCGTGGCTCCGGCGGCCCCTCGGGGACTCGGGGAGGACCACCGCTCCGCGGAGGCTACACACACCCGGGCGATCCGGGGCCCAGCCGGTGACTAGCTAAGAAAGAGGCGCTGCTGTCAAGTTAGCCTTCCCCCCTCGGCCCCACCCCTGCCGAGGGAGGGAGGGAGGGAGGGAGGAAGAGGAGGGGCTCCTCGCGGAACCGAGGTGTGTGGTTGGAGCAGCTATTAGGAAACAGACCTTGCAGGCAAGGGGTGGAGCCGGGCTGCAGGGAGGCTGCAGGCGGGCGCCGCTGCAGACAATAACCAGGGCCGGCGGAGCGTCCATCCCCGGGCTCGGGGGCAGGGCAGGGCAGGACGGAGGGTGCGCACACCGGCCCCCTGGTTTCCCCGGCCCGAGAAGCCGCCCAGAGGATGGCATCAGGGCTGGAAGGTGCAGAAAAAGCCCAGATGCCAGTGCCAGGCCAAGCCACGCCCCCCAGAAGGGGGTTGGGGTAGCTGGGCTCTCTGGCCAGAGAGACAGGTCCCGAGAGATGCCCTCTGGGTTCTAGCATGGCCTGGGTCCTGGCACCAGGCTCCCCATTCATCCCTCCCCTCCCTCCGCCTGGCCTGGGGACAGCTCCCAGAACGGCCGGCTGGAGCGGCGCCGCTCCCCTTCGGGGAAGGGCTGAGCCCAGGATGAGGCAAAGAGGCCCAGGGGAACTGGCACCTGACACTGCTCCATGTGGCAACCCGCAGAAGCTCTCTCCCGTGTCTCTGAGGTGGCAGTGATCTCCACTGCAGAAAGAGGGAACGTTCCCCAGGGCCAGAAAAGGCAGGCGGCGGCAGGGCTGGGGTTTACACGTAGGCCCGCGTGACTCGGAGCCAGAGCCCTCAGTTCCGGGAAACTGCTCTCTCCGCGCCCTTCTGCCAGGAGGAGAGAGCACAGGGACACAGCCTGTCATCTCTCCCCTCCTCATTCATTTGCTCCTTCCCAGAATGCCATCTGTCTTGGGCGGTCGTGGGCACTGGTGCTTCTTGGACTGGGTCCGCGGTGACCAGGCCTCTCAAACTGGGGGCGATGGGCCTCGGTGCCTGGGGCCCCAGGGATGCCCAAGCCAGAGCCGCCCCTGGAAAAGCCCTTTATCCCCGCCTACAGGCCTGAGAGGAAAGGCCGGCCGCCGGAGGAGACCAGGGTGCGGCCAGACCTCCCGGTGGAACCTGAGGGAGTGACACCGGCTCTCCCACCGGGCGCGGACTCCTCTCCCCCGGAGTCACCCTGTCACCGGGGCGGGAACGTCTGTGGCAGAGGTGGTGACTGGATTACAAAGGAGCCTTTTCCCATTCCCTCTACTGATTGGGCCCAGGGGCAACAATGAATGTGATCAGGTAGTGTTCGCACCTGTTGTAAGCTACCGCTTACTGAGCTGTGTCATAGTCTCTGCATCTATTTCTTAAAATATTTCTATGGTGGTAAATACACACACACACACACACACACACACACGATGTCACATTTGGCATTATAACCATTTTTCATGTACAACCTAGCGGCATCAGTGACGTTCATAATATGGTGCAACCATCACCACTATTGCCAAACCATTTCCACCACAATAATCTGTTATATCTTAAAGCGCACCTGTCCTTTGACCCTTCTGGGCAACTCCTCTGCCCTCTCCCAGCCCAGCCCCTCGCCTGTCAGCTCTCTTGTCCGTCACCGTTGTTTTTGTCTGAACTCTGGCTGAGGCAGCCGGCTCCCAGAGGGTTCGCAGGACTCGGGGCCACAGTCTCCCTTGAGTCTGGCCAGTGTTGGTCCTGCAGTGCCCTTGGGGTCACCCGGTGGCAGTCACAGGGCTGTGTGTGAGGTATGGGAAGGTGGGTGGCAGGCACAGCTAGAGGGGAACAGGCTCAAATAGGGCACAGTCCCAAACAGGGAACATTTTAAGCAGAGGGAGGAAAAAACAACAACAACAAAACAAAAAAACACGCCTAGGAGCAACTATGAAGGGACTTGAACCCTCAATCTTCTGATTCGGCATCAGACACCTCATCTATTAGGCCCCGAGGACCCTTCCCCGCCAAAGATAACTGCATAAGCTTGTCCAGGACTGCATCTGCTAATAGGTAAGTTGTCAATAATGGGGCAGGTGTTATTATTATCCCCATTTAAGAGATGGGGAAACTGAGGTTCTGAAGGCTATGTCACTGGCCTGAAGACAAACTACTGCTAAGTGGTGAAGCTGGGCTTCACACCTAGTAAGTGCGATTCCATAACAGGGGTCAGGACACTTTTCCTCTCTAACGGGCCAGAGGGCAGATATTTTGGGCTTTGCAGGCCTACACCAATACAGACCCTGGCATGGCTACTCAACGGTCACTGCGGCACAAAAGTGGCCACACAGAAAGCATAAACAGGTGGATGTGTCCCAATAAAACTTTATTTGTGGACACTGACATCTGAACTTCATGTGCTATGATGTATTCTTTTGCAAGCCTTCCCTCCCTTCCCCCCCACCCCAACCATTTAAAAATGTGAAAATCACAGGATGTACAAAAAGGCAGCTAGCCAGTTTTGCCGATCTCTGCTCCAGAGCCAATGCACTCAGCCACTCTGTTTCCTGTCTCTGATAGCAAGGACCAGTTTGGGCTTCTGTGCCGGACCCAGCCCCCTCCACCTGCTGTCACACAGACATCGCCCTGCAGCTGCAGAGGCAGCGGGAAGTGCTCCCCCACTGCTCACAGCGCTCACACACGGATGGTAACCTGCCCTGTCAGCAGGGCGGAGACTCCTCTTCTCAGAGGAAGGCGTGAAGCTCAGAGTTGAAACCGCTTGCCTGAGACCACCCAGCTGTGTGCGTGAGAGGGGAAGCCGGGATTCGAACCTGAGCTATCTATATTGAATTCGACCGTTGCTAGGCTGGAGCCCAGCCTGGGCCCAGAGCCAGACTGTCTGGGTTTGAGTAGGACAATGCACCGCACGTAAGCCCTTGGCACACAGTCTGGAACACATTAAGGGCTGATAAATGCTCGCTGCTAATATCATTAAGACCATTGTTACCGCCGCTGTGGGCTAGCCCTAGTGTGGCCTTCAGCAAGCCGCTGCCTCTGTCTGGGCCGGGCCTGGGTCTCTAAATAGCTTCCAGCTTCAGCGTTTCTCAGCCCTCTGGGGTTACGGGGGGCTCCCGTTTTCCTTGTGTCTGAAGTTGAGTTCAGACTCCTCGAGCTGGCCCTGAGGGGTTCAAGATCCTGGCCTGGGGGTCACGCACGAGAAGAGGTGGGGCAGCGTGCAGGACACACACACACACACACACACACACACACACACACACGACGACGACACAGAGCCCAGGACGCTGAGAGGGCTGCACAGCTGGAGAGCTGAGAGCTCTCTTTCTCCTGGCCGCAGAGCTAACTATTTCTCACCGAAAACCCCGTTGCGTTCCCCTGTAATTCTATCAGGCAAGACGGGGGGGCCCCAAATTAAGTCTGGAACTAGCAAATTGTCTCCTGATTGCACCCTCTGATTTCCCATCTGATGAACAGAATGCGGATGGGAGAAAATGCAAGCCACAGAGAGGCAGGGGCCGGAGAGCCCGTGAGCATAACTCCTCCTGACATTTCACACAGCTCTGCGCTCCAGCGGTGGCGGGCGCAGTGAGTCGGTGTCTAGGAATGCGAGCGGGAGGCGGCAGGCGCTCTCTGCTCCCCCCACGCCCCTCACAAAGGACTCGGTGGGTGGGTGGGTAGCTAGTGAGAGGTCGTCTCAAGGCCACAGAAACTGCCTCCCCCTAAAGAGGGGCAGCCCCGCCTCTTACGTTTGGAGCTGAAGCAGAAGCCCCTCCTAAGGGGGACCCATTTGCCCCCCGGAAATCCAGGCTTCAGGAGGAACCCCGGAAGGACGGGTCACCAGACGTGACAAGCGGCTGGCCATTCAGACCCCAGTGTGTTATCCACTGAGCCAAACCGGCTAGGGCAAGGCTTTAGACTTGGCCGATTTTTGACTTCAGAATGACATTTACAGACAGAAGTCTTATTCCATGCCCCCCCCCCCCCCAAACGAAAAGCTCTTGTCTGGGAGACTACAGAGCAAAGCGATGTGATGATGCACACTGGAAGGGCTTGACCCAAGTGTCCAGAGAGAAAGGTCACTCGCCAGCAAACACTGAGTACCACCTGTTCTAGGTACTCCGCTAAGCCCTGGGATACAAAGACCAACCAGATATGAGGCTCCAGATTTAAAAGAAGGTCATACTCTAAGAGTGACAGGGCTGTCACTGAGGTCTGAGGAAAATGATAAAAATGAAGGAAAAGGTCTCCTCTGATTGGCTGGGGAGAGGTGAGGCGGGGTTTGGGGAGGCTCCTCCCCATGAGGAGGGAGTGTATCACTCTAAATGATGATCGCCAGGGAGACAAAAGCATTTCAACCTGAAGGCACCACATGTACAAACGCAACAAGCCATAACCTAGTATGGCCCGTAAGCTCCAGTGCAGGAGTAACCAGAGAGGAGGCTGGGATGGTGGAGGAGAGCAGGGGCCGAGCACCCAGGTGAAGGTCTGACGGGTCAAAGAGCCGCCTAGGCGCAGTGAAAAGTCATCAGAGGTGATTACATGAGCAGAGGTTCCCAACGAGCAGGAGGTTAAACCTGAAACACCAGAGAGCGCTGGTCTTTAGTTGCTGGTTTGATTCTCCCGAGTCTACCTTCGGCCGTGTAGATGGCCACGTGACCGGTCTGCTGGCCAACGAGTGTCCCTACCAGCAGACGATGGCTTCATCCTCAGGCCACATCTCTACCGAGTTGGTCATTTTAATAGCTGAGATGTTTCTGCCCGGGATGTAAGCTCATAAGAACGAGATGGTAATCTCTTGTAGATAACCATCCGCTGTTGCTCTGTGATACTAACTTTAGAAAATGGAACAGCCAACATTCAATGTCAAAGGCCGTGTTTACACCGATGGTCTCCTGGCTGGACCAGGGGGAGAATACCTTGGACACCTGAACAAATTTCCACGCAAGGCCCGGAGAAGATGCTTAACAATCACCAGCTCACATATTGTTCAGCCCGGGGAGCCATTTGGCTCCGCTAATAAAAGATGGCTAACACTCATGGTGCCACTCCGTACATTCACCCCTCCCCTCACAATAACACTAGGAACTAGGCGGTAGGTCAGAGAAGACGGGAGAATGCAACCTGTCTTAAAACAGGTTGTCCTCTGTTTAATGAGGCAAGCCATTAAACCTTGCCTGGGCTCCCACAGATTCCTCTGAAAAGGGAAGGAGTTAGGTGAGCAAAAGCATTCCACGCCGGTATGTCCATGCCGAAGGCAGCCCCGAGGAAGGGGCTGTGGCTGGAGAAAGGCTGACTGGCTGACCACCCAGAGGTTAGCGTCATCTTGGACAATGATCCTCATCCGGGCCTCATTTTTGGCCCAACTGGTCCAGAAACAGGCCTTCGCATTACCCAGAGAGGTGCAGGCATTCTAGATGCTTCTATGTAACCATCCATCCATCCCACTGTCCACTTACAAACGGTCACTTGAAATCAGAACACCCACATACCGTACACAGGTCCTACCTCTGGACCTTTCCCGTTATCAAGAGCCCCAGGAAGCTGAGCTAAGCATGAGAAGGTCCCTCTGTGCGCATGGGCTTGAAGGGAAACGAGAAGCCATGGAGAGACATTTCACGCTGGCGGGAGGGAGCCGGCCAAGCCAGCCCTGCCTGTAACAAAGAACCCCTTTCTGGTAACCAAATCCAGACTCAGTCTCTGGACACACTACTAGTTTTGCCTCACGGACTTTTCACTTTCTCTCTCACTGCTGGCCACTCAGTATTCTACTGTATTTTTTATTTTTATTTATTTATTTTTAAAAATATATTTTATTGATTTTACACAGAGAGGAAGGGAGAGAGATAGAGAGTTAGAAACATCGATGAGAGAGAGTCATCGATCAGCTGCCTCTTGCACACCCCCCACTGGGGATATGCCCGCAACCAAGGCACATGCCCTTGACCGGAATTGAACTCGGGACCTTTCAGTCCCCAAGCCGACGCTCTATCCATTGAGCCAAACCGGTCCCGGCTCTACTGTATTTTTTAAAAACTAATTTTTAATGGGGAAAAAAAAATCATTACTTCTTTAGATGCATAACAATCACCAATTTGCATATTGTTCAGCCCGGGAAGCCATTTGGCTCCGCTAATAAAGGATGGCTAACACTCCTGAGTGTCACTCTGTACATTTACCCGCCTCGCGATAACACTAGGAACCAGCAGTAGGTCAGTATCTCCATTTCACAGATGATAAATTAAGCACAGAGAGGGTGAGTAACTTGCCCAAGGTGCACAGCTAGTAAGTGGCAGAGCCAGGATTTAAACCAACATAGAGTCTGTGCTCTCAACTACCACACATGACACACACTCTCCTAACGTGGGTATCTAACTCGTTCAGCCCCAGAGGACAAACTTCCATTTCCAATTTCTGGTGGAATCACCAACCTCCCCACCCCTCTCCACCTTAAAGCACACGCAGGTAAAAGACACCTTGTAAGAATTCCATTCCTTCCACTCTCTACCTAATGGGCATCTTTAGCTAATGCCATCCTTCGAAGATTTCTAAAATTAAAAATAAAAAATAAAAACACTTACTCTTAGCAGTGAGATTTGTCACGTTTCAGAGCAATTCACAATTAGATTGGGCTACAGTAGCTGACCTCATTCTACTGCCTCTCTCTATCTCTGTCCGGGGTTGGTTCTTGTCTGGATTGTACCTGTAGGGAAGTGCCGCTGGCTAGGACTCCTGGGTCAGACTTTCTGACTCCTCTGGGGACAGGAGACACATCTTTATAACTTCTCACCTCAACGCTCACAGGCAATTTTCCAAAAACAGCCCAATGCCAGGAACTGATTCCTCCCTGCTGTTTACAGTAACTGGCCCGCGGTGACTGCGAAAGAGAGGGCCGTGGGGGAGGGCGAGGGCCAGGGCAGGGAAAGGCCTCTCTTACATCATAGCCCTCGGCCACCCTGGCAACTCTCCGACCACGTGCTCAGCGGTGGCACAACGAGGGGCAGAAATCCCCTGGTCCCTGACCACGGTGCGCCTGCAGAATCTTCTAAGTCTCAGGATGGCATTAAGGAGATGATCAGATAAACATGAAACTGAAACAGTAAAAAGCAGCTTCAGAGAGAGGCTTCTCATGAAGGCGTAGGACAGGGACCATGACTTAGTCTGTAACTATTTCCCGGAGATATCCCGGTAACAATCTGGAGAACGGGCAGGAGTTCATTAGGCCGGAGAGGGGAGGGAGCATTCCTAGCGGAGGGAACGCGGGAGCAAAGGTCATGTCCGAAGGAAGAAGGGTGCGTGCTGGACCCTGTGAAGAAGAGCAGTGAGGCAGTGGGGAGAGGCCAGACCATGGCGGGGGGGTGGGGGATTAGGTTGGGGGGGGGTTGGGGGCTCTGGAGGTCACATGAAGGACTTTGGTCTTCACCCAAGAATGCTGAAAAGTTATGGAAGTGTGGTGTGCTCAGATATTTCCTTTAAATATCTGGCCGATACCGCTTTGGCTCAGTGGATAGAGCATCGGCCTACAGACTGAAAGGTCCCAGGTTCGATTCCGGTCAAGGGCATGTACCTTGGTTGGGGGCACATCCCCAATAGGGGGTGTGCAGGAGGCAGCTGATCAGTATTCCTCTCTCATCAATGTTTCTAGCTCTCTCTATCCCTCTCCCTTCCTCTCTGTAAAAAAATCAATAAAATATATTTAAAAAAAAAAAAAAAAAAAAGATCACTCACTCTGGCTGCCTCTCTGTGGGGAATGGATTTGGGGTGCAGAGTGACTGTGGACAGTTACAAGGCTATTTTGGTCCTATATGTAAGAGGATTGTAGCCTTATCCGGGGGTGGAAGGAGAAATGGAAAGAAGTGGACACACTCAAAAATATAATCTGGAGACAAAACGGACAGGCTTGGATGTGGAGAATGAGAGACGAGGGATCAGAGACTCCCAGGACTGGCTCGGGTGGTGAGTGGATGGTGGTACATCCATTCAATGGGACAGGTGGCAGGGAGAGGAGCCACTGTGCAGGGAAGACGGGAAGTCTAGCTGGGTCTGACATGCCTGCAAGACACTCACCTGGGCAGGTGGAGAATGACAGGAAAAACGGGTCTAGAGATCAGTGAAAAGGTTTGGACAGAAGAGACTAATTTTGGGCTTTATCAGTGTGTGGAGGACATTTCACGGCTAGATAGAGGAGGATAAGCAAACTGGAATGACCAGAGAAGTCAGGGGAAACCAAGAGAGTGTGGAATGACATGAAAGCCAAGAAAAGAGACTGTGTCAAGAGTGACGAAGAGCCCTGGCCGGTCGCTCAGTGGTTAGAGCCTCGGCCTGAGTACGGAGGGTTCGTGGGTTTGATTACCATTCAAGGGCATGTACCTGGGCTGTAGATTCAATCCCCAGTCCCTGGCCTGGTCGGGGACACAGGGGGAAGACAACCAATCAATGTCTCTCTCTCACATCAATGTTCCCCCACATACATTTTCTCCCTCCCTTCCCGTCTCTCTAAAAGCAGTGGTAAAACCTGGCCAGTGTGGGTCATTAGCTGAGCGTCAACCCACGAACCTGGAGTTCACCCGTCCCAGTCAGGTCACATGCCTGGATTGTGGGCTCAATCCCCAGTAGGGGGTGTGCAGGAGGCAGCTGATCAGTTTCTATCTCTCTGTCAATGAAACAAATATCCTTGGGTGAGGATTAACAAAACAACCAAAAAAAAGAGCAACAAAGACACTAATAACAACTGCTAACATCTATTTAATCCTAACTATGGCCAGGCACTGATCAAATTCAATCCACATAACAACCTTTAAAAAAAAAATATATATATATTTTTTGTTGATTTCAGGGAGGGAGAGGGAGAGAGAGATGGAAACATCAATGATAAGAGAGAATCACTGACTGGCTGCCTCCTGCATGCCCCCCACTGGGACTGAGCCCGCAACCCAGGCCTGTGCCCCTGACCGGAATCGAACCTGGGACCTTTCAGTCCACAGGCCGACGCTCTATCCACTGAGCCAAACCAGCTAGGGCATAATAACCTTTTAAGGTGAGAATTATTTCCCTTTTATAGATGAGGACACTGGCAAAGAAAGATTAACCAGCTGAGCTGACTCAAGGTCAGGTGGCTAAACGAAGCTGGATGGAAACTCAAGCAGCCTGAGTCCGAAGGCAGACTCACTTCAGCACCTCCAGTGCGGAGCGGGAGGTCTGAGAAGATGAACACTGAGCGTGGCCGGTGGATGGACCCAGGACTCTGTCTCCGGAACGTGACTGAGAGCACATTGCTTCCGGGAGGGACAGACGGGAGCCAGCCTAGAGCCCACTCTCGGGAACCCTTCCCATTATTACCCGGGTTTCTGTTTCTTTAAACTACGTTTTGGTTTGAGAGAGAGAGGAAGGGAGAGGGAGAGCACCTGTGGGCTGCCTCCTGCATGCCCCTGCTGGGGATCAAGCCCACAACCTGGGCATGTGCTCTGCCTGGGAGTCGGACCGGTGACCCCTTGGTACATGGGATGACGCCCAGACAGCTGAGCCGAACGGGCCAGGGCTGTTGCCTGCTCTTCAGCGGTCTGAGGGCGCCAGTTAGGAGACCAGGCCAGTACGTCACCTCTGCATCCCCAGCGGCATTTGGTCTGGTGCCTTTGATACAGCAGACGGTGCTCAGACTTGTATGTGAGCGGCCGGTCGGCTTAAGGAGCACCGTGTTGCCATGTGTGCTGCTAGCCTGTCTCATCGCGCCATTCTATTGTCTTCAGAGTGCTTTCCGCGCCGTTACCTCCTTAGGCCTCACGCCTTCTCCCCGAGGGGGCATTTACCGGCACCGCAGCAGCACCGGAGCTGGCTCACGGTTACACACCAGCCTGGCTCAGCCAAGACTGAAATCCGGCTCTTGTGATTCTTTCCCGGGAGCCTCCGTGTAAAGAGGACCCTCTTGGGAGCTAGGGGGACCCGAGTTCAAATGTCAGCTCTGTGTGACCTGGGCAAGTTATACGACCTTCCTGGGGCTTCCCGATTTACTCTAAAATGGGATTGCAGGGTCATTGTGAGAACTGAATCGGATAATGTAAGTGAAACTCTCAATACGATGCTTAATAAATAGCCATCATCCATCCCTGGCCCCGCCCCTACCTCCCTTCACCTACCTCTGCCCTGAATAGCAGCTGTGGCTGTGGGGCTTCTAGGTCTTAGTTCTCTCTTCCCCAAGAACAGAGCGGGGTTAAGGCCCACGGAAGGTTACGTGCTGCTGCACACTCGGAGTCCCACACTATGTTAACGCCGGAGTCCCCTGTGGGGGCAGGGAAAGGCCCAGGTGTCTGTCCTTCCCTTCCTCTGTCAGGAAGCCCAGCCCCCTGTCGGACAGCTAGCCCTACTGACCGGCTCTCTGGCCGTTTCCTTAGCGATAAAGTGGACAAATGAGCAAATTAGAAGCAAGGGCTGTGCGTCCATAAACGCAGCAGCAGCAGCATCAACAGTACAACAGCAGGTGGCAGGGTTGCTCCACTGACTCCCAATCCAGGAGTCCGGCAGGAGACATTTAAGAGCACTTTTACTGAAAACTCATGAACCCTTCTATGTTATCTGATACCCGGTGTGTGGCAGGCAGGGTGAGTGTTCTTACCCTGAAGTCACAGAAGAGGGAGCCTTGGAGAAGTTAAACGAAATATAAATGACATACCCATCCTCAAGAAGGCAGAGACTCTTACAAGCATGGATTCAGAACGCTCGGGTGCAGATCCCAGCTATGCTACTTACTAGCTCTGTGACTGTGAGCAAGGGAACTCCATTTCCCTATTTTGTAAAACAGGTTAAGGCCAGATCCACAGGTATTAGATTGTTGCAGGAATTAAATAAGATAATGCATGTGACATGCTTAGGACAGTGTCTGGAGCAGAGGAAACGTTTAATCAATGTGACCTATTTCTGTAATTGTAATGGTTTCGATGGGGGGTGTGGGTGAGAAACGAGTATGATTTTCAGCATCACAAAAAAACACCTATTACAACACCGTCACCACCTGTTACACCACAGCTTCTGGTCGAGACGGAGCTACGCGTTCCGTTTCTTCACTGGACTTTCCTGGAGTCACAAACGGGGCGGAAATGGCTTGTCGTGTCTGATGAAGTGACAACGGCTTTCTGTCTGCATTACCTCTTTTCTAGAGGACGGCCATGAGCAATCACTTCTCAAAAGAGAAAGTTCATAATCCTGAGAAAGGAGGCCCCGGGCCGTTCCCAGGAGCCATGAGAATGGTGGCTTTTCCCCTCTGATAATGCTGCTAGGAACCGGGGCACGGAACAGAGTCACAGGTAGCGGCCACAAAGACCAAGACAGGCAGCTTTTCCTTCCTCCCCACGCCCCTCCTCCGGGCCGAACACCTCTGCTGAGGGTGAAAGAACAATAGTCAGAACACTTCCCAAGGCCCTCTGGTTTGCAAACATGCCAAGAGGCCAGGTCACCGTTCACAGCTCTCCCCTTTGACTTCGGCTACAGAACAACATCCAGTCCGGCTGCTTTCCGGGCCTCTCCTCCCCTCCCCCCAGTGAGAGAGCTTCAGAGAGCATGGCCCCAGCTCTGGAACCAGAGGCGCTGCTCAAGGAAAGGGAAGGCCAGGGAAGTATTAGAATCCCAGCAGGCCCGCTGTAAAGGCTGAGAGGAAGCGAGAGGCCTGGTCAGCCAGGTGTCCAGAGATCAGAGGGGTCCTGGCCAGGTGCCCGGCTGCACCGGCACAATTACAGGCTGGGCTGCTTCCAGGATATCTGTCAGCTGGCCTCCACCGGATGGTTCCGGGTTCCAGCAGTCAGTGGCTTCCTATTGTCCCCGGGGACCTGACAAACTGGCGGAAGGCTGTGAGAGGCGGGGTTAGGGATGTGGCTGCAGGTGGAGGATAGGGTAGTGTAAACAGAAGGGGAGGGGAGGAGTTGGGAGCCAAACCCCAGCAGTTTCTCCATTCAATAGCCAGCCCCACCCTGTGATTAGGAAAACAAAGGTGTGGGGGTGGGGAGAAGAAGTCACTTCCTTTATTTTAACTATAGCCCTGCTGGGTTAGAGCGAGGCAGAGAGGGAGTCTGAAGAAGGAGTGTATCTTTGGGAGAACGAAGGGAGAGGGTCTGCTTCTAACAGAGAACCCCAGGTGAGCTGGGGTGGAAGACGTGTTAAAAGTCCGTTCAGGCTGATGCTTCACGCTCCTCGTAACCCAGGTTCCTTCTGGAGGCGGACAACACAGTCCTCCCTCCCATTTGGGCAGAAGTCAAGTGGGCTCCAAAGCAGCCTTTGTCCCGGTGCAAATGGCCAGGCTCTGAAGTCATTCCGTTAGTGGGAGGGAAGGCTCAGGAGCGGGGAGACAGGCTCCTTCAGTAGGGCTGGGTTAGGGGGAGTCTGTCCTGGAGGCAACGCTGTCAATCTGTCCTGGATGCTCTACTTCCAGACTGAGACCTGAGCTCTGCTTTAATTATGCAAGGGAAGCTCAAAGCTAACCTTAACCCCGGAGGTACCGCATCGGGTGACAAATGAGTGTGTATGTAATAAGAAAAATAAATACGTGAATGTTAAGTGGATACACACTCACAATATAAAGTAACAGCTTCTGATTAAGGGTTTTTTATGTATCAGGTGCTATGCTAAGCACTTCATATAGGGTTATCACATCTAACCTTCCCCAACAATTTTGTGGGATGAGTACTATTCTCTCATCTCTCAATATATTTTTATTTATTTCAGAGAGGAAGAGGGAGAGAGATAAAAACAGCCATGAGAGAGAATTGTTGATTGGCTGCCCCCTGCACTCCCCCTACTGGAGATCAACCATGTGGGCAAGCGCCCTGACCAGGAATCAAACCGTGACCCCGTTTCATAGGCCGATGTTCAACACCTGAGCCAGCCACACCAGCTGAGCATGAGTACTAGTCTTAGTCCCATCTTATGGATGAGGTGCCTGAAGCTCAGGGCAGTCACCTGAGGCCAGTTAATGAACTACAAGGCCAGGATTTGAAATCAGACCGTCTCATCCACAGCCTGCTCTCTTATCTACCGTGGTAACTTGCCTTACATGTGTATGCACATGTATTTGTGTGTGTGTCTTTCCTCACACAGGGTTCCTGCTAACAAACTAGCATCTGATCAGACCTACAAATAACCCAAGACTTCAGTTCTAAGGCCAGCTCCTGTCATCCATGGCCTATTGGTAGAACTCCTTTTATGTCTTTTTGGTTTGAGGCCTCTCATCTCTGATATGAAAGGGTTGGTAGAGCATCATATAGTATGTGGTCCCTTTTAGTTCTTAAGTTCTTTAACTATAGGAGAATCCAAAACTCTGAAGATTAGCTTCCCTCATTTTTGGTCTTGCTTATTTTGGATAGGAAATAGTCAGACACACAGGAAAACAGTGAGGACAAACACCGACCCTATGGGTTAGATGCAAGGCAAGTCCTGGCCTGGGAACTCGGGTTTGGATGTGGCTCTGGAGCCTCAGGTCTAAAACAAAAGGGCCAGCCCAAAGCTTTATCTGTAAGGTCCTTGGTAGCTCTGACACTCTGCTCCTATCTCACTGGAAGGCAGAGGAAAGGTACAATCCACCTCCCTGAGAGCAAACGGAGGAGGAACGGAGGCAATTAGATCCCGAGAAGCCTGGGGAGCTCTGTGCTAGAGCTGAACGGGCAGAAAAACGCTGGTTCCCCTCCAACTCTTCCAGAGGCGGGAGCTCTCGGGGGCTAACCCCCCACGTAGCTCCCGGTGGCGGCAAGCGCTTAAAGGTCAGTTAGATTACTTGACATCAGCACGTCTGTGGGTGCTGGAATTCAGAGCGCGTGGTGCCTGTCTAATCGCTCTCAGTCTGGGGATGTGAGCATTGCCCACGGCTTCAGACGCGGGGGCCACCCAGCTTCCGAGGAGAAGTGACTGCGGGCCAGGCGCTGCTCTGTGTTCCGGAGGATGCAGAGACCAGCTCCACGCTTGCAGATTCTAACCTCGCAGGGGAGAGGAACGACCGTTCCGCGGGTGCCCCTGCCATATGTTATTTCAGGTCTGAGATAGATTCTTAACATCTGTATTTTCCTGAGGAGGAGACGGAGCCCTGGACAGCAGGAACCAATCAAGAAAATGAGCTGTCTTTGACCAGTAAGAACTACAATGAAGTCAATAACAAAAAGCAGGAGCAGATAATCAGCAACTCCCAAGTAGCAGAGACAGTAACCCAGTAGTCAGGACCTGATTAATAGTCACAAGGTCTGGCAGGCTAAAGATAACATCTTTTTAAAAAATATACATTTGTATATATGTTATTGTTTTCAGAGAGGAAGAGAGAGAGACATCAATGACGAATCATTGATCAGATGCCTCCTGCATGCCCTCCATTGGGGTTGAGCCCGAAACCATTCATGTGCCTGAACCAGGAATTGAACCTTGACCTCCTGGTTCATAGGTCTACACTCAAACTACTGAGCCAAGCTGGCTGGGCTAAAGATAACATCTTTTTAAAAAATATATATATTTTATTGTTTTTTTTTTCTTTTTCAGAGAGGGATAGTTAGAGACATCAATGAGAGAGAAACATCCCACTAGGGATGTGCCCGCAACCAAGGTACATGCCCTTGACCAGAATCGAACGTGGGACCCTTTAGTCTGCAGGCCGACGCTCTATCCACTGAGCCAAACCTGTTAGGGCCCCATTCAATCTTAAAGCTATTTTTTTCTTTCTATACTACAAGCTCCTTTTCATTTCTCTGGGACAGTGTTCACAGACAGACACACTAAAAAAAACAAAAACAAAAATACACGTGCAACAAAAAACAAAAAGCCCGAAACGAGGTGGGCAGCCTGCTGCGAAGAAGAGCTGGCTTTGCCAACTGCCCTCCAAACAAGCCTGAGGCACCTGCAAAGTCAGAAGTGTAGGCGTGGGCCTCAGTTTCCTCACCTGAACCGTGAGGGTGGCCCTGGCCAGGGAGCTCGGTTGATTAGAGCATCATCCTGATACACCAAGGTTTCGGGCTCAATCTCTGGTCTGGGCATTGGTTCGTACAAGAGTCAACCAATAAATGCATAAATAAGTAAAACAAATGGTTGTGTGTGTCTATGTGTGTGTGTCTCAAATCAATCAATAAAAACATTTTTATTTAAGTGAGAATGCGGGGACTCCCTGGAAAGACTTCCTCTCATCCCCCCCACCACCTCCAGCTGCACCTGGCACATCCCTCCCCACCCCACACCCACTGAAAAGGAAACTTCCAAATCAAAAGCTCGTGTCTGCATATTCCAGAGAATGAAATCGTTCCCGGCCTGTAATGCACCGGCAAGACAGGAGGACAGACCCACTTACCTGAAGCAGGAGCTGTGCCAGGCCTCGTTGACAGTCCTGTACAACCTCTGGCTGGGAGCAACGTGGTCCCCACAGCCCCGGCACCTCCAGGCATCCTCACCTGCACACAAAACCGAGGGGGAGGGAGGGTCAGAGGCCGGAAGTACCACGGGTGAAGGGACACTGACTCCCACTGTGTGGAAGAAGACTCAGGGAGCAGATTCTCAGACTGAAAGGGTTAATCCAGTGTTGGGCCAGACACACAATTCCCTTTTCTACACCAACTCCGGAAGCACTGCCTGCCATCTCCCCGGGGAGAGGGAATTCATTTTTTTTTTTTTTTTAGAAGATTTAACTTTAAAAACAAAATTATTTTATTGATTTTTTACAGAGAGGAAGGGAGAAGGATAGAGAGTCAGAAACATCGATGAGAGAGAATCATCGATCAGCTGCCTCCTGCACACCCCCCAATGGGGATGTGCCTGCAACCAACTTACATGCCCCTGACCGGAATCAAACCCAGGACTCTACAGTCCACAGGCTGATGCTCCATCCACTGAGCCAAACCGGTTTTGGCGAGAATTCATTTTTAAAAATGGTTCCGATTGTTCCTTTTTCTACTGAAACAAAACCTGCCTTTTCTGGATGTGTCCGTCCTTGCTTATAGTTCTGAGCAGATGAAATGAACAAGGTCTTTTTCTTTCCGGACCAGCCTTTACTACAACTGTTCTCAACCAGCACCCAGAAACACGTCCTTTCTAGGTTCATCACGGTATCGCCTTTGTCTGCTCCTCCAAAGCCCTGGGTGTGCAGACTTCCCGTCACCTAGTCCAGGAGCTCCCGCATTCAACCAGCCTCATGGGTCCGCTCATTGGACCCATGGGTTCCCGCCAAGCTCTACGTTGGAGACGGCTGGATGACGTCATCCCTGCTCCATTGGGATGCACATCCACCGGGAAAAGAAACATCCTTCCTCATAGTCATTTCCCACTTAGATGCTCTTTCAGAAGCAGAAGCAAAGTGTTATTTTAGCTCGGAGAAAGATGTCACAGGTATAGAAGGGGAAGAATAAACTTTTAATGAATGCCTCTTATACGCCAAGAATTATGATAGGCACTGTCTCATTTAATTCCCAAAAGAATCCCGCGAGGCACTGAATGGATGGGAGAACTGAAACTTGGGGCCACGGGTGACAGGCCACGTGGCAGATCTAGCATCCCAACCCAGGTCTGGCTCATCGGAAAGACAACGCTCTTTTCCCTCCACCATGTTAATTCCTACTCGTTCCACTTAGAGAGCCGGGAAAGTCTTTGTAGGGGAAGCGGACACTTGAGCTGAGCCTTGAAAGATGGGGAAGATTTACCAAAGGCTGAGAGAGGGTGGGGAAGGGCTGTGCCGGCTAAGGTATTAGTGTGGACAATAGCAGAACTGGTCCATGTCCCTCCAAAAAGGACAGAACACAATACGCCTGGCTGCCAACTTCTTGAAATAAAGAGGGCAGCTGAGATGGAGCCGTGGTACCTTACTGAGCACTAGAAAGCGGGGCAAGGTTGTTACAAGACTCCCTTGTGCTCTCTGTGTGTGCGGCTTTGTTCTCTCCGGGTAGCTCCAGACTGCCACAGGCACAGGGGCCATAAATAGACAATGCCCGGCTCCAGCCATCCCAAGATTGGTCAGCAGCAGTGGGGGCCTAGACAGCTGTCCTCATGGCCCAGGGAACTGAACTCGCTGGCGGAAGGCTTTAGAACAGTGGTCGGCAAACTCATTAGTCAACAGAGCCAAATACCAACAGTATAATTGACATTTCTTTGGAGAGCCCAATTTTTTAGACATAAACTTCTTCTAACGTCACTTCTTTAAAATAGACTCGCCCAGGCCATGGTATTTTGTGGAAGAGCCACACTCAAGGGGCCAAAGAGCACGTAAGTGAGCATGTAATCGAGCATGTAATCAAGGGGGCTTGGCCACGTGGACAGCCGTAAGTGAGCATGCAAACAGCCATAAATGAGCACGTGATCAAGGGAGTGTGACCACGTGGACAGCCGTAAGTGAGCAAGTGAACAGGCGTAAATGAGCACGTGGTTAAAGGGGCGGGGCCGCGTGGGCAGCCGTAAGTGAGCACGTGAACTGCTGTAAGTACATGAAGGGGGGGCAGGGTCACGTGAACAAACGGAAGTGAGCCCTGATCAAGGGCAGGGCCACGTGATCACACGAGAGTGGGCATGTGAGAAGGAGGCGGGGCCAGGTAAAGATTGAAATGATGCGGCCAGGAGCCCCCAGGAGCTGAAAAGGCAGGTGAGACCCTCTTCGGACCCTTGGAGAGAGCACAGGAGGCAGAGGGGCCCGGCAGAGGGTTCTGGGACCCCCGCCTCACCCAGCAGGGTTCCTGGGCCTGGGCTCCAGCGCCTCCCACAGTTCCCAGTCCGGGCGGGCTTCTCCTGCCTCCCCGCCTTCGCACCTGCAGTTCTCTCCTCCTGGAATGCCCTTCCTCACCCTCCCAGTCCCAGGGGGGCTTTCCCTCCACTGGGCCCTTCCTGAGCCACTGGGGCTCCCCCTGCACCTGCACCCGCTTCCTGAGGAGCCTGTGAGGGGGAACGGCTCCATCACAAAACCGGACCTGCAAGCTCACAGGGGCCTGAGGGCTGACCCTGAGCTGGTTTTCAATGGTTTTCACACTGAGTACTTTCCCCAGCAAAGCCTCACCTGAGGCCGTGATTTAAAACAGATGGAAGCTCAGCTGCTTGGGGTGAAGTGGTGCGTGTGGAAGGGCCTGGGAGATGGGACCAGAGTCCCCTTCCCCCTGTGGCTCCGGGTCCGGGGAGATGGGGGTTGGTCCTTCCCCCTGTGGCTCCGGGTCCGGGGAGACGGGGTTGGGGTTGGTCCTTCCCCCTGTGGCTCCGGTCTGGGGAGACTGGGAGACGGGGTGACGAGGTTGGGCTTGGTCCTGGCAGTGGGATGGGGAGCCAGGAGAGGGGGGAGCCCTGGGCCAGTCCAGGGTGACAGCGACTGACTGGTACGGACGGGCTTCCATGTTTTCTGAGCTGCGGTTCATGCCCGTGTGGCTGGGCCAGCAAACTCATCTCTCACAGCAAAAAGCCAGTGTGTACCACTGGTCGGCAAACTCATTAGTCAACAGAGCCAAACATCAAATGATGGACATTTCTTTGGATACCCACATTTTTTAAACTTAAACTTCTTATAACACCACTTCTTCCAAATAGACTCGCCCAGGCCGTGTTATTTTGTGGAAGAACCACCCTCAAGGGGCCAAAGAGTCTCATGTGGCTCGAGAGCCGCAGTTTGCCGACCACGGCTTTAGAACCCTTCCTCACCTGCTCCTTTCCTCCAGTTCCCTGGTGATGGGATACACACGCCCGTCGCCTCCAGGATCTCAACCTCTCAGGCTCTCCCGAGGGGCCTTTTTGGTCTTTGGGTGTAAGAGGCCAGAGAGGGCGCCATCACCCTCCCAGACCCCAAAGCAGAAAGACTTGAGAGACTCATTCAAATGGGCTATTGCTGGGGGTGGGGGGCGGGGGTGGGAAAATGAATTGGTGAAGGAGGGTTTTGGATGAACACAGACATCCAACCGAACCCCCCACGGTCTAGAGATTCGAGCTGGGAACATTTTTTGGAACAATTACATGGAAGGGCTCCGAGAGTCCCTTTGTGAACTGCCGCCCCGCCCCAGCAGAGCTCATTCTGTGAAGCCGCACCTTGCTTCTTGTTTTTAATTTTTAACCCAAAAGTAATAGTCTCTAACCTGACCACCCACTGACTCAACGATTCAGTATCTTGGCTCGGAATGACTTCTGGCTGTTCCCAGAATGCAAAAAGGACCAGGGCTTTGTAGGATGAGGGTATTCGAGAGAGAGCTTGGTATTGCTACACGCTCCGGAGCCCGCCCTGTTTTCTCCAGTCTGGAGGGATTCAAAGCCTTTTCACGCTTAAGTAGCACCAGCTCTGGCACAAAAGTCAAGATTTCTCTAACAGCCAAAACTGGTTTGGCTCAGTGAATAGAGCATCGGCCTGTGGACTGAAAGGTCCCAGGTTCGATTCCGGTCAGGGGCATGTACCTTGGTTGGGGGCACATCCCCCGTGGGGGTGTGCAGGAGGCAGCTGATCGATGTTTCTCTCTCATCGATGTTTCTAACTCTCTATCCCTCTCCCTTACTCTCTGTAAAGACTCAATAAAATATATATATATTTTTAAAAAGCTATCTACACAAACCTGCCCTTATTTCCTCACTTCCTACTTACCGCACAATCTGCCACAATCTGACTTCCACCTCCACCATTTCTCAGAAACTGTCTCACCTAAGTCAACAGTGACCGCTTATTGCTAAACCCAGTGGACACGCTTCAGTCATTCTTTAAGCAAATAGTGACTGCATGCCACCTCTGTGTCTAACACTGTGCTGCAAACAAAAGTGAGATGAAGCAGCAGATATCGAACAAGAACATAATTATTCTATATAATTAGGATTGGGGCAAGTGGTGTGAAGACCATATCAAGTTCTTAACTAGGAAAATGGGGTTAGGGTAGAGCAAACAGATATTCCTCCAGGCAGCCATTTCCAAGCTGAGCTCTAAAGAACGAATATAAACTATGGAGGCAATGCACAAGAGGAGGAGGGGAGGACTCCATTGGAGGCTGGGACGTGCAAAGGCCCTGAGGCAGGAACACGGACTCCTCACTCAGCATTACAGCTGGCTCTTGCTAGCTCTGAAGGACTGAGGGAACCAAGGCCTGTCCCGGGCCTCCCACAGTCCCTCATCAGCATCTTCTTTTCTCGTTAACATTTACGGAGGGGACGAATGGCCCTCCACAGAGTGGCCCCAAAGAAGCTTTACTTCTCATCACTCCTTACAAAGGGATGCTCTAGTCACATCTTGACCTATTTTCTACTCCTGCCACTCACACTCATGTTCTTGCATCCTAACATTCACACCTCAAGGCTTTCTATGTTCAGAATACTTTACACCAACCTTTCCCCCTTAAATCAAGCTTCCATCCTTCCAGGGTGGTCCCCCAAAGGCAGGCAGCGTTTGTTTCATTTTGCCTGTACCTATTCTATATCGTTGGTTCTGTAATTACAGCGCATTATGTTTGTCTGTCTCCCTCAGCTCCTCCTAACCTGTCCCCTTCCCTCCAGCTCAAAGGGGCAAAGATCACATTTTGAAGATCTTTAGGTCTGCTGGGCCTCACAGAAAGCCTGGACCAGTACAGACAACCCTCTGCGTAGTGAATCCAACTGAAAAATTGTACCCACCTGTCAACTATAAAGGTGCGTTCTAAAGATAAGCTCCAACGGCGAGCAGAGATTGATTTCACTGGAATAAGGGCTCTGAGCCCTAGCCGGTTTGGCTCACTGGATAGAGCGTTGGCCTGAGGACTGAAGGGTCCCAGGTTCGATTCCAGTCAAGGGGACATGCCTGGGTTTTTGGGCTCGATCCCCAGTGCAGGAGGCAGCGGATCAATGATTCTCTCATCATTGATGTTTCTATCTCTCTTTCCCTCTCTCTTCCTCTCTGAAAACCAATAAAAATATATTTTTTTAAAAAAAGAAATAAGTAAGTGCTCTGACTCCCAGGGTGACTACCTACAGGTGGTCTTATCAGATTGTACTCGAGTAAAGATGTTTACCCAGAGCCTTTGACCTCCCGAGCCCAAACACTCATCAAGAGAATACTCTTGGAATTTTCAGCTCCCATGCAGCCCTGAAAGTCGATGATCCTCTTTTACAACCTTCATTCTAGGAAATGTAAGATAAATATAATAACACAACGTTTATAGAGTGTCCTGCGAGGTCTAACGGAAGACCGATCCAGATTCCAGTCCAGTCGGCCTGGGACATCCTTCCGTGATCGGCAAACTGCGGCTTGCAAGCCACGTGCGGCTCTTTAGCCCCTTGAGTGTGGCTCTTCCACAAAATACCACGGCCTGGGTGAGTCTATTTTGAAAGAGTGGCGTTATAAGAAGTTTAAGTTTAAAAAACGTGGCTCTCAAAAGAAATTTGAATTGTTGCCCTGTTGATATTTGGCTCTGTTGACTAATGAGTTTGCCGATCACTGCTAGGAAAAATACCTCATTGTACCGGGCTGTTCACCCGCTCCTTTTGTTGTGTTTGCCTCTCATATCTGCAGACTTATCAACAGTGGCTACTGATGGTAAGAGTCCAGAAAGGAAGCCTGATTAATAAATGTCCCCAGCAGCCTCAAACAATAAGGGGGAGAGGGAGGTTATTAGGCGCTTAATGATCAGAAAACTGCGCCTTGATTATGGGAATTTATTGCTTTTTAGGAAGTGGTAAATGTGCCATGCAAACAAGGTAAAAATGGCAACAAACGGCTCCTTACAGAGGGGCCTTTTGCATACTGGTATAAAATACATTCAGTTTATATACATCTCTCTCTCCCAGCGTAATAAATAATTGGTGATGTGCCCCTCCAACAATCTGTGAATGCATGGGCAGGCACTAGGATGGCAGGATGAAGGTTAGAATGGCCTTTAAAAATCCTTTAATCCAACCCTTTCATTTTTTCTGAAAGAAAAACGGCCTTAGAGAAGGAGAATCAAGTTTCCTCACCATCAGAAAACTGGTCTGGGAGGGGCTCAAAGGGTTCTGAGGCTAGAGGATCGGTTGCATTTTTATTACCCTATGCAGCCTCCGACAAGGTGAGACTTGCTCAAGACTACACAGCCACTCAGCGGCGGGGCTCGGCCTGGTGCCCCAGCTCAGAGCCAGGGCCGTTCCCCACAAGACACTCCTGTTCACCTTCATCTTGGTCTGAGAGCTGCGCTTCTGCAAACGAGACCTTCTCAGACTTCAAAGTGGTGAGAAGTCCCCGAGGCCGGAGAGCTCACGAGACCATAAAGCTGAGCCTGAACCAACATGCACAGATCCGAGCCTTTCATTTGAGAAAAAGCTTCGGTGCTTCTCAGATTCCACCAAACAATGAGAACCGGGAACAACACCCAGCCGATTCAGGGCAGCACAAAACAACAAGCAGGGGAACGGCTGTGCCCCCTGGGAACTGGCAGGTCAGCGGCACAAACCCCACTTGTTCCCGGATACAGCGGGAAAGCAGAGGGGCAGGGGAACAGCCGAGAGAGAAAAGACCGCATTTTCCTGCTACCAACGAGAAAGTCTAACAGTAATGATTAACGCTTCTCTCCATACTCTCCCTTATCCCAAAGGGTTTTCCTCCTCCCCGCCTCACCAAATATTGCCCGAGGGAGTGTCTAAGGAAAAAAGATTAGATGATTTTTTTTTTTTTTTAAGAAGCTTCTGCACTTCTCTGGACCTTAGAGTCTTCCCTCATAAAAGGAGAGATCAAAGGATTCCTCGGGCTCTGAGAGCCCGCGGCACCAAACCAGGGGCCCCTCATTGCTCAGGTGAAGGTGCAGAGGCATCTCAGGTGGTTTCGTTCCTGCTGCTGCTCTCGTGGGCCCTTTTGCTTATTCGGGAACACGTGTAAGGGGTTAAGCAGAACTGGACTCAGACCCAGGTGTGAAACTTGGCTGTGTCCATAAGCAAACCATGTAACCTCTCTGAGCCTGTCTCTTAATCCCTAAAAGGAGGGTAACAAGAGGATTACGAGAAAGAATGTCCCATCTGTGAAAATACCTCCCACACTTGCGGGCACTTAGCTGGCAACTGAATTGTGAGCAGCTTTTCTTCCGTCTTCGTGTGTATTTAGGGGCTTGGCTGGGGAGGAAAGGGTGAGCTGACAACACCAACCGCCCAACTCTGAAGGGAATGTTTTCAAAACAAATTCGGAAAGTGTTTTCTGTGTGCCCATGTGCAAGACACCGACTAGGCACACACTGCGGGGGGGCCGTGGTGAGCACTCCAGGGGTGTGAGGGACAAAGGTATGCAGAAATAAGCCATGTCAGAGAGGGACGAGCCAGGTGCTGGGGGGCAGGGCAAGCTTGGCAGAGTAATAAGATACTGGGTAGAGCCCTAATCTGTTTGGCTCAGTGGATAGAGCGTCAGACTGCGGACTGAAAGGTCCCAGGTTCGATTCCGGTCAAGGGCTCATACCTTGGTTGCAGGCACATCCCCAGTAGGGGGTGTGCAGGAGGCAGCTGATTGATGATTCTCTCTCATTGATGTTTCTAATTCTCTATCACTCTCCCTTCCTCTCTGTAAAAAAAAAAAAAAAATCAATAAAATATATTTAAAAAAGAGAAAAAAAGAGAAGAAAAAAAAAATACCAGGCAGAGAAACAAACAAGACAGATGTTTCTTGTGGCTTTTGGGCCACTCAGCTTCTCCCTTCCAACCACACGTTGACTTAGCTGTGAGTGAGTTGGCAATTTCTTATCTGGAGGAACAACTACAAAGAATCTCCATCAGAGAACCGATTAATCAATGCATCTATTTGCAGACAGCAGTTCTCTACCCATTATCAATGATGGGGGTGTGTGTGGGTGGGGAAAAACCCTACTTTGAGTGCTTATTATGAGCCAGGCAGTGTCCTAAGCACTATGCAAGCATGCATCAATCGAATATAAAGGTCCCATGAGTTAAGGACTAGTATTGAAGAACTATTATTGTTCCCATTCTACTTACGAGGAAATGAAAATGCCCGATTAACAAGTGTCAGAGCTGGGATGAGACCACAGGTCTGCTAACGTCAAAGTCTATGTACTTGACTACATTTTAGACTTTCTTTCCCGAAAAATAAATTATGAGGAGGAACTGCTGAAACAGAATCCCAGGATGGACGCTCAAGGTACACAGGAATAGAACCAAGCAATGGTTTCATGTGCTAGCTACCGTTGGATATAAATTAATACGTTAAAAAAAAAATAAAGTCTAATTCTTGCTACTGTATAAAGAAAGGTAAAGAGTAAGAAACAGGATAGACTTCTAAGAGACTGAAATGCTGCAGCGATGCCCCACCGCTTGCTAATTTGTTCCTGAAACTCAGCCCCCTCCAGGCTGTCCTGGTCAGAAGCTGGGAATCAACCCAGCCTCCAGCACATGCATCCGTGTGGAGAGTTTAACGCAGCCTCTTGAGCATGACGGGTTTCTATGCAGCTTTAAAACCTCATAGTCTTGAATCCTACCTGGACCCCTCCATCGCATACCCAGAGCTATTCAAGGCACCTGCCCTGCCCATGACATGAGGCACTTCCTGCTGGTCAGTGCCTTCTTCTACATTCCTATCACTAGCACCCCAGCTCAGGGCCCGCTGGACCCAGCTCCAGATTAGTTCCCGTCCTTATTCTTGTCCAGTTCATGCTGCCTGTCCATGCCACATGAATAGTTCAAAAACCAATGCCCTCATCGTGACTCTTCCTACCTCTAACCCTATGGTCTCCACTGCAGACTGGAAAATTCCACAAGCCTGGCATCAAAACACTTCAGTCTGGCTTCCTCCACCCTCCCAGCCTTACCTTCCGCTTCCTATGACTCCCACCGCCCCATCTTTGCCTCTGCCACATGGATCAACTCACCATCCTTTGGGAAGCCCTTGAAACTTGCCCTGCTTTGACTCCTACTCCAGTTTCTTCCCCACCAGGATACTACTATCTCCACCCCCCCCCTTTTTTAAAAATATATTTTATTGATTTTGTACAGAGAGGAAGGGGGAGAGAGAGAGAGTTAGGAATATCAATGAGAGAGAGTCATCGATCAGCTGCCTCTTGCACACCCCCCACCGGGGATATGCCCGTAACCAAGGCACATGCCCCTGACTGGAATCGAACCCGGGTCCCTTCAGTCCCCAAGCCGGTTTAGGCAACCACCCCCCTTTTTAAAAATATTTTTTTATTGATTTCAGAGAGGAAGGAAGAGGGAGAGAGAGATGGAAACATCAATGATGGGAATCACTGATTGGCTGCCTCCTCCATGCTCCGGATCAAGCCCACAACCCGGGCATGTGCCCTTGACCGGAATCAAACCCGGGACTCTTCAGTCCACAGGCTGATGCTCTTCTATCCACTGAGCCAAACCAGCTAGGGACCCCCCACCCCCTGCCCCCCAAACCTCTTTTTTAAGACTTCTCAATCTTACCTCCTTAAAGAAGCATTCCCTAACCAGATCTGGTAGCCATCCTGGAGACCTTGCTGGTGTTCAAATATGCCAAGCACACTCCTGGCTTAGTCATTCTCTCATTGTGTCTAAAATGTTCTTCCCCTGGATGTTCAAATGGCTCAAGTCCTTGCTTCCTTTGCTCAGATGGCACTGACCAGAGAGGCCTCCCTGACCTCCCACCGCTCCTATGTCCTTATCTTACTTGATTTCTCTCTGGAGCATTTATCCCCGACCTGCGATAGTCATGTAGCTCATTACTGTCCTTCTCTCCCCACCAGAACACGGGGAATTTGGTCTGTTCCGTCCCCTAAGTACCCCCAGGGCCTAGACGTGCTTGGCAGACAGTAGGAATTCAATATATATTTATAGGATGGATAACGTTCTCCTTCACCTCTGAAACGCCACAATGTGATCACACGCAGGCTTTATACAGCTTGTCTCTTCTTTTTCCCCAGAGAAAAGGGGGCCTGGGGACAAGTTCAAGGGTTTCCCAGGGATGAACTGCCCATGGCTGCCCTGGTTGCAAGCCTCCTGGGGTCCCTGAGAGGTGAGGAGACGGTGCCTGTGGGGGAGGGGAAAGCCATGCTCCTGGGAAGGTGCGTGTACTATATAGCTTGTTCCCATTTGTGTATTTTTTTCTTTCCCTTCATTACGCTAAGCAGACAAGGAATTTCTCCAAGGCCCCAATCACATTTTTTATTTCTACAAATGTTTGTTAAGGGCTCACGGTGTGCCAGACCATTACAAAGGGGACAGGTAAGTCCTAGGTCAGCCTTGGCTCTCCCGCTAGCTGAGTGACCCTGGACAAAGGCATATTCGTCCCCGAGCCTCAGTTTCCTCCTCTGTAAAACGAGGAGAGTTACACGATCCCTAGCTCTCCCGGGCTCCAGCAGCTGTTAGAATGTAGCAGAGGTAACCCTTGTCCTGGCCCAGTGCCTCAGACATCACGTAAATATTGGATTTCGCCGTTGCTGCTTCTCCTGTTACACAGCGATCGGAGTTGTCTTGAGGCAGCTTGGCCAGAAGCAGGGAGAGGTGAGGTCCCACTTCCTTCTCTGCCTCCCCGTGCAAGCTCGTTCCGGTGTTTGTGAGAGAGAGAGGATGAAGCACTCAATTTCGAGTTGGAAAATGCAAACTCCGGCCACCTGGAGGTGGTTTCTGCCTGGTTTCTGCCCCGCAGTCTCCTCGCCCATAAAAAAGCCAGGCTGGCTTTCTCAGCTCTTCACTCCTCCACGCCTTCCTGCCTTGGGGCCTTTTCACACTGTCCCTTCTGCCCCCTTCGCCCTTCCTTTGCAGGACCAATTTCTACGGAGTCTCAGGGGGAAGCATACACTTGCTTTTTAAAGAGAAGCATCCCCAGCCACTCTCCCCAGCCCAGGTGCAGGCTGACTGCCTCGTTGTGTGATTTCAGTTACTGTAGCACTCATCCCCACTGCTACCTCGATGACTTCCTGTCCGCCTCTAGGACTGCCAGCACCACGAAGGCCAGGCCCGTGTCTGTGAACTCCATCCCTCTGCTCCTCCGTGCTTGGCTAAGCGCACGCATGGCACAGAAACAGCCAACAAGCATCCTGACGGCAGGACACGTAAACGAATGCACCAGAGGCTTGGATGCCTCGGGACAGCTTTTTCGTTCACTCAGAGGAAACCTAACCGACACGTGCACGCCAAGATCTTACACGTTTCCAAGAATCGAGGTGCAAGACAGGGGACCTACGTTACACAGAGGTTAGAAAGAGTCATAGAAAACCATTGGAGCCCTAGCTAGCCAGCTTAGCTCAGAGGACAGAGCACTGGCCTGCAGACAGGAGGGTCCCAGGTTCCATTCCCGTCCAGGGCAAGCAGCTCAGCTGCAGGCTTGATCCCCAGCCCGGTCAGGGGTGCATGCAGGTCAGGGGTGCATGCGGGAGACAACATATGGATGTGTGTCTCTCTCATGTGGATGTTACTCTATCTGTCCCCCCCTCCCTTCCACTCTCTCTAAAAATCAATAGAAAAGTATCCTCCAGCGAGGATGAACAATAAAATATCTTTTTCAAAAAATAAATAAAATCATTTGAGTTGAAGAACTCTGAAATCTAAAAAAAAAAGAAAAATGAAACGGACAGAGTGCCTTTCCCCCTAGCCCTCTCTCTCCAGAAGCCAATGATCCAGAACGAGGAGAAAACCCCGGGCTCCCACGGCGAGGAAGTGACCCACCGGCGGCCCGGTCCCTGCATTCAGGATGGAGGAAGTGACTGTCCGCGGGCTGAAAGCCAGGAAGTGGGGGGCAGACATCCAGGACCAGCTCCCGCCTCCACTGCTCCCTCCTGCCGCCTCTAGAAAGCTCTGGACGCTGACCCTGGGCGACCTGGGGGCCGGGCCACACAAGCCCCCCGTGCAGGGGGCAGGGGGGCAGGAAGCGGCAGGGTGGTGTGTGCGGGGACCGAGGGGGGGGGGCAGGCGGCGCTGCAGGCCCAGCTACCCCTTCACCCTCCCCCCCTGCAAACTCTTCCCTCCAGGAGGCGCTTGGCCACGTGTCTTCGGCTAAGGGAGAACCCGAGCCCGGGGGCCCCGCCCCAGGGAGGATGCTCCAGCCCCCTTTCCGCCAGTCCGCGCCTTCCGCCCCAAGGGGAGCCCCACGCCCCTGTTTCCTGCCCGGAGCCCCAGCACCGGCGGCGGGGAGCTTGGGACTCCTCCATTTCCCACAGAAAACCCAGGCCCCGGGGTAACTTCCCACCCCGAACCCCCAGATTCCCGTGCTCCCCACACCCCACACCCCCCCCCCTCCTCGGGAACCCAGGCCCCGTGGTTCCTCAGAAAGGTGTGAACTTGGGGATCTGCGGGCGCGAAGTGCGGCTAAAAGCTGGCCCCGCGCGGAGCCAGCACCCCCTTCCTTCCTCCCGGGGTCCCCGGGGCGCCCTCCGCCTCCAGCGCCCCAAGTCCCCGGTCCCTCCACCTCCGGGTTTTCGGGGAGCACTGCGCTCGCTCCCCCAATCCTCCCGCTGAGGAGCCCGAACGCACGCATGGGGGTCCCCTCAGCCCCAACCCCCGAGAGGCCGCCGGCTCCCCTCAGGCGCCCGGGCCCGGCCTCCGCGGGGAGAGAGGCGGACCGGACGGCGCGGCCCTGCTTACCCGCCGGCGCGGCCATGGTCCCGGGGCGGAAGCGCGGAGGAAGGGGCGGGGGCCCGGCGGCTCTTCGCGGTGCCCGCTGTCGCCTCAGGCGCGGGAGGACCTTGGCCCCGGGCGCGAGCAGGATGCACCGCCTACGGCGCCCCGGGAGGACCAAACCGCACCTGGCACCCGGGCCCGCCCGCCGACGCCCCGCCCCTCGCTGACCCCGCCTCTCTCCGGCCCCGCCCACGCTGACCCCGCCCCGTAAAGGCCCCGCCTCACACCGGCCCCGCCCCTCGCTGGCCCTGGCCCCTGGCTCGGAGGCGGTCCTAGCGCCCCCTAGTGCCAGTGGGTCCCTCCGTGGCTGCCGGAGCTGGTAAAGGTGATGCAGCGCGGGAGGACTCAAAAGAGAACTCAGCCCATTTCACAGATGGGGACTGCTGAGGACCAGAGGATACCATCGTTTTCGACTACCTCGAAATGGCACAGCTGGGTTGGGAACCCAGGTCTCCTGACTCTCAAGCACTCCTGAAATCAAGAATAGGAATATGGAGAAAAAATAAGGCTTACCCCATAAACTAGCTTTGGGGGAGAGGGGTGAAGTGTGGAGGCTTCCTTTAGAAGCTTCCAGCTCAGAGAAGGCACTTCTCTGCGCCACTGCGGATAAACAGACGCCCAGTAGATATTGGGGGTGGGTGCAACCACCACTCCCGGGTCAGGCCCTGAGCCAGACCAAAGAGGGATGTAAATGAACTCAGCACATCCCAGCTTCCCTTTTTTTTGTTTTGTTTTTTGTTTTCAAGATAAACTAAAAATCCAGATGTTTCGGTGACGTTTTCCACTTTTTTAAAACGTTGGGAACATGAAGAAGTCCTAACAATGCCATGTAGGCCAAAGGAAACACACCTGTCTCCTGGGTCTGTCCTGCAGGTTCCTCTTTATGGAGGAGAGAGCACTGCACCAGGAGTTAGGACAGCAGGCTAGCTTCTGGCAGCTGCTAGCTGGCTGAGGGGCCCCGAGAGCCACAGCCACGCCACTGATCGACTTGATAACGATGAGGTCAAAGTGTGAGCGGGAGAAAAGAGCTCCATGCTGAGGGATGACCGGTAGCTCCAGTGCGCTGGGAAGCCTGAGGCTGGGCCGAGTTTGTGACCTCACCATCTTCTCTTTCCCATTCTACCGAGGAGCTTCCGTGGAGCGGCACCCCCTGGTGGGCAGACAGACCACCTGCCCTGTCCCAGAGCACACAGAAAGCTGCGGACAGTGGGCCGTGTCTGTCCTCCAGCTCTGATGGGCCACAAGCTATGCTCTGTGTGGCAGCCTGCGAGCTTAGGGACTCCACATACTTGTCAGGACCAGTGCTGCCTGTCAGACAGGCCACCCCTTGGGCAGGACTATGGAGGAGGCCAGGCCTCCTGCCTACGTGGCCGTTTGAAGATTTCTGTCTTCAGTGTGATGCTCCCAAAGACACACAGGTGCTTTCCGGGGGCCAGACCAGTGTGACCACTCCCTAACCCACCCCCCTGACCCCAGGTCCCAGATAAGCAGCCCACAGCTCGCAGTAATGTAAAACCATTTAATTCTAAATCAAATCACTTTCACAACAGTGAAAATTAGCAGCTGGTCAGGGTGTGCCGCTGTACATGGTATCATTTTCTGTCTGTGGTTGGGACCTGGTCCTGATCCACAAAGGCGGCAGGAGTAGTAGAGGCTAAGGACATAAAAACACACACACAAAAGGAAGGAAGGCGGCCTTGGGGGGGGGGGGGAGCCTGCAGGGGGTTGAGGGAAGGGGACTCCCTATCAGGGCTGGGCCAGCAGTCCCAAATGGGCTCTCCTGCCCCAGCTCCTGGCAGAAGCTGAGTGGGGACCTATAAGACTAAACACCAAAGGGCAGGTAGCCAACCGGCTTTGCTAACAGGTTCCTGGGATACCTTTGCTGGGAGAGCTCCTCTGGGCTCACTTCCTTTAAGAGTCCGAGTGATTATAGCTTTGCCGGGAGAGCTTTCCTGACTCGCTCTGTTTCCTTAAAGAGTCCAAGTGATTCACCTTCCTACCCACACCCCTTCCTGAACCGTGCTTCTGGAAACCCACTTCCGTTGGGGCCAACAGATTGGCGTCCTCTCCCCGACCACTAGGTGGAGGCACTGCCCTGAGGGATCCCGCCGGCCCGCCCCGCTCCAGCTGAGAAACTCTCGGGGCACCTTCCACTTGGGGGGTTTCTAGGTGACAAAAAGAGCACTACTGAGCGGGTGCCACCAAGGTATTGAAAATCCACGAGGCACACTGGAAAGCTGGTGGCTTCTTCTTATCAAATGGATTCAGCAAATGAACCACTTGTTCAATACTTGTATTTTGACTTTTAACACTGAACTCTGGCATTGACGGGTTACGAGGAGAAAGGGAGAGGGGGCTATGGAGTGGGAAAGAGGGCCTCCCCATCCTGGATAAGGTCCTGGTTTCCGTATGCTATGCAGCGCCATATCCGGCGGGGAAACAGCAGGGGGAGCTATTGCTGGAGGTAAGCCGGGAGCACGGTGGCCCGGTGATGAGACGGAGGCCCCTGAGGAGGCCATCTCCTCCCAGCCTCGGGGATCTCTGGAACGGACTGGATTTCTAGGGAGAGGCCTGACAGACTGTTCCACCAAGTGAACCGTCTTCTTGCCCGGCACCACGCTCCCTCCATCGGATGCGGAGAAAGAAACGTGTGAAGCTGAAGGACAAACCAAGGGCTTGGGCAGCATGACTGCCACAGAGGCCGCACTACGGACCGCTGTGCTGAGGCTCCCCGGGCCCCTGCCCGGCTTTAACCGATCACCGGCTGCCTGGCCTGGAGCCACAGCTTCCCTGGCTTTAGCACATATCCAAGGTGTCCCCCGATCCACTCCTGCCTCTTCATGAAGGACAACGTGGCGGATGGTCTTCACAGTGCAGCGGGGCTGACCTGACAAACCCCATGACCTTTGGGCAGGTCTGGGAGGGGGTGCCGGGGAGCGTCTGTGGCCGTGGGGACAGGACTGTCCCTGCATCCGAGTCTGAATCCCGCTGCGGTCCCGACTGCAGGTCCTTCCTCGGTCAGCAGCAGCGGAGGCTGCGCCCTCTGGCAGAGGAGCAGGTTTGTGGTTTGGGGGGGAAAGGTGACAAGACATCTGTGAGTGAAGACACATCTCCCAGGATGATCTGTGCCAAACAACAACGAGGTCATTCAAGCCGCTCTCTGGAGCCAAAGACGCCGAGGATGGCCAGAGCCAATAAAAGTTCTCTGGGTCTCTGGTGAGTTCATGATGCGCCTCCGGCTTCAGCTGCTGCAATTAGGATCTTTATAGGACAGCGATTTCTGCATCTCTGCTGAGGAGGGAGAGGAAGGAGGAAGTGGGGCAGAGCAGCACTGAGGTCTGGAAGGGGAGCCTCTCTGATGAGGACCCCCACAGACCACAGAGGCCGTTTACTGGTAACAAGGGGTATTTAATGAGACGGAAGGAGGTTTCCATAATCAACATGGGGTTCATCCCTTTGTTCTTATAAGATTAAGCTCAGGTGAAGTTGTACCCCGTTTCTCTCTTCTGCCTCTTCCCTGTGCAGACAGGAGCTACCGAGCTGGCTGAAACAGGATTTCGTGTTGTAACCCAGGAGAGACGGCTCGGTGCCAAGGCCTGAGGTTACGGCAGAGTGTTTATGGCCGTGGCCACACTCCAAGGTTCTCGACAACAGTCTTGAGTCCTAAAGCTCTGATGGAGAAGCAAGATTCCTTGATGTGTTACTGAGTCCACTGAGTCCAGGGCTCGCGGCTCTCCAGGAGGCCGAACATCCAGAGTGGGGGTGGTGTGGCACCAGTCCAGAGGCCCTGCCATGGACGGCGGCCGGGAGCCCAGCCTTAGGCAATGAGGAGCCAGAACATGATCACCAGGGCCACAAACAGGAAGAGGCGGGACAGGAACTGCTCATCCACGTACTGGGGCGTCCCGGGGACAGCTGGAGGGAGACAGGAGGGAGAGGAGGCTGTTAGCGCGCTGCAGCTGTGCACATGGCCCATTTGGGGCGGAAGTCGAGAAGCATCAACCTTCATCTCTTTACAACAAAACCCTGCACACCAAAAAGACTTCCAAACCCCAAATAACGTCAGGCAGAACAAAACTGGAATTATGAAAGTATGTGGAATAACAATAGGGACCAGATCTCCACTGTACCCTAGGAGGGTTTGGCCTACGGGCGCAAATAAGTGGGGAAACTCTTGGAGGGAATAACAGAAGGAGAGCTATGTTTGTTAGGCACCTTAGTGTGCTCAGTGCTTGTACACACATTATTACTTGGTGAGTACTATTCCCATTTTCTGCAGGAAGAAATCAAAGTGGGTGGTGAGCACATAATACAATATACAGATGATGTATTATACAATTGCATACCTGAAACCTATATAATTTTATTAACCAATGTCACCCCAATAAATTCAATTAAAAAAAGAAGAAACCGAAGCTCTGCCTCCCGAGTCACCGAGTCTCTGGATTCTGGCCCCGCTGAGCTGGGCGGGTCTCAGGGAGCCCCGTGTGGAGGGCCTTCCTTTCCAGAGGAGAACGAGGGCCCAGAGGCACATGACCCATTTCCCTCTCCGCCTGGCGAACTGGGGAGCAGTGGGCTGAGGGCTTGGGCTTCCCTCCTCGCTGCTTTGAGGAAAGCTGCTATGTGCAGCTCCCTGTCCTGACCATCGGAAAGGGAGCTAAGAGCACCTCACCCCAATGGGCAGGTGTATCAGGATCAGAGAAAACTGTCTGCTTGTGGCGGGCGGATCCAGAGATCCAGAGTCCAGCCTGTCTTCCTAGGGAACCCGAGGCGAACCTTGGACCAGGCTGGAAGGAAGCAAGCAAGCTACCAGGCAGGCACCTGCCGCCATCGCCGGGCCCTGCCCTTCAGGGTCTCCTTCCTCATGGTCTCTCGGTGCTGTCCTCTTCTCCAATGAGGTGCTCCGATGGACTCGTGCAGGCAGGCAGTCAGCACAGACTCAGTGATTACCTGCTAGGCACCAGGGTGAGGGCAGCGGACAACCGGGATGGCCCAGGAGTGGGTTACTGCCCCTAGAGCATAAGCTCCTGGCAGGAAGTATGCTCTCGTCCCCACAGTGCCCAGCACACCTGAGGCTCCTGGGCTTGAAGCAGAGCTCCGCTGACCTTGGCAGCTGTGCAGGTGCCATGGCAAGGATCCTGGCCTGGGTGTGTCATGTTGTGACAGAGTACAGAGCACCCGCCTCGTCGCCCTGCTCTACGCCGACTGCAGCTGGCATTCTCAGGCTGACTAGGGGCAGCAAACAGCAGCAGGTGGCAGACAGAGGCACAGTTCCCAGAGGGCTGGGGTTTGGGGCAGCCCCATGTGTGTCCGGGGGAAACCGGACAGAGATGCCAGGGAACGGAGAGGCCCTGACTCCTGGTGAGGCACACACTGCCCTTTCCAGCCCCCGAAGGTCAAAGTGAGGATGGGGTTCACGTGCAGAACTGGGCTTTTCTACAGCCGGGCATGGCTTATACCTTTTCCTTTTATGGGCACAGGGTACATCTTGGGAAACATTTCTGAGTATTTTCTGATTTGTAAAATGGAGCTAACTGCCCATCTGTCCCAAGGGTTCTCATGAGGATTCTGAATGTATAGCAGAAAGCACTTTGAACATGCCTGATGCTTGCTAAGTACGCATTATCATTAGCATCTACCAGTAATCTGGGGAGAGTTTAGCACATTCTGAGGGCTAATTATAGTAACAATGATCTATCACCTATATACCGCTGGATTCTGGAGAGCCTTCGAGCAGGATTGCCGAGGGAACAGGGTCTTACCTGGAGGAGGCCGCCCGTCATTGATGTTAAACGCCGTGGCAAATATCCCGAAGGGAAACGCCCCGATTCCAAAGGACATCTGGAAGCCGCCATCGCCAAAGCCAAATCCTTGAAATCCCTGAGCAGAAGAAATGCAATGAAGAAGTGGGACAAGCAGGTCTCTCTTGCACCTGTTACACACGTCACCTTACATAGTGGCATCCACCTCTCCTCCCCACCCTCTGCCACCCGTTTCCGGTGGGGGTGGTGGCGGCGGACATCTCTTCCTATCTAGATTCCAAGGCAGAGGAACCTGGTGGCCCATCTAGCCTACAAGGAATCCCAGTTAAGATCTGAATGCCAGAAAGATGTGGTTCTACCCAAAGTAAAACTCTCTGCTGAAGCAAGCCCGGGTTCTTAGAGCTCCAGCTTCTTTCCCAGAGTCCCACGCACGCCTGTAGCATTTTCTCCAGAACTGGCGATAACCCTTATGCCCAATAACAGGGGCACATCAGCACAAGCTACCCATGTATATAATAACCATTCCACAAGTGTTCGTTGCTGTTACTATTGAGGGTAATCTGGAGAAGAGACCCTCAATTTCTATCTAGATCTCTGACTCAATAGTCAGACTCCTGGGAATCCTAAGAAAATGCCATAGTTCAAATGGGGGGGACGGGAGGAAATGTGTCAATTTCTATAAATAAAACACATAGACATAAAAAGATCTATAAAATGTATGTGTGTGTATATATAAAAAATAGATCAAAATGTTCCCAGTGGTTATCTCTGGATGGTGGGATTGTAAGTGATTTTTTTCTCCCTTTCCCTTTTTGTATTCTACAAAATTTCCTTTACTTTTAATCAAGGAGGAGAAAGTATAGGGTCAAAAGAGAAACTTCTAGAGCCATGCACTCATTTCTAGAAGCTTCCCCTAGACTTTTCCTCACCCCTCTGTTCTCCGGCTCGGGCCTCTGGCCTTGAGGACGGGGCGGGGTCTTCTCTCTGAAACAGAAAGGCGTAGACAGGTTCATTACATAACGCTCTGAGCTGCTCCCAGGTGAAGTGGGAGTTCACCAGGGCCCCGCCCCCTTCCTGCCCGGCAGGTACCTATGCCAAGATAAACCAAACACTAAATCACTCTTTGTTCTACCTGCAGTTGTTCTCTGCCTATGGAAAACAGAGGAGAAAATCAGCTTGTTTATAAGATGCTCAGCAGACTGCACTGAGCCTACTCCCCTCACAGACAGCATGACATGACCCAGAATACCAGCCAGACACCGAGCACTGGCTGGTGTGAGAGAGGGGTCATGGAAATAAAAAATCCCAAATCCACACGGAAACGGAGGGGCCTGTCAGCGGAGAGGGCTGAGCTTCCTGGTCTCTCTGACCTGCCTGTGAACTGCAGCTTCACCACCCACTCCGCTTGGGCATGTCCTCTACTCCATTTGCCCCTGGGTCCCAGCCTCCGCAACCAAGCGTCCCAATACCGGACTGAGGACTTGTTCCCCATTAAGCACAAGGCAGGTTGTTATCGATGCTAAGACTGAAGACAGACCCTACTCTTGAGGACAGACCCGTACTCTTAAAGGGGGCTCCCACCAATCGCCGTACAGGGTGGGAAGGGACTTCTTTATAGAGGTCTGAACCAAATGGGGTGGGAGCATGGGTGGGAGCAACTAATGTGGGGATAAGTGCCATTTCCAGGAAGTAACTTTAGGGCTGCTCATTCCAGATGGGCAGAAGTTTACATGAGGAAGAGGAGGGGGAAGGGGAAGAGTAAGAGAAGAGGAGGAGAAGGAGTTGTTGTTGAACTGGGGCGGGCAGAAGAGGCAAAGGGACAACAAATACAAAGGCTCATGAACGTGAAAGGGTAATTAAGCCCCTTTAAGAGAAGCCCAATGTGTCTGCGGAGTTAAGGGGTGTGCTGCGGAGTTAAGGGGTGTGCTGCGGAGTTAAGGGGTGTGCTGGGTGTGCTGTGGAGTTAAGGGGTGTGTGTGTGTGTGTTTGTGTATATGCCACATCACAAAGGGCTCTCAGTACTTGTGTCTGGAAAATGCCAGACCCACCCACACCTTCATTTCCAGAAATTTCAACTCCACAAGACTCCCAGGCCCTGTCCCTTCCTCCCCCATATTCTAGGCATCACGGCTACAGCAAGCCACCTCCATGCAGACTCCTGCTAGGACCCGGCTTCCCAGGCTGCTCCTTCACAGCACTCTGCACACCTGCACTGGTGATGTCTTGTGCACCGAGTACACTGCCTGCCCCGGTCAGACGCTCAGTGGATGTCTGCTCTGTAGCTCAGCCAGTGGCAACCTGGCCCCCTCCCCGCTCCCTCCAGCTAACTCCCATCTGCACTCCGGCTGCCTCAGAACTGAGGGTGGCCAGCACTAAGTAAAGAGGGGTGAGTCGGTGCTGAGTGGAAGTGAATTCATGTCCATAGGGGAAGAGGGGGTGTGAGAGGCGCTCCAGGCCTCACCTGGGGTCCTGCTGCCCTGTGCTGCCCCGGCCGTAGAGGGGGATGACCTTGTCCCGGCTGATTCCAGCTTTGCAAACTGGACACACCTGTCTGTTGGGTCTGGTCTCCAACCACTGCAAGCAGGAGAGAAAAATGCGTCACATAGATGTGAATCTAGGACTTCAGTGCCAAGGAAAAGGCAGTGTTCAACGATTTTATATCTTATTTCCTTGATCTTACTGTCAAAAGCCCCAAAATTACTGAATACTGTGCTCTTTATAGATTTACAGCGGCCACGTTTCACCAGGTCCCACTGGGACCAGAATGTTTCCCCCACCTTCCCCCACCTGGATTCTGAGGCTCGAACGGTCTGGAGCAGGGGTCCTCAAACTTTTTAAAGTGGGGGCCAGATCACGGTCCCTCAGAGAGCTGGAGGGCCGGACTATATGAACTACTAATTCCTACTGTAACACCTCGGCTGCGCTCACTGCCCAAAAAACCTGGCGGGCCGGATCAGACTCCTCTGCGGGCCGCATGTGGCCCGAGGGCCGTAGTTTGAAGACCCCTGGTCTGGAGCCTCTGTTCTCCCCCACATCCCTCAGCCCCCTCCCAGTTCGGGCCTCCATGACAACAACGGTGGAGGCAGCCAGCTCGCAGTGCTTCCTCAGAGCCCGCTGTGAATGCCGGGCCTGGGTCCCAGTGAACACTCATTACCCGGTTTCCATAATAATCTAACGCTGGGAAAACAGACTTCCTTCCTGTCCCTATAGCTCTCTATTGAGAACAAACTTATAACGTTCTCCAGACCTTTAAGGGCAGGGAGAAGGTTGATATGACAGGAGACACTTTCTAGAGGCAAAATCTCAAAAATAAAAAATAAGCACACTATCAAATCCAGCCCAGGCTTCAGATGAGGAACTGAGAGGCAGTGGCCGGCGAAGGACCCCCCGGGGGCCTCGCTGAGCCCTGTTTCATCAAGTGCCCGTCAGCGGCAGGTGCCTAATGGGGGCTGAGGGAAGGCGAGCACATGAGCCCACAGGCGGCAGAGGTTGCGTTTCTGACAGCAGTCTCCCGAGACCAGGGGTGTCTTGTGCAACCACAGCTGATGAAAGACAGAGTAAAATGCATGCGCCTTACCTGATGTAAACACGGCCAACTGTCAGAGTCCCCAGGGCGACAGCCATCGAGGAGGAGGAGGGGGGGGGGAGGAAAAAAGAAAATGTCATTAGCAGAAAATCGAGGCGGGAGCAGAAAGTGGGGAAAGTGGGTAGAAGTGTGGGCACGGCCAGCCCCTGAGCAGGGGACTCAGGGGCCAGAGATGAGAAAGGCCTGGACACAAACACGGGAAATGAAGCGATGGAGTCAACACGCCCATCTCCACGCTGGGACCCTTCTGCTCGTGAAAGCCTCACTGTCAGACCACCCGAGACCCAGCTTCTCTACAAGAAAAACTCCGAGGGGCTTCGGCCTTTAAAAGAATCCAATAAAAGCGAAGGAATCCAGCACTGAGCAGTGTGGCTCAGTGGGTGGGAGCATCATCCCATACACTAAATGACTGCGGGTTTGATTCCAACACGCCCAGGTTGCAAGTTCAAAACCTGGTCAGGGCAGACAGGAGGCAACTGCTCCGTTTCTCTCTCACACTGATGTTTCTCTCTCTGTCTCTTTCCCTTCCCCTCTCTCTAAAATTAATTAAAATATATACCTTTGGGTGAGGATTAAAAAAAAAAAAAAAGCTAGGTCCCTCTGTAGAAAAATTCACGGGAACATTCTCATGCTCTCATTCACACATGCATGTACACACGTAATATTTTGAGTTCAATGTCAGTGGATTCACAGCCTCCTCAGACTCAAAAGGAACGTGTGGCTCTAGATCCAGTTTAACAACATTGTCAGGCTGTCCTTGGCCTTGAGAGCTCGGCCGGCAGTACATAGCTTCAAGTTCAGGTCCGCTGTTAAAAACATCTTTAAGGAAGAGAAGGGTGGGGCTACCTTCAGCTTAGTGAGCTATACACTACAGAGGTTCCTGCCCAGCCTCTCATTTCCCAAATGAGGAAACCAAGCTCAGAAATATTAAATCATATTAAATGACCTGCCTAGAGCAAAGGGCACCAAAGTAAGTTCCTGACTTCCAGTTTACTGTCCCTCTATCACCCATTTTTTTGGGGGTACAAAAAAAATGACATTTATAGAATTGAAGGAAAAGTCCATCTAACTCCAGATTTTTAACTTTTCTTTCTCTCTTGATTCACTCATTCAAGTAACAAATGTCAACTGCACACCTACTACATGTCAGTGCAGTGGAAAGTACGGATATGACTTCTGCTTCTCAAATACCACGTTTCTTCTACCCGAGTAACATTCAGACTCACAGGAGGATTCCTTTCCCAATTCCTGAAACACAGGTGAGCCTCGCAATCCGGATACGCGATCTCCCTGGGCATAACGGACACTGACATCTGTCTCCAGCACTAATCTTGCACTGTCGCTCCAAACTGGGCCCAGGGCACCCTAATTCAGGGCAGAACTCCACTGGCAACTCCCCACAAAGGCCGTGGGGGAGAAGTGGAGGGAACTTCTCCTCAGGGGAAAATGAGAGTATAACAGCGATGATGATCACTCCTGTTTATAAAGCAGCTACTGTGTGCCAGCCTGCGGCTGGATAGCTTTGCATTTGTTAAAAACACTATATGGTCACACTAACCTTCGAGGAAGTGTGATTATCTCCATTTTACAGATAAGGAAACTGAGGCACAGAGAGGGCAGCAGATCTGTCCAGAGATAAACCACTCCGATAAGAAGCACCGGTTTCATTTTAGAGTCTGTGCTCTTGCCAATGATACCCTGGCTTAATTCTTAAGATCTGAACATTGACCCAGATTCTCAGAGCCACGAGGAGCTTCTGGAACCGTCGAGGCTGGAGTGGACACTGACTCTGCCGCTTCGTTTTGATGGCTCCACAGTCCTTGCTCAAAACCACTGTACTATCCTGCCTCTTGGCTAACAAGCAAGAAGCAAGCAGTGAGTGCTCGCTACAGGGGAGTGTTGTTACTTTAGAGGCGGGGATACGGAGCCCAGGGTGGGGACCGGACCAGCCTTGGAGCTGGGATGAGATACCAGGTTGCCTGACTTTAGACCTGAGTGTGTCAGAACCCAAGTGTGTGGGAAACCTTCTCCATCTCCGTCAGGGCTAGGAGGGTCCCAAAGCCGGCAGCGTGCGCGCTGGGGTGGCACTGACCAGAAGAGGTGGCCGCACAGGCTGATGACGGCGTCCTTGGCTGTGTCCAGGCAGATGTTGCACTCGAAGGTGCTGTCCTGCCCCCCGCTCTCACCAGCGCCATTGCTGCTGCCGCTGGGTCCCCCGGCACTGGAGTTCTCAGGGGACGCCGAGGCTGAGGGCCCCTTGCTTGCCATCCTTGGCTCTCAGCAGACGCTTGAGTGAAGAAGCTCCCCAGGGAAATCCTGAAAGGCAGAGAGCCCTATTGTCCATTTCTGCAGCTCACCCCTTCACCTCCATGCCACACACCCCCCCAATCTCTCAGTTCCAGATGTTCAGATCAGGACTGAACCCCGAGTCGACTTCCCAGGAGCTGCAGAGGAGGACAGTCGTGGGACACTACCCAGACAGCACGGACTCAGGAGCTTTCAATGAACACGGCCCGGAATTGACCGCACCAATCCACAGCCGCACCAGCAGAGCGGCTCCCGATGCCTCTCCGGGAACTGTCTCCCTGTCCCACCTTCTCCAGGATAACCAGCCAGCCGCACACACGCTCAGTCACACTGAGCACCCGCAGGCTGTCCCCTAACTCTGGATAGCTCTGTAATAGCAGGGCGTCTGCTCAGGTCAGAAGGATGGTGACTGGCTTATGCCAGAATATACAGAAAGCCCTGAAACTCTGAAAGATGTGGAAGCTAGGAAGGACCCGGAAGGTCACCTGGTCCAAGGCCTTCCACACTGCCATCTTTGCAGTCCGCCTGCTGCCAGGTTAGACTATCACCTGCCTTATTTCGTCTAAATCCACCAACTCAATGCCTTCAATGAGGAGGCTGATGGCACGGCTGAAAATAGAAAACCAGTACCGCTTGCCATGAGCGATAAGTAACTGTGAGTATAAAACCATCTGGCACACTCACACCAGGCTTTGGGCAAACCTGGGCCAATCTTTTGAGGACATTGTGGCTTGAGAACTCTCCACAAACTGATGGCTGTGGAGCTGAGACTGGGGCTCATGACACCCAGTTTGTACGCAAACCACTGTGCCAGCCCAGCCCACGCTGGCCACCGAATGCTGGGAGAGAGCCCATGCTTAGCAGCTCTTCCAAATCCAAGACCCCGCCAGGAACTGAACAAGAAGGACGATAAGACCGACACCAAACACACTCAGACATTCTGGCTGCAGACTGTAAAGACCCTGACCTGGCCACCCTCACACCTCAGAAAGTCCAAGGAGGAGACGCTGGCGGGCTGGCACAGTCAGAGAACCGGGGGCTGGGGGCTGGTTCCAGGGGATGGGTGGCTTGGGGACCCCCTTCTCTCTGGGCCACAGTTTTCTCATCTGTACATGGAGGCACCCTTTCCAGCTCCTGACTGTGCTGCCGAGGGTCCTCTTACCCACTCTGTCCAGGACTCCAGGTAGACAGCCGCCACAGCCTGAGACTCACCGCTGGAGCGCCAGAGGCCACCTGATTTCCGCTTCCAAAGGATGAGAAGGCGAGGACCAAAGAGCCAGCGCCCTCAGACCACGCAGCTCCTGTACACCACCAGCAGACTCTGCACTCACCGGTGTCCTCCCCACGACAGCAGCTCAGTGACTGGGGCGCGGAGCGGAAGCCGGCTCACAGCCACTTTTTCACTCCGTTTCATCATTTTACGTGAGGTCCCAGAAGGCAGCTCGCTGGCTGCCGGCAGCACCAGTGCCCTGCTGGCTCCGAGGCCTTCCCCAGACCTGGTGCTGCCTCCTCTCCTCCCACAGAAGGAAGCCTGCTTGTGAGGACCCCGTTATGGCCTTGCTTTGTCATTCTAGCTCAACTACCCAACACATGTGTTTCTTTAAACACACACACACACACACACACTTTTAAAATAAAAGATTTTTTTTGTCCTAACTGGTTTGGCTCAGTGGATAGAGCCTCGGCCTGCCAACTGAAGGGTCCTGGGTTCGATTCCAGTTAAGGGCACATGCCTGGGTTGCGGGCTCAACCCCCAGTAGGGGGCGAGCAGGAGGCAGCCGATCCCAATCCATAATTCTCCTCCTCATTGATGTTTCTCTCTCTTCCTCTCCCTTCCTTTCTAAAATCAATAAAAATATATCTAAATAAAAAAAATGCAAAGGATTTTGTGTGTACATATGCAGAAAGACCACCATAAAGTCAGGCTCATGGATCCATCTTAAATGACAATCTTCTTAAATGATGCAACAAGAAGTACACAGCTCCAACAATGACGCATTCTTGTCTTCCAAAAGGAAACAGACTTTAATCGAATCTTTAAATGAATCACCCGTTTACAGAAAACGTGGGGCAGGGATGCATGTGTTAAACAAATCCAGGAGGATGCAATCAGCAAGTCCAGAACGTGGGACTTTTTACAGGGCAAATAATCTAAGTTCTCCAGAAAATAAACAGCATGGGAGGCTGTGAAGAGATATATAGACACTTGAAATATACCTCACTAGCAATGTGAGGTGCTCGCTGGGATCAAATCAAACAAACCACTGTAAAAAGACATTTGTGCCCTAACCGATTTGGCTCAGTGGACAGAGCGTCGACCTGCAGACTAAAGGGTCCCAAGTTCGATTCCAGTCAAGAGCATGTACCTTGGTTGCAGGCACATCCCCAGCAGGGAGTGTGCAGGAGGCAGCTGATCGATGTTTCTCTCTCATTGATGTTTCTAACCCTCCATCCCTCTTCCTTCCTCTCTGTAAAAATCAATAAAATATATATGAAAAACAAAGAGACATTTGTGAGATGACTGACAAAAAATAGATTTAACCTGGTTATTAGTTGATATTAGGAATTGTTAAATTTTGTTTAGTATGATAATGGTATTATGTAATATTTTTTGAAAATTTCTCATCTCTGGAAACATACTTTATTGATGAAGAAATGATAAGATGTTTGAGATTTGCCTTAATCCAGGGGAAAAAGTGAAAGTGGAGAGAAAATATTAAATAAGAACAGGAACATTGATGGTTGTTGGAGCTTGATGATGAATGGGGATTCACTTTTTTAAATGTATTTTATTTTTTAAAAATATATTTGTATTTATTTCAAAATATATACAAATTGTATCCCTGGCTGGGTGGCTCAGTTGGCTGGAGCACTGTCCCGTAAACTAAAAGGTTGCAAGTTCAATTCCTGGTCAGGGCACATACCTAGGCTGTGGGTGTGATCCCTGGTCAGATGTGTACGGGAGGCAACTGATCAAAGCTTCTCTCTCACACTGATGTTTTTCCCTCTCTCCCTTCCTCCCTCCCTCTCTCTCTCTCTCTCTCTCTCTCTCTCTCTCTTTCTCTCTCTCTCTCTCTCAAAACAAGAAACATATCCTCCAGTGAGGATAAACAAATAAAAAGAAATTGTAAAATATGTGTATAATATTACACTTGCTACAACGAGAATGAATATAAATATTAGTAAATGTCTTGTCTTTATTTTTTCATGAATTCTCTCTCTTCAGACCCTCCACACACACCCCGCAGCTGGCAGCCTGCTCTCTCTGAGTCTGTCTCTATTTTGCTTGTTAGTTCAGTTTGTTCATTAGATTCCAAATATGAGTGAAATGATAGTGAATGTCTATATATATATATATATATATATATATATATATATGTAAAATTGATTTTTTACAGAGAGGAAGGGAGAGGGATAGAGTTAGAAACATCGATCAGCTGCCTCCTGCACACCCCCTACTGGGGATGTGCCCGCAACCAAGATACATGCCCTTGACAGGAATCGAACCTGGGACCCTTCAGACCGCAGGCCCGATGCTCTATCCACTGAGCCAAACCCGTTTTGGCATTCTCATTCTAATTCTTAGGAGACTGATCACATGGACGAGGTTCCAGAGTCTCATCCTGGAAGGCACTCAAATATTTGCTGAGTGGGTACAGGCATGCGTGACTGGTATTGGTCATCTCCCTGCCAGCTGCTCACCCTTCCCTGGAGCTTCCTCTCCTCACCTCCCCCTGCCCGAAAACACAGAATCCTCACCACACCAGAGCAGCGGGGGAGAAATGAGCAGCCCTCCCTGGGGACTGTCCATGGAGCACCCGTGAAACCACAAAATGTGGCCGCAGCCTCGTGGGCCCAACAGGACTAGGCCAGCGGCTCAGAGGATGAGGGCCCTGGTTGGCTCAGGAACCGCACAGAATGAAAGGGAAGCAGGCCCTGAGCACGCCTGAGCTGCCATCCTACTCGATTCCTTCCTGGTCCCTGCAGAGCCTAAGGCAGGGGTCCTCAAACTTTTTAAAGTGGGGGCCAGATCACGGTCCCTCAGAGAGCTGGAGGGCCGGACTATATGAACTACTAATTCCTACTGTTAACACCTCGGCTGCGCTCACTGCCCAAAAAACCTGGCGGGCCGGATCAGACTCCTCTGCGGGCCGCATGTGGCCCGTGGGCCGTAGTTTGAAGACCCCTGGCTAAGGGCTTGGACCTGACCATAGCAATCTTGTTATGGCCGGTTCTGTGCCCCCAGCCCACACATAACTAGTCTTCACTCCTGATTTGAATCCAATTTTTAGTTTTAAAAACACAGTCCCATCTATTATCATTTCTGACTATCACTGTCTTATAATATTACTTTCTACTTGGGGCTTTTGTCCTTGAAAACTAGCATGCCACAGAAGAATGTGATGGCTCTGCTCTCAGATCTCAGCTCTGCCACTTTGCGACTTCGGACAGTATTCTCTCCCGGAGCCTCTGTCTAACGCACACCCCCCTCCACAGCGAGGTCTCTCCCGGGGTACACCGGAGTGCAGTGTTTCTTTAATTCCCCACAGGGCTATGCCACCAGCGGGCACTTGGTTAGTTTGCTGAGCGGATGACTAACAACTTCCCTTTTTGACGGAGTATCGTTCCTGGAAGGCATAGTAAGTGAGACATCAGAACTGTGAATGAGGAAACCAGAATGGGACATACTTGGTTTGAGCTGGGCAGTCAGATTGCCCCCCAAAGTGTTAAAAGTCAGGAGGCACCCATTATATTTATTACACTGCGAATAACACAAACTAGCACTGCTCAGTTCATTACATGGATTGTTTCATTTCATCTCTACAGCCCGCCTGTGAGGGAAACACCACCATACCGCCGTCAGCATCCCTGGCTCAGGGGAGTTAGGTCACCGGCCCATGGTCACAGAGCCAGTCAGAGGCAAAGCTCCCCAGCTCCCCAGTCAGCTCGCTGAACAGACAGAGCCTGAGTGATCTGTCCACATGTCTCTCCTCTAACCTGGACCTACCTTCCAGGCGCTTTGCTCAACACAGGGCCACGCACCTCCGGAGCATCTCATACATGTGTGTGGGTGGACGGATCTGATGCCCAGATGTACTTAGAACCACACAACATGAATCAACTTAGCCAACTACGTTGTGGAAAATCAGTATCCTAAAAGAACAGACATTCTTCAGTGATGTTTTTTCAGAACTGGAAATGTTACATAACTACTTTAGAAAAAAAACAAAAACACAAAAAAATCTTCTTAAAGTATTGCCCCAAACTCTTTAATATATATATATATATATATATATATATATATGTGTGTGTGTGTGTGTGTGTGTGTGTGTGTGTGTGTATATATATATATATATATATATATATAAAATTGATTTTTTACAGAGAGGAAGGGAGAGAGATAGAGAGTTAGAAACGTCAATAAGAGAGAAACATCGACCAGCTGCCTCTTGCACACCCCCCACCAGGGATGTATCCGCAACCAACCTACATGCCCCTGACCGGAATCGAACCTGGGACCTTTCAGTCCGCAGACCAATGCTCTACCACTGAGCCAAACCGGTTTGGGCGCCCCAAACTCTTAAACAAAGGAAAAGATTGGGGAAATCTGACAACCACAAAAAGATTTGCGTTTTCCCAAACTGGTACCTGCCTCTATTAGAAATGACATTAATACAGCGTATTCATTATTCACTAAATTCACTTACTCTAGTTAGAAATCTCCCAGAGCCACAAACACAAAGCCTGACAAAGTAAATGTTTGACATATGTGTGCCAATGATGGTGATTTGCCAATTTCAATTCAAACCAATATACAGTAACTGGTAAAATATTGTGTCAGAGGAAAGATCTCCGGACTGAGGAGATGCCGGTTAAGGAGTCTCTAGCATCACACACTGAAAGGAACAATCTGGAATTAGAGGACCCAGCCTGACATTCGGCTCTGCTGCTGGCTAAGCCGGGATCTTCACCTGCAAACGGGTAACGGTGATTGCCCTTGTTATGAGAACAGTTTCAAAACGAGAGGTTTGCTTTTTGTTTCCATTGTCAGTAAATCCTTATTAATTCAGACTCCGTAAATCTCTTTCGTTCAGATTTTATCTGAGATTGAGCTAAAGACCTCGGATATACTTCTACAGTAAAGTATAAAAAGAAAATGAATAAGGTCAACAGGATTTAATCAAGTAAGGAGAAAACTTCCTAAGAGTTTAATAATGCAGCAGAAGCCGGTTTGGCTCAGTGGTAGAGCGTCGGTCTGCGGACTGGAAGGTCCCAGGTTTGATTCCGGTCAAGGGCATGTACATTGGTTTCGGGCACATCCCCGGTAGGGGGTGTACAGGAGGCAGCTGGTCGATGTTTCTCTCTCATCGACGTTTCTAGCTCTCTATCTCTCTCCCTTCCTCTCCGTAAAAAAATCAATAAAATATATTTTTTTAAAAAGAGTTTAATAATGCAGCATATCCTTGACAAAACAATGACCTCACTTCTCCTTTAATAGGTGATCCTGAGGAGAACCATCAGGGGAGCATATACCATAAGGCAGACCAATCATGGTTAAAAATGATAAAACCAAGATGACACCATTTTGAATAATCTTCAATATTGAATTTTATAAATGAAAATCAGGCTTGTGTCCAGAGCCACCTGATATTAATTAGTAGTGCAGTCTGGAAAATATTTAAAGAATGCCAATGGTGAAAATAAATCAGACAAGCTTCCCTGCCCCCGAGAATTCTAGTCAGAATTTAACTGCTATTTTTATAAAAAGCACCTCACACTGAGAAATGGCCCTGCAGGGATATTAAGAAAAAACAAGCAATTTTCCTGGGCTTTTGCCCAGGATCCACTCCCATATTCAGAAAGCTGTCCGTCTTTAAAACCCCCGCCATGTCTACACCACAAGATACTTTTGACAGACAATATACTGAAGAGTCAGAGGCTACACAGGAGTCAGCGTGGTGACTGGTTCCAGGGTGGAATGGCCAGCTGGTCCCCTCGGTCATTTCCAAAGGAACAGGCATGGCTGTGGCTTCTGATCTCTGAGGTTCAAGGGCATCACCGCTCATGGTGCTTTGCTCCTTCTGCTCAATGAAGTGAAGAGAAGACCCACATGACCCTGTTGGCATGAGGAGCACAAAAGCAGGGCCCATGACAGCCGCAGAGAGGTCAGGGCCACCTGCGAATTTTAAGTCAGAGCCACTTGGTCGCTTTTTCCCTACTTTCAAAACTACACTCCTGGCAGTGATTTCTTTTTATGACACCAAAGGCACAGGCAACAAAAGAAAAAAGGGACAAATGAGACTATGAAAATTAAACATTTTGTGCATCAGAAGACACAATCAGCAACAAAGTAAAAGGCAACTCATGGAATGGAAGAAAATATTTGCAAATCATATATATCTGATGGATCAATAGCCAGACTATATGAAGAATTTCTAAAATTCAACAACAAAAAATCAGATTTAAAAATGGGCGAAGGACTTAAGATATTTCTCCAAAAACGTATGAATGGCCAAAAACAACACGAAAAGATGCTGCTCGACATCACTATTAATCAGGGAAACACTCATCAAAACTGTAAGATACCACTTCCCATCCATGAGGACGGCTCCGGAGAGGGCTCCTGGACCTAATTTCAATGTCGGGGAAGGGTCCCCCCCACAGCAACAAACAATGTTTGGACACCACTGGGGGCCCCACAAATTCAACTCACCTCTGACCCTCCCTGGAGACAATGTCAGATCCCACAGCCTGCCCTCCCACCTCACGCTTCAGACACCTGCCACAGCCTGGAATCTCACACGTGTTTCTGACTAACGAGCTACAGACAGGAGCTTCCAATGACTGCCTCCAACTCCGAATGCCAACTGCAAGTCCAGGCTGTTACCCGTATTTCTAAACAATTAGCTACAAGCCAGAGGTTCCAATGACCACTTTCCTGGGTTCAATTAAGTTGCTAGACACGCTCAAAAGAACTCAGGAAAACCACTTACTCACTAGATTACCACTTACTACAAAGACTAGTAGATACAAGTCAGATGAAGACATGCACAGGGCGAGGTCTCAGACAAAGGAGCTTCTGTCCTCCTGACGTGGGGCCTGGCTCGGGGCCCAGCGCGGTGGCACATGGAGACATTCTGGTTCCGAAATGTGCCAGCTCTCCAAAAGGAGGACCAGTAAGCTGTCCTCCGGGTTCGAATGGAGGCTTCCTTGGTCGTTGGCCATTAGCAAATGAGCTCAGTCTTCAGCCCCTCCCCCTTTCCCGGAGGTGGGAGGACAGCAGGTGGGACTGGAAGCTCCAACCAGTAACCACGTGGTTGGCTCCATGGGCAATCAGCTCGCAGGCGCCTTCCAAAAGTCACCTCGTTAACAGAACAAGAGACACTCCGTGCACCCCACCCAACCTCCTAAGGGTTTGGGGGAGCTGTGAGCCAGAAACTGTGGCAAAGACAAAATGCCTTATAAATCACAGTATCAAAGCTACTATTAAAATAAAGCAAAACAGAAAATACCAAGTGTTCATAAGGAAGTGGAGAAATTGGTGCCCTTGTGTGCTTTCGGTGGGAACGTGAAATGGTACTGCTGCCGGGAAAAACAGTATGGTGGTTCCCCAAAGAGTTAAATATTGAATGATCACAGGATCCAGCAATTCTGCTTTTGGACATAGACATACCACAACGAATTGAAAGTGGGGCCTCTAAGAGAGACTTGTGCACCCATGTTAATATCTGCATTACTCACAATAGCTAAAATGCGGAAGCAATCCAAATGTTCATCAATGAAAGAATGGGTAAGCAAAATGTGGTATAAACATGTATTTAAACATATATTTAAAAAGTATTAACAACATAAAAATAAAAATGCAAAAAACCATTCCCAGCTCCCAGGCCATATAAAAATAAACAGTTGGAGCCAAATTTGGACCATAGTCCATAGACTGCAAACTCCTGCTCTAGGTCAGAATTTGCCAATGTATACTTCAATTAAAAACAAAACAAAACTGCTTCACATCAACTAAGTTTGGCAACACTAGATTAAACAAGGTTAAGCACATTTCTTTTTAAAAAAAATTTTTTTTATTGATTTCAGAGAGGAAGGGAGAGGGAGAGATAGAAACATCAATGATGAGAGAGAATCCTTGATCAATTGCCTCCTGCACACCTCATAGTGCTGATCAAGCCCACAACCAGGGCATGTGCCCTGACCAGGAATTGAACTGTGATCTCCTGACTCACAGGTCGATGTTCAACCACTGAGCTACGCCGGCTAAGCATCACTGGAGGATGTGTCAGTGCCTTTAATGTGGTACTACAGAATGAGAAACTACCAAAAGGGGTGATATGAAACTTTCCCCAAACTTATTATTACCATAAATCACTTTTTTCAGAGGCATCTCTTCAGACTAGTGGCTTGAAAAAACACACTAGGTAAATGCCAATTTGACACTTAAAAAAAAAAAAAGAAATTTTCAGACAGAAATTTTAGTAACACCACCACCAACTTACAATCATTTTACCCAGGAAACACACACAAGGCAGGAAGACAAACACAGGGAGTCTTGGCTGAAACCCAACCTTCTGAGGGTGGGAAGCGTGTCAGCAGAATTGGGTCATAATATGGAATCTTTGTTGCATAGGACAATGTAAGCATTCTATCAGCTTTTGACTAAGCAATCTGCTTGGGGTTTTATAAGTCCCAAAATAAGGCGCTTTGATGTTTGGCTAGAAAACTAAAACTAGCTAGAAGAACTATCTGCAGATTACCCACACGTGAAGATGAACTGGCAAATCAAGTCCATAAAAGGACTGCTTTACATGTTACGTGGAATGTTAGCTGACAGACTGCAAAAATCCTCTTAGTAGACACACCATCTATACAACCCAGCGCTGGGAAGAGAGGCTTAAGGGGGATTTATGTCCCAGGAAGAGATTGGCCTGAACAACCCCAAGGGACCCTTCTGGCTGAGACGCCTCAATTCTGTGATTCAAAGAGTTGACTGGCTTCTCCTGATCAAATACAAATTCTTCAGAGGCATTTCCAAGGTGTTCTGAGAAAAGCAGCTACAAATTGGGTGGGGACCCTGCTCGGTAATTCATTCAACAAACGTTTTGAAGGAGCCCTTATCAGATGAGCCATTCTGAGTCCTTGAAATGCACGGTTCCCAGGAAAAGATTACATAAGATGCACTACATCCAGACTCCCCGGCCTCAGTTGCACAAGATGTAGGCTGGAAGTGTCAAGAAGAGGGCAGACGAAAAGTCAGCCAGCACCAGAGAGATTCCAAATAACTATCAGAGTCACACACTTGAGAGTTGGAAGGGAGCTACAGTGACGAGAGCTCAGTGGATAGCAGAGCATCGGCCTGAGGACTGAAGGGTCCCAGGTTCAGTTCCCAGCAAGGGCACTTGCCTGAGTTTCGGGCTTGAGGCAGCAGGTCAATGATTCTCTCTCTCTCTCTCCCTCTTACTTCCTCTCTGAAACCAATTAAAATATTATTTAAAAAATAATAATAATAAAATAAATAAAGTTGGAAAGGGCTGCCATTTGACACTTGTATACCTCCTTCAAAAGGGAGTTCACTACCTTTGGAGGCTATTCCATTCCTGGTCACCTTTGACCAGCATTAAGTTCTTCTATGACATCAAAATCTTGGCTTCCTGGAGAATCCACCTCCTGGTCCTAGCTCTGCCCCTTCCAAATCCGAACAAGATATGGAGACGCTCTTTACTGGAACAACTTTGTCAGTTACTAAAGAGTTCCCCTCCATTGCTCTCTTTTCGGGGACAAACACCCCAATTCTTTCCAAGAGCCTGAACCGGCTCTAACTGCCTCAAAGCAAATCCAGTGCTTTCACAGCAGGAAAGCACCTGGGGTCCGCGAGCTTCAACATCAGAGGACTCCCTGGGCATGCGTTCAAAGCGCAGCTCCCCAGATTCCCAGCCAGGCTGGACATACGAGGTCTTAGTTCGAGTCCCCCCTGGTTAGAGCCTGCACCCCCCCCCCCAAGGCATTTCAAAGCAGACGGCGTGAGAACGGTATAGGCAGAAACACTGCCCCGTTTTGCAAACGAGGAAACTGAGACCCGGCGCAGGGAAGGGATTTGGCCCGGAGCACACAGGTGGCTGTAGGCGGCGAGGTCTCGAACCCGGGTCCCTCCCTCCCAAGCCCAACGCTGCTCACCAACCTTCCCGGTCTCGGCTTTTGCACTCGGGGCAAACTCATGAAAAGTACTAGGATCGGCCTGGGGGTGTGTGGGGAGGGGGTTACAGAAAGAGTTGGGGTGAGTCCTTGCCAGAAAGGGGGAGCTCCCGGGGAGCCTTTTCCCTTTCGGGGCCTCCGTTTCCCCAGGTTGTAATTACGGGCCGGTAGACCACAATGCCAGCACGACCTCTCTTCGGAAGCAAAGGGCCCCGGGCTCTCCGTGACCCCTGGACTCCGGGGCCGCAGCCGGTGGGCCCCGTGAAGGGGGAACCCGGTCCCCCGCCTCTCAACCTCGGCCGCCCCTACCTGCCCGCCCTGCTCCCCACCGGCCCCTCAGGGACGTACCGGCCGCTGCTCAGCTACAGCCGCCGAGGCCTACCAGCCTCTCCGTCCGTCCGCCGCTCCGCCCAGTCAATCTCTACGAGGAGACCTCGGAACCCTCCTACGCGGACTCGGGTCACCTGACCTGGACCCGCCCCTTTCGAGATACTTCCGGCCACAACCGGAAATGGTTGGTCCCCAGCGCTGTGGTCCGTGCCCAGTGCCGCGCTGATAGGTTCCGCCTGCGGGCAGGAAGCGGAGGAACAACCTAGGGGCTCTGGAAAATTTGACCAAGACCTTGGGTCAGAGCAGGGGAACAACTTGTAGCACCAGAATTTCAGGATGATGGGAATCCGAGAGGCGGGAAAATGTCAGAAGACACAGGAGCTAACTTGAAGGAGACCCCACTGGCCAAATCTGAGCAATTTGAGCATTAAAATTGACAATGATGGTAATAGAGTTTAATGGAGCAAAATGGTAACCCATGAGTCTTTACTGATATAAAGAAGTAGAGCCCTAGCCCTGGCCAGTTTGGCTCAGTGGATAGAGCACCAGCCTGCAGACTGAGGGGCCCCAGGTTCGATTCCAGTCAAAGGCATGTGCCTTGATTGTGGGCACATCCCCAGTGCAGAGTGTGCAGGAGGAAGCTAATTGATGTTTCTCTCCCTCTCTGTTCTTTTCTGTAAAAAAAAAAAAAAAAAAAAAAAAAAAAAAAAAATCAATTAAATATATTTAAAGCAAAACAAACAAACAAACAAAAACCCATCACAGAACATTAGACAAGGCCACTCTGTGATGGTGATGAATCAAAACAATAATAAGGCCTTTCCCATAATCTTCCATAATCGTGTCTGAACCAGACAAAACATGAAAATTGTCCAAACCACAAAAATGACCAAACAATTCCCTAACCTGGCTCATATAGAGGTTGCTACTTATTCACCAATACAGCTTTAGACTCAGTCTAATCTTCCCAAATTCTAAGTAGAATTTATCAAGGGACCCAATCATACTATCCAATCTAGATCAAAACCTGCTTCCTTGGGGGGGGGGGGTGGCGTTTAGAAAGCAACCAAAAGACTTGTATGAATGCGTATTAGCATGACCAATGGGGCTTTCCCGGGGTGGGAATGGCTGGGGGGGGGAGGGGTAATCAAGGGGAAAAGGAAACAAATGTAAAACTTTAGACAATAAATTAAAAAAATATTATTAAAAAACCTGCTTCCTCAACCCTCCTCTAAATTAAATCATAAATGTTCATTCTAACACTCTGCTACTTAGATGCCTCATCATTTCTCATGGTTCACATTACCACTCCCCCCCCCCCTTGCTATACGGAGTAATAAGCCCAACCTGTAAACCAAGGGTGTGTCCTAGAGGTCTTTAACTGGAGAACATTGAAAACTCCCCTGCTCACTGGCCATGTGACTCTAGGCAGACGTTTCATTGAGAAGCCTCTGTTTCCTCATTTGATAAGATGAAGAGATTTCTTCCAGCCTCAGAAGGTGGTTGCAAGGGCACAGAACAGGCTTAGCACTGAGTTAGCTCAGTATACTTTTAGAAACTTCTGCCTGAGCTGTTACTTTCTTCAAAAAAGTCACAGAGTACAATAATTATGGACAGACATTGCAGCCATAAGCTTCAATTAAGACAAACTTGCTACTCAGCCAGTATGGCTCAGTGGTTGAGCATCGACCTATGAACCAGGAGGTCACAGTTTGATTCCCGGCTTGCGGGCTCGATCACCAGTGTGGGACCTGCAGGAGGCAGCCCATCAGTGATTCTCATAATTGATATTTCTATCTCTCTCTCTTTTTAAAAAAAAAATATTTTATTGATTTTTTACAGAGAGGAAGGGAGAGAGATAGAGAGCTAGAAACGTCGATGAGAGAGAAACATCGACCAGCTGCCTCTTGCACACCCCCTACCGGGGATGTGCCCGCAACCAAGGTACATGCCCTTGACCGGAATCGAACACGGGACCTTTCAGTCAGCAGACCGACGCTCTACCACTGAGCCAAACCAGCTTCGGCTCTATCTCTCTTTCCCTCTCCTTTTCTCTCTGAAATAAAGTTTTGAAAGACAAATTTGCTGATTATATTCCCTTTTGCTCCTTGGGTTTATAAGACAGACTAAAGGCGAGAGTTGAACTTTTCCTTTGTCAGAAACGAGGCCATTCTCGTGTTTTCTTCTGGAAAGTGATAACCACATTTACGAAACGTTCATGTAGGGGAATCAGCACTGCTTATTTCTGCATGTTCTTGTTGTTATAAACGTTCCCAAGAAATAACAGAATTGGAACTGACACATTTGGGAGAACTTCAGCTTCAAACACATATTAAATATCTTCTCTGCTTCAGTACACTAAGGTAATTTCAGGCCCCAGGAACCCTGTTGGTGAGGTTTGCATCTAGTCCTCTAGAACCCAGCATGGATTTCATATTATTTGATGCCTACAGCAAATTGTGCCGAATAAAAATATATTTATTCCAGTGGGGGAAAAATAAAGTAAGTAGCAATGTTCTGATTCTTTTCCCTGCTTGCTCTGAGCATCTGAATGTTCTCATTGGCATAGCCCTAAACTACCCCCTGCCTTCAGCCCCACTTACTCCTTTAATACTAATACTAACAGCTGATATTTATTGAATGTTCATTAATGTGCCACAGGGATTTATGCAATTTAACCCTCACCCCAAATTGTGAAGCAAGTATTATTACTTATGAGGAGCAAGAGGCCTAGTGAAATTAAGCAACATCCCCAACATCCACATGGCTGGTAACAGTCTCAAGATTGGAATCTGCCTACAAAATCTGCTCCTGTGGAATTGCCACCTCCCCACCTTGGGCCAGGGGTCTGTGAAGAGATGGGCAAAGGGATGGGGCTGGAAAGGAAGGAAAGGCTCTAGCAGGTGTGGCTCCGTGGGTACGAGTGTCGGCCTGTGGACTGAAGGATCCCAGGTTCGATTTCGGTCAAGGGCACATGCCCAGGTTGCAGGCTGGATCCCCAATGAAGGGAGGGGGAAAGCAGGAAACAGCCAATCAATGATTCTCTCTCATCATTGATGTTTCTCGCTCTCTCTCTCCCTCTCCCTTCCTCTCTGAAATCAATAAAAATATATTTTGAAAGAAAAGAAAGAAAAGAAAAGAAAAGAAAAGAAAAGAAAAGAAAAAGAAAAGAAGGAAGGGTCTGGGGTAGGGAGATATGGAAGTCCATGCTGAGGCATTCAGATCTCCAAATCTGGCCTGCCCCCACCCCCATCCTACCCCACTCTGGGGTTAGTCTGTCCTTTTCCATACAAGAAGCTCAAAGAGAAAAAGACCACGTGTGCAGACAGGAGGGAGAATAAACGGAAGGAAGCACCATCTAATCCTCCTCAGCCCCATCCCTTCCATGGAGGAGCTGAGCTGGTTAGGATCATGACCTCATTGATTACCCAACCTGGGGCAAATGTGCGAATCCTTGCTGCGTGCCTTCAAGCGCGTTACCTAACCCTGGGCCTCAGGTTCCTCTCCTTCTTTGTGCGTGGGTCCTAAGGTTAGGCCACAGGCCACTGGGGTCAAGCTTTCTGACCCAGGATAGCTCAGGGTCCATTAAATTCTGCCCCCGCTCCACGGGGGACCTACCCCAGGGCACTGTCCACAGGGTGGCGCTGCTGACCAAGGGCAGGGGCTCACTTGGGTCAGGAGCAGAGTCAACCAGCCTGACTTCCAGGCTGCCGTTCTATCCACTGAGCCAAACCGGTTTCGGCACAACAGAGTTCTTTTGTTTAGTGCCCAGGCGGACAGGATCTGATTTATTCGCATGTAAAATAGGCACTCGGAGAGGTGGAGTCATTGGCTGAGTTGGGCGGGAAATCGGGTATTTGAACCCTGAGCCCAGGGCTCCCCACTGTGCCCCCTTCTCCAGTCCCCTCACCTGAATGGGCTGATCTTTGACTCCTTGCAGGGCCATATCCCATTTGAGACTTCAGTCAGTCCTCAGGGGGACCTAAAGGACGCTTGCCCACCCTGGATTGGGGGTGTCAGGGAAGAGGGCTTCCTGAAAGGGGTGATTAAACCGAACAAGCCGGGTGAAGGGGAGGGAAGAGTGTTTTAGGGAAAAGGCATAACATGTGCAAAGGGCCTGGGAGGGCCTGGTGGTGGAGGAAAGAGGAGTTAGTAGCTCTGTGCGGCTGCAGCAGGGGCGTGGGGAGCTGGGGAGGTCAGCCAAGCTCAGATCCTGCAGGGCATGATGGGCTTCAACCAGGTGGCCAGGAGAGGGGCAGGGGACAGACCTGGCCGGGCTTGTGTTCTTTGGAACCATCAGGACAGTGGCTCTTTGGAGAACCCTTGTCCTAAGACAGAAAACTGAGAGCCAGAGAGGCAGAGGGCTTGTCCGGATCAGACAGTGAGTCGGAGGGCAGACAAGAAAGACCAGGCAGGTGCAAGAAGGGACCAGGAAAGGGGCCAAAAGCGTTCCTCGCACAGGAGTTTCCCGGCTCTGGGTGCCCACTAGGTGGCAGCAGAGACTGGACCGAATTCTGAGAGCTCAGGCAGGGCCCTGCTTCCATCTCCCGGTGGGGGCATACGGGCTGCTCTCGGGGCCTCTAGTCTCAATCCCAGAGCAGCAAGGAGAATCCTGGGTGTCAAGAGGGTCAAGGCCTGGTCCTAGCTCCAGTTCCCCTCTGCCATTGACCTTGGGCAAATTCACAGTTATAACTGTGCTTCCGAAACCTGAGTCCTTGGCTATACTAGCAGATGTGGGGGAGTTATTATTTAGTCTAGCAGGGGCCACATTCTGCAGTCACATCTCCCTCTGAGCCCTTTAAATATATATATATATATATATATATATATATATATATATATATATATATATATATATATATATATATATATATTTAATTGATTTCAGAAAGAAAGGGAGAGAGAGAGAGAGAGAGAGAGAGAGAGAGAGAGAGAGAAACATCAATGATGAGAGAGAATCACTGATTGGCTGCCTCCTGCATGCCCCCTAGTGGGGATCAAGCCTGCAACCCAGGCAAGTGCCCACAACGATAGTTGCACAACTATGAACATACTAAAACTATTAAATTGGGGCTCGGCCAGTGTAGGTCGGTGGGTTGAGTGCTGACCTATGAGCTAAGAGATTGCCGTTCAATTCCCGGTCAGGGCACATACCTGGGTACCAGCTCTCCTCCCCTTTTCCTCTCTCCCCATAGATGTCAGACCTGCAGCAGTGTTAAAGGCTTTTCCTATGCACTCCTGCTTTCTCCCTCTTTAAAATATATATATTGATTTGAGAGAGAGAGAGAGAGAGAGAGAGAGAGAGGCATCAATGGTGAGAGAGAATCATTGATCGGCTGCTTCCTACAAGCCCCCTACTGGGAATTGAGCCCCCAACCCCAGGCATGGACCCTGACCAGGAATGGAACCGTGACCTCCTGGTTCATAGGTTGAGGCTCAACCCCTGGGCCCTGCTGGCCGGGCCACACCAGCTTTTTTTGATGGTGGGATGCTGAATGATACATTGGCTTTGGGACATAGAAACACGTGCAGGACATAGCTCTTTCCTGATGGATGAACCACCCCTGTCCCTTGGGGGACACGATGCCTGCTACACCCCCAAGGTGGCCACAGTCCAGGGACAGAGGTGGCTGCAGCCTCAGGCTCCTGGGCCACCCTCTGCTCCTCTGGGGACCCTAGTCCCTTCAAGTTCAGAGCATCAGCCCTGCCCCACGTAGCTCTCATGTCCTGCTCTGGCTGTCTCTCTACCCACTGTCTATTAGACCAGGAGAGTGAAATATATTTTATTGATTTTTTTTTAACAGAGAGGAAGGGAGAGGAATAGAGAGTTAGAAACATCGATGGGAGAGAAACATCGATCAGCTGCCTCTTGCACACTCCCCACTGGGTATACGCCCGCAACCAAGATACATGCCCTTGACCAGACTCGAACCTGGGACCCTCCAGTCTGCAGGCCCACGCTCTATCCACTGAGCCAAACCGGTCAGGGAGAGAGTGACTTCTGAACTAGGCCTATGCCTGGACTGGAGCCCACAGCCCAGGCGTGGACCCTGACCAGGAATTGAACTGTGACCTCCTGGTTCATAGGTTGACGTCAGGTGGCAGGAATCCCGGGGGCGCTGACCCCTGGCTATGCCAAGCGCCTTTCTAAGAACCGGGATTTGGAGGGAGCACCCTAGGTGGCCAGGCCAGGGCACACCTGCCTTTTTCCCAGAATTTGGGGCGGGGGGAGGGATCGGGGGAGGAGATGGTGGAGGGGAGGGTGAGTTTGTGACCACAGAGCCTCAGGCCTGCCCTCACCTCTTTCACCCAATCATGACCCTGCGGCTTCATGGAGGCGGGGCAGGTGTATGGCAGCACCGCTGGGGGAGAGAGATGAGGATGAGTTCCAGGAGCCTCCTCCTCGGACCCTTCCCTCCCCAGGGAGGAGGTGTAGACCTCTCCCGGCCCGCCCCCCGGCCCTGGGCTCTGGCTCCGCAGTCCCGGTCCAGGCTGCCAGCAGGTGACTGGATGGCACCGAGAAAGCCTGGTGCGTGGGGGCGTGGGCCTCGGCGCGCGCACTCTCAGCCAATCAGCGGCCTGTCCAGCGGGTGGATTCAGTTACAAGCTTGAGATCACCCCATACGCCACCCTCCTTCCTCCCCCTCCCAAAGCTCCATTCATTGGCCCCGCCGGCCGCACCGGGTCTGCCGGGCACCGTTTCCATTCGCTCCTGGGCTCCTGGGCTGCTGCCGCCGCCGCCGCCGCCGCCGCTGCCTCGTGGGCCGGCCGGCGGTCCGGGCATCCGTTCCCGGGGGCTTTGTCTAACGGGGCGGGATGAGGAGGCTTCTGGGGGGACTGTTGGGGGTGCTGAGCTTCGCGGGGGCTGCCCTGGAGGGCTCTTGTGCCCTGCCCTGGCACAGCACCTCCTGCCACCTGGCCAGGCCCAGCCCCGGCGGCCCCCGGGGGTCCCTCAGCTTCCTGGGCAGGGATGCGCGGGGCCTGGCCGTGGTCCATGCCCGCTGGGATGGGCGCGGGAGGCTGCGGGCTTGTCGCCGGCAGGAGGAGCCGGAGCTCACGGCAGCCTTCAGCGCCCTCTGCGCCAGTGAGACCTCCCCGGGCTTCTTCGTGCACAGCCCGGGCCCCGCGCTGCGGAGAGCCCTGGCCGCCCTGCAGCGGCGGCGGGGGGCCTGCCCGCCGGTGACCGCCCGGGGGCCGGCAGGAGTGAGCAGGGAGAAGCGAGCGGCAGGGCAGCCGCGGGAGAAGAGAGGCTGGACCATGCCCGGCACCCTGTGGTGTGGCTTCGGGGACTCTGCGGGGAACTCCACGGAGCTGGGTGAGCCACACGGGGGTGTGGGGGGCTGTGGGCTGTGGGCTGGGCTGGGGGGAGTTCAGGGTTTCACCCTGGCCTCCACTCTTCCAGGCTGTGTGTCCCCGAGGGAGTGACTTAGCCACTCTGAGCCCCAGAGACCTTCTCTGTAAAATGAGGGCGACCCCACGTCCCATCAGGGGAGGCTTCCGTGGGGTCATAGATGGGAGAGGTCCCACTCATACCGGGGAGTCCCTGATCATCACCATCGGGGAGGGGCCAGGCCGGGCTGGATCCGGGGTCAGCCGGACCAAATGGCCACGTCCTAAGAGGAGGTTTTATAAGCCACAGAGTGGCCAGGGGGGCGGACGCTGAGACCCACGGGCCTGGGTTCACAGGCCAGCTTAGCAGGTCCACGCGCTGCAAGCCCGTTCCCTCGCCAGGATCCTGAAGGGACACCTGGCCGGCCGGGCTGCGGCCAGCGTGGGTGTGGGAAGCCGGGCTCTTGCGAAACGCTCAGCAGGAGGCATGACCGCCCAGATGGCTTTTCTGCACCCTCAGCACAGCTGCCCGTGGCGTGTGCGGAGGGCTGGGGGAGGCCCTGGCGTCCGAGCTGGGGCAGGCTGGCCTCCTGGGGCAGGCTGGCCTCCTGGGGCAGGCTGGCCTCCTGGCAGTGCTTCGCCGTGTCAGCACCCAAGGCTGCACCCTGCCTGTTTGTCATTCCATTCCGCACACGTTCACGGCCTCACCGTGGTATTTAGGTGGGTCTGCCCCCACAGTTCCTCCCAGGCGGACCTTTCCGAGGGCCTGGGCACCCGGGCAGGCTGCCCTGCATTTGAGGTTGCACAGCCCATGCTGTGGCTGAGTGCTCTCGTAAAGCTTTGGAATGGTGAGTCCTGTCCTGGCTGGTGTGGTTCCGTGGATAGAGCGTTGGCCTGTGGACGGAGGGGCCTGGGTTCCATTCCAGTCAAGGGCACATGCCCGGTTGTGGGCTTGATCTCCTGAAGGGGGCGTGCAGGAGGCAGCCAATCAGTGATTTTCTCTCTCATCATGGATGTTTCTATCTCCCTCTCCCTTCCTCTCTGAGATCAGTAAAAATCCTATATCATAAAAGGCTGATGTGCACATCAACCAAATGGCAGACCGACCAGTCGCTAGGATGTGCACTGACCACTAGGGGGCAGACGCTAAATGCAGAAGCCGGGCTCACCACTGGCAAGAGCAGCAGCACTAAGGATGTTCAACTGCCATCAGTCGGACATCCCCCAAAGGCTCCCTTTTTAATATATTTTATTGATTTTTTGCAGAGAGGAAGGGAGAGGGAGAGAGAGTTAGAAACATTGATGAGAGAGAAACATCGATCAGCTGCCTTCTGCACACCCCCTACTGGGGATGTGCCCGCAACCAAGGTACATGCCCTTGACAGTAATCGAACCCGGGACCTTTCAGTCTGCAGGCCGATGTTCTTTCCCCTGAGCCAAACCTGTTAGGGCTCAAGGGCTCCCTTATATTATATAGGGCTCCCAAGGCCTGGCTGAGTGACCCCCCTGAACGCACGAATTTCACTCACCGGCCTCTAGTATATTAAATAAATTTTTAAAAAAAGAAACTGTGAATCCCATGGAGGGAGACTGACTCACCTGAGGCCACCGGGTCTCTGGTCCCAACATCCTGGGACCCTGCTGAGCTGGTGCCCCCTCCGCGCCCCACAGGTGTCTTCCGAGGTCCCGACCTCTGCTGCCGGGAGCATGACCACTGCCCACAGGCCATCGCGGCTTTCCAGTACAACTACGGCATGCAGAACTACCGCTTCCACACCATCTCCCACTGCGACTGCGACGCCAGGTAGGCGGTGGGCACGGGGCTGGGGCGGCGTTCCTCAGCTCCTGGGGTTCCAGAGCCCGGGACGCCCCTGCAAGTGGGAAAGCTGAGGGCTGAGTGGAGAAGGACCTCTTCGTTTTTAAAAATATATATGTTTTTATTGATTTCAGAGAGGAGGGGAGAAGGGAGAGGGAGAGAGACATCAATGATAAGAATCATTGATTGGCCGAAACTGGTTTGGCTCAGTGGATAGAGTGTCGGCCTGCGGACCGAAGGGTCCCAGGTTTGATTCCGGTTAAGGGCATGTACCTTGGTTGCAGGCACATCCCAAGTTGGGGGCGGGGTGTGTGTGCAGGAGGCAGCCGATCGATGCTTCTCTCTCATTGATGTTTCTATTGTAACTCTCTATCCCTCCTTTCCCTTCCTCTCTGTAAAAACATCAATAATATATATATATAAAGAATCATTGATCGGCTGCCTCCTACACACCCCACACTGGGGATGGAGCCTGCAACCCGGGCAGGATCCCTGCCTGGGAATTGAACCCTGACCTCCTGGCTCCTAGGTTGCTGCTCAAACGCTGAGCCACACTGCCCGGGCTAGGGAAGCAACTCTTGGACCCACGCCACCTGCCGGTAGTGTCCGGTGGGCTTGGGGAGGAGCCCGGGGTCCTGAGTGCCCGCTCTGGCTCTGTGGCAGGTTCCGGCAGTGCCTGCAGAGCCAGCAGGACTCCGTCTCGGACCTCGTGGGCGTGGCTTTCTTCAATGTGCTGGAGACCCCCTGCTTTGTGCTGGAGGAGCAGGAGGCGTGCGTGGCCTGGTACTGGTGGGGCGGGTACGTGTCAGCCCGCTCGGAGCCCTTTCTCGGGGCAGGGGGGGGGCTGTCTGTCTGTCCTCCAGGGGGTGATGCCTGGTTCTCTCTGTCCTCTCCTCTGGGCGGGCCCAGGAGGCAAACATCCCCCACCCTCCCTCCTGTGCCCCACACAACCCAGTGGGATGAGGGGTGGGGCTGACCGAGCCTTGGTCTCCATGGAGATGAGGGGGGGGGGCTTCTAGAAGGGGAGATTTTGGGTTACCAATTGCCATCCATCGCCACCTCCTAGGTGTAGGGCCTACGGCTCCATCCCCCTCGCCCGTCTCCAGCCCAAGACCCCCTACAATGCCTCCTGGAGCTCCCCAGCCGTGGCCCTGCCTCCCAGCGCCCCCAGCCCCGCCCCCAGTAAGCCAGGACAGAAGCAATGCCCTCGGAAGTGGCCACCGCAGCGGGAAGGACCCCGGCTCCCCAGCAAAGGCAATGCCGCCGCCCTCCAGGCCCCCGGGGTCACCCATCCGAACCCTCAGGGGCCTCCCCGTGGCCTGAAGCCTCAGGGTGAGCTCAGAACCTAACCTGGGCGCGGTTCCTGAGGGGAGGAGGTGTCCCAGCCTCTGTGCCTGTGTGGGGGGCCCCCTGTGTTACTTCCTTTCCTGCCCTACACTCTTCCCGGGGTCTCTCTCCTTCCCTCACCGCAGCCGGAGGGATTCCCATAAGCTTCCAACTGGACAGTGTCACTGCCCTCTGAGCCCCCACCCTGCCTCCTGTCCCCTGAACCGACCATGTCTGGACGCCCTCGGGCCCTCGGGCACGGGTTCGGTGACACCTGCTCCTCCGTCGAAACTTGAGTGTCACAAGCTTCACGTGGTCCCTCAAAAGCAACGTGCTCTCTCCGACCTCTGGGCCTTTGCACATGCTGTTCCTTCTGCTGCCTGGAGCGCTGTCCCTTCCTGCCCTCCCTCTCTCCCAGCCGAGCTCAGCAGCCTCTGCCTGCGGGTTAGGGTTAGGGTTTTTTTAATTGATTTCAGAGAGGAAGGGAGAGGGCGAGATAGAAACATCAAGGATGAGAGAGGGTCATGGGTCAGCTGCCTCCTGCTGAGGATCAAGCCCGCATCCCAGGCTTGTGCCCCGGCTGGGAATCGAACCGTGACCTCCTGGTTCATGGGCCGATGCTTAACCACTGAGCCACGCCTGCCTTTTCTGATCACCATGAGCGCTCTGGACACCCCCACACTGTGTGTGTGTGTGTGTGTGTGTGTGTGTGTGTGTGTAAGTGTGTGTGCGTGTGTGTGACTGTGTGTGACTGAGCCCATGTGCTGGTGTTTCTCCTGGGTGGCAGTGGGCATGGTGGGGGGTCCCCTGAGCGGCCCCCCTGGGGGACTGGGCTTCCCTCACCGCCACGCCGCCCCCAGCCGCCCGCCAGGCCTGCCGCAGCTTCCGCCACCTGGACGAGTGTGAGCACCGGATCGGGCCCGGGGAGACCAAGTTCCAGCTGCTCAACGGGGCCCCGGAGCCCCTCTTCCACTGCAACTGCACCCGCCGGTGAGGCCTGCTCCGGCCTGGGGTGGGCTGCCAGCTCGCTGCCTGCCGGGCGCTGGGAGGGGGCCCCTGGCTGGCGAGGCCGTTCCCCAGCCTGAGCCCGTCTCTGCCCTCAGACTGGCACGGTCCCTGCGGCGCCACAGCCCACCCACCGGTGCCAACCTGCTCTGGGAACTGCTGGGCACCACCTGCTTCAAGCTGGCCCCGCCCCCGGACTGCGCCGAGAGCCCAGAGTACGTGGGAGCAGAGCCAGGAGGGAGGGGAGGAAGGGTGGGTAGCCTATGCCCGCCGCGGGCACCTGGGGCAGAGGTCAGGGCCCTCTGAGCGCCCCTGTCCTCCCTCTGCCCCCTGGTGCCTGGGTTCAGCACTGCAGTTGGCCTATATGGGTTGCATCTTTTTTTTTTTTTTTAAATTGATTTCAGAGAGGAAGGGAGAGGTCGAGATAGAAACATCAAGGATGAGAGAGGCTCATGGGTCCGCTGCCTCCTGCTGAGGATCAAGCCCCCATCCCAGGCTTGTGCCCCGGCTGGGAATCGAACCGTGGCCTCCCGCTTCGTGGGCCGATGCTTAACCATTGAGCCACACCAGCTGGGCTGGGTGGCATCTTGGCTCTGCCATTGACTTGCTATGTGGCCTGACGAGTTGAGTCAGCTCTGCACACCTCTGTGTTCTTATCTGTAAAAACGGTTATAGACGCCGAGGAAATGGGGCGTGTGGGAGGTGCACACAGCCAGAGGCCCGTGGACACGTTGTTAACACCCTTCTCGCTTCCCTCACAATCTCATTTCGACTCTCAAAGCCGGCCCGCGATACCTTTCCTGTTTCACACGTGAGGGAACGGGCCCAGCCTGGCCCAGGGTCCTGCAGCCGAACCCAGGCCTCGGGGAGCCCGGCTGGTTCATTCTGCCCCCATCTAGGGTCAACTCCCCCCCCCCGCCCCCCTTGGCTCCAGCCCTGCCCCCCGGGGCCTCCCTCCACTCCGGTGCCCGCAGAGCAGGGCGGAGTCCTTGGGTGACCGCCTGCCCCACTTTTCTCTTCCTGCAGCTGTTCCCGGGGCCCCAGGGCCATCAAGGTGTCCGCTCGGCACTTAAAGCGACTTCAGCGGAGGAGACTCGGGGGCACGGGCGCAGAGGGCGGGGGGCAGGCCCGGCCTCCGGAGCCCCCCAAAGCCCCCCTGTCCTTCTATGACCGGTGCCTGCAGCAGACCCAGGCAGCCTGAGGACCCGGGAGCTGCAGACATCCTGGAACCAGCGACGTGGGTTCCAGCTTTCACGGCCCCAACCGGACCTTGTCCGGGGCTTTGCTAGGCCCTGGGGGTCACGGCCTCTTTTCCACGCGTTCGTTACACGGACGTGTGGCCCGGGCTCTCAGGAGGGGGCCGAGGCCCAAACACCGGACTGTGTCTCCTGCTGTGCTGGGTGACCTTGGGCTGGTGAGCCAGCCACTCTGGGCTCGGACTGTGGTATTCAGGAGGCTCATTCTGATGCCCTGGGCTGGGACCTGGCCAGGGCACCCCACTCCAGATGGGAATGGGGCAGGGGTCCCGCGTGGCAGCAGCCTCGGAGGTCCTGGGAGGAGGCAGCAGGCAGGGAATGAGGGATGCCACAGGAGTGCCTGCGTCTGAACCCAAGATCGGGGGGCAGGGAGAGGGGGGCACTAGAGAGGGACTTCCCAGCTCCCCTCCTCCCGGGAGACCCCCTTCTCTGAACGGCTGCTGGCCCTCTCGCTCTGCTCGGACCCTGAATTCCAATCTCCCCCGTGCCTTTGAGCAAGGGGCCTCCTCCCGGAACCTGAGCCGTGGTTTCCTCCTTAAAAAGGAGCAGGATACATAGGACCGACCTACCTCAGAGGGCTGCTGAGGGTTATGTGAGCCGATGCTCGGCCAGCGCTTAGGACCTCGTCCATACCCCCTCCCTCCAACGCGCTGCCAAGCCGTGCCCGGGTGCCTGGTTTTCCGAGGCCGCATGCAACCTCTCGGAGGCCTCAGTTTGCTCACCTGTGAAATGGGACTAAGAGCTGCTCTGGGACTCAACACCGCAACTCAGGGCTGCGGTGCCGATTAAAGGAGATGGCATGTGTCATGTATACGGCCAGTGGGTGCCTGGTGCTTGTCAGATCCGTCCATCCTCTCCTTGGGTCCCTTTCTCTGACTCCCCCTGCCCCCCGCCCCCAGACTGCTAACAAGTTACAAAGGCGTCCGCAGCGGCTGGAGAATTTAATTCCTATTCAATGAGCTCTAGGATTGCCCTTCTTCCATCCCAGATGGGGGCCTAGGCCGGGCTCTGCTGATTGTCACAGTTGAGGCGTCAGGACTGAGGGTGAGGGGACCCCCCCTCCCGCGTTGGCCATCCCCGGCGGGGACCGAGCGTCAGGTGCGGAGGAAGCTGGAGCAGCAGCAGCAGGAGGGAGGCAGGTGGGTTTACAGGCTGCATCCGAGCGGGAGCCACCTGTACCCGCCTGCCCACCGCACCCCTCCCCCCAGCTTCAGGGCCCCAGGCCCCCTTCCTCCAACTTCTGCCGGCCCTGAGGGCTGGGAGACAGGCTGTCGGGGGTCGGGGCCTCCTGGTCAGGCTCCCAGGGGCCACCGCCTCCAGGGTCTACAGTCTCCAGGCGCAAGGCGGGCAGCAGGCCCAGGCTTCGAGGCACAGGTGGGGGGAGGGTCCAGGGACCGGGCAGCCCAGAGAGGCCCTCCTCGCCGCAGCCCTGCGTGCCTCCGTCGCTGCTGCCCCTGCTGGGGGCCACGCAGGGCAGGCGGCGGCTCTGGGGCGAGGGGCTGCGGCTGGTGCCCCGGCGTTCGCAGGAGGAGGGCCGGAGGGCCAGGCCCTGGAAGCGGGCCAGGCCCGGGCTGCGGCTCCGGTGCCGCTTGGACTTGCCAGGGCTGGGGCTTCGGGACTTGGGTGCGAGCAGCTCCAGGGTGCTGTCGTCCTCCTCCTCCGAGCTGGTCCCTGAGCTGTGGGAGCTGCTGCTGGCCGACTCCGAGGCAGGCAGCGAGATCTGGCGGGGAGGCGGGTGGCTGGAGTGGCCGGATCCCCAACCGGCCACCGACGTCTCCTCACCAACCCCCAGCTTCTCCTCATTATACCCGGGGAGGTCAGGCTATGTGCAGGGGCCTCAGAACAGAATGTAGAGGCCGTGCCCTAGCCGGTGTGGCTCAGTGAATAGAGCGTCGGCCTGCGGACTGAAGAGTCCCAGTTTCGATTCCAATCAAGGGCACAGGCCCCAGGTGTGGGCTCCATCCCCAGTAGGAGGCATGCAGGAAGCAGCTGATCCATGATTCTCTCTCGTCATTGATGTCTCTATCTATCTCTCTCTCCCTCTCCCTTCCTCTCTGAAATCAATAAAATATATATATATATATATATATATATATATATATATATATATATATATATTTTTAAACCGGTTTGGCTCAGTGGATAGAGCGTCGGCCTGCGGACTGAACGGTCCCGGGTTCGATTCCAGTCAAGGGCATGCACCTTGGTTGCGGGCACATCCCCAGTGAAGGGCGTGCAGGAGGCAGCTGGTCGATGGTTCTCTCTCATCGACGTTTCTAGCTCTCTATCCCTCTCCCTCCCTCTCTGTAAAAAATCAATAAAATATATTTTAAAATAAAAAAATAATAAAAAAATAAAAAACAGAGGCCGTGGCATTTGAACTTTGACGCCCCCGGCCCTGCAGTCTGGGTCCTCACCTGGAAGGGCTCCGTCACGCCGATGAGGATGCTGAGGGTGTGGCTGTAATAGCCCAGGATGAAGTCTCCGTGGCCCTTGGGCAGCGACTCCTCACTGAATGTCACCTGGTGGGCCCCGGGCATAAGCCCAGGTCGGGGTCAGAGAGGTAGCCACAGCCCCGCCCCCTGCGCCCCCTGCTCCGCCCCCCTCCCCGCCCAAAGGCCGTGGGGACACCCCCCTCCCCCCGCTCCCCTGAGCACCTGGTAGTTGTTCCTGTCCACATCCTCGTGTTTGGCCCAGACGTAGGCCACGTAGTCCTTGCAGTGGCGGAAACCCACCTGAGGGGGCGAGGGGGACACAGGAACCGGGGCAGCAAACTCTGGGAAAGCCATGATCCCACCTGGGCACCCCCCCAAGGGGCTCTCCTGCGGGGCCTCCCTTCCCCCCACGCCGCCGCCCACCTCGCCCGCCCTCCCTCCTCACCCGGTACAAGCCGATCCAGTCCCAGGAGCTGCGGGCGAACACCGTTTCCACGCGGTACCGCACCACGGCCTGCTCCGGCCGCACCCACTCCTCCGCCACCTCCAGCCGCACCAGCGGCAGGTCGTCCCTGAAGGCAAACTGCCCCGGGGGGGGGGAGGGGGCGCGGGGGCAACATCAGCGGAGACCCTCCGGCAGTTCCAGGCACCCTGGGGCCTGAGCCAGCACACACACACACACACACACACACACACACACACACAGGCTGAGATAAGGGCCTTTGAAGCTACGGCGGAGACGGGGAAACTGAGGCAAGAGCAGGCCTAGGATGAACGCTAGGCTTCCTGCCTCCCAGCCCAGAGCTCTCTCTGCTCAGAGCCGCCCTAAGGGGTGACTGAGAACACAGCTTCGAAGTTCGGAGACCGTGGGTTTGGCCCCTGGCTGTCACTGACAGGCTGCAGGGCCCGTGGGGAGTTTGTTTTTTTTTTTCCTTTTTAAAATATATTTTCACTGATTTCAGAGAAGAAGGGAGAGGGGGAAGAGAGAGAGATAGAAACATCCATGAGGAGAGAGAATCATGGATCGGCTGCCTCCTGCACTCTCCCTACTGGGCATCGAGCCCGCAACCCGGGCAGAATCAAACCTGGGACCCCCTTCAGTCCGCAGGCTGACGCTCTATCCACTGAGCCACACGGGCCAGGGCTTGGTGAGTTTTTCAACCTCTCCGAATGCCAGGGCTTCTGTCTATAAACCTGGATGATCTTATTAAACTCTTGGAGCTGGTGGGCAGATCGAACGAGACACTGTTTGCGGAGCGTCGCGTGTACACTTCCCAGAACACAGCGTCCCACACGCGTGGATGCTGGTAAGGGAGACACGGTGTGCTGGATATTGGGGGGGGGAGGCCGAGCACCCCTGAGTGGGCCAGAGAAGCCCTGGGTGAAGGGCTGGAGGCCTCAGGTCGCTTCTAGGCTCTGCTACTTACTCACCTGCTCTGTGACCGCACGGAAGCCCCCGGCCAACCCAACGCCCTGCTTTTCCTTCCGTACAGGACCGGGCCATGAAGACAATGTGTAGCCGTGAGCACCCTCCTCCCAGGGCCACCCTCCCGCCTGGGTGGGGCTGGCTGGGTGGCAGGTGGCCAGGGCAGCGGCCCCTCCTCTGTCCCTCAGAGGGGGACTCGAGCGGTGCCAGCCTCAGTCTTTTGTCTGCTTCCTGTTGATCTGGTTTCAGGTTTCCCTCCCGCCGCGTCTTAGCCAAACGGTTCCAGAAAAAACAGACATCACATCCTCTCGTGCCCCCCTGGGCTCCACGTCGCCAAATCGGGCTGCCAGGTTGGGCTCTTGGGAACGGCCTCCAATGGTCAAAACTTCTGCTCCCCCCCCAGCCCCCTCCCCACCCCTCATTCTGATCGTGTTGCTCTTTGGGTAAGAGACTCCGGTCTTCTGAGCCTCCGTGTTCCTGGTAAGGAAACTGGGAGGGGAATTCGGACATTTCCGGGCCCACGAAGGCATTCGAAGGGAGGGCCTGTGCCAGGCGCCCCACGCCGGGCTCAGCAGGCCGTGTTTTACGGGGGACAGAGTCCGGCTGGGGAGGGAGGGTCAGGGGAGAACACCCAAAAGGAGTGGTTCTCGCGGTGAGGGTCACACCTCACACCTCAGCCCTTTGCCGAAGGTCACGGGAGGCCAGACACAGGCAGATTGTCCCTCCCAGCTGCGAATGTTGGCCCGAGTCCCGCTGACCGACCATGTGACCGCGTTATCAAGGAAAACATTCTCTGGCCCGCGGCTCCCCCCGATCAGATCGAGAGAGAGATCGGAGAGCCTCGCGTTGGGTTTCAGGGCCGGGAGGGTGGAATCTGCCCTGCGCTGCCACGGGGCCTGCGTGGGACCCGGGGCACATGCCTACCCCGCTCGGGGCTTCTGTTTCCACATCCGGTTGGGTTACAGTCTCCGGGTCCAGTTCTGACATTCTTGCATTTCCTCTTTCTGCGCTGGCAACGAGGGCCTCAGCCCTACACACAATGCTCCATTATAGTAACTAGTTAAGAGTTCAGCTTTGTGTTTTTTAATATCTCTACTCCCTCTTCCCATAACTACCTTACTGTTTTGTTGTTGTTTTTTTGTTTTGTTTTTTTAAAATATATTTCATTGATTTTTTTTACAGAGAGGAAGGGAGAGAGATAGAGAGCCAGAAACATTGATGAGAGAGAAACATCGACCAGCTGCCTCCTGCACACCCCCAACTGGGGATGTGCCCGCAACCAATGTACATGCCCCTGACCGGAATCGAACCTGGGACCCTTCAGTCCGCAGGTCGACGCTCTACCACTGAGCCAAACCGGTTTTGGCTTACTCTTTTGTTTTGTTTTAAATATATTTTATTGATTTTTCACAGAGAGGAAAGGAGAGGGATAGAGAGCTAGAAACATCGATGAGAGAGAAACATCGACTAGCTGCCTCCTGCACCCCGCCCCCCCACCACCGGGGATGTGCCCGCAACCAATGCACATGCCCTTGACCAGAATTGAACCTGGGACCTTTCAGTCTGCAGACCGACGCTCTATTCACTGAGCCAAACTGGTTTTGGCTACCTTACTGTTATTATGCCTGGCATGTAATAATGCCAAATGTCATGATGATTCATTAAAAAAAAAAAAAAAATAGCCCTAGCCAGTCCTTGGGTGAGGATTAAAAATAAAATAAATATAAATAACATTTTGAGTTTGCTGGCCTTATATATTTGAATTTTAACATAAGTTGCCCTCGGCAAACTCATTAGTCAACAGAGCTAAGTATCAACAGGACAACAATTGAAATTTCTTTTGAGAATCAAGCTTTTTAAACTTCAACTTCTTCTAACGCCATTTCATCAAAACAGACTCGCCCAGGGCGTGGTATTTTGTGGAAGAGCCACACTCCAGGGGCCAAAGAGCCCCATGTGGCTGGCGAGTGGCAGTTTGCTGACCACGGGCCTAAACCTTTCTTGGAAGAAGGAAGGGAGTTAAGAGATGAGTGGAGCCAAAACCGGTTTGGCTCAGTGGATAGAGCGTCGACCTGCGGACTGAAGGGTCCCAGGTTCGATTCCGGTTGAGGGCATGTACCTTGGTTGCGGGCACATCCCCGGTATGGGGTGTGCAGGAGTTGGCGGATCAGTGTTTCTCTCTCATCAATGTTTCTAGCTCTCTCTCTATGTCTATCCCTCTCCCTTCCTCTTTGTAAAAAATCAATAAAATATATATATATATATATATATATATATATATATAGAGAGAGAGAGAGAGAGAGAGAGAGAGAGAGAGAGAGATGAGTGGAAAAGGCCTGGGCTCTGACACCAGGCTCACCTGGGTTCAATTCCTAAGGTTCCCCTTTCCCAGCTGTGTGACCCTGGGCAGGTGATGCTGTGTCTCTGAGCCTCAGTGTCCTCATATGAAAACGGAGATCAAAACCCACTCCCTCTCCGCTCCAACACACGGGGACCGCCAAGGGCGGGTTCGAGGGGCAGGCTGTGGGACGCTGAGCTGGGCGTGGGGACCTCCTGCGAAGAGGGTGGGGCCGGGACTCACGTGCAGGACGAACTGGGCGGCCACCGGCTTGTGGTCGCTGACGGTGTACTCCATGTGGCTTCGGTAGCTGTGCTGGGTCACCTGGAGCCAGTGGCTCTGCTGTCCCGAGGGGCTTCGACCGCCACCTGGAACCTTGACCTTCCACAGGATGCGGTCTGTCCAGGCTGGCTTCCGCTTTTTGGCGCTGCGGTGGGCAGGGGGTCCAGGCACAGCCCTCAGCCTTGCCTCCACCCCTCTTCCCTGTCTTCCTTAATCTAGGAAGACCTCAGCCCAAAGCCCCCACCCCAGAGCCGAGCTCACCTGGTATCGTATTTGTTAGTCCCCACGTCGAACTTGAAGGTGGGGGCAAAGTTGAGCGGCCCCTCCTGGAAGCCCTTGAGGATGGGCCAGGTGTCCTTGGCCATGTTGAGCTGCGAGGGGCCAGAAGGGAAGAAACTGGGCCACAGCGTGGGCAGGGCAGGGCAGGGCGGGTGAGGGCCAGGAGGTCCAGCCCAGGCGGGGTGCTAGGGGGTGTGGGTGGGGGTGCAGGCTGGGATCCCCACCTGGTCCTTCTCCCAGAGCTTCTGGAGCTGGTTGTTGTCGATGGCGAACTTGACGAAGTGCGGGTCATAGCTCTCGATGCGGAAGTTGAGGTCCCCGAACCAGAACACAAGGCTGTTGAGGGGGTGGGGGGATGGAAGTCAGGGGGGTCCATAGGGTGGAAGAAGAGCCCGATCCAGATCCTTCCCCGCCCCATCCAACCAACCCTGGACAAGGCTGGATGCCCCCAGCGATGACGAAGTGGCCGGGGGACCGCAGAGCCCCCAGCCCACCCGGAGCAGCCGTGAGCGGTGCACCGGGAAAGCGGGGTTCAGACCCTCAGGAAGGCGCTGCCCCTCAGCCAAGCGCCGCCCTGCAGGCTCGGGTCCCACCCATCAAACTCACCCAGGCATTCGGGTTCCTAGGCGGTGGTGGCCCACCTCCATCCGCCCCGCCTTCCCCTCCAGGCCGCCCAGGACAGTATCCAGCTCCTCCCGGCCCATTGGGGGTCCCCTCTTCCCCTTCGACCCCAGCCCCCATACTCGTGGTCCAGGATGCCCTGCGCGCCGGGCCCCGGGAACTGCTGGAGGCTCAGGATGGTCTGGAAGGTGTCCTTGCGCTGCTCCGCCTTGTCCATGTGCGCGGGCAGGTGGCAGTTGAGGAAGCAGAGCATGTGCCCGAAGGCCGCCAGGCGCACGCTCACGCCGCCCTTGTTGCCCTGGGGAGGCAGCAGGGCAGGTCACGGCTGGGGTCCGGGCCGGAGGCGGGGCGCCGGGCGGGATGCCCCCGGGAGGGGGACCGCCAGCCCCGCGGAGGAGGAGGCTGGGAGAGGGGCGGGTTCCAGCAAAAGGGGCGGGGCCCTGGGACCCCCCCCCCCCACCTGCCGGGACCACCAGGGGGCGGGGTCTGGGGAATGGGCTGAGGTGGTGGGCGGGGCGGGGGAGCGAGGGGAGGAGCCCTGGACCGTGCAGGGGGACCCCCGGGGACTCCTCCGAGGGCCCCGCAGGGCCCCGTGCGCTCACCCAGTAGCCGCCCAGGCCGGTGCGCGTGCAGTCGGTCTGCACGTCCCGCAGGAAGGGCAGGTGGAAGTACTTGGCGAACAGCAGCAGGATGACGCCCTGCATCCGCACCGTGCTCACCTGCGGGGAGGGGCGGCGGCTTGGCCCCGGGACGGACGGGGCTGGACCCCTGCGTCCCCGCCCTGGCCCTGGCCCTGGCCCTGGCCCTGGCTTTGTCCCTGGCCTTGGCCCTGGCCCTGGCCCGCCCTTAAGGTCTGCTCCTCCTCTTCCGTCCTCCCTTTGCACAGCCCCATCGGGCCGGCTCCCAGGGGTCTCTCTCTGCCCATCCCGAGGGCCCGGGGGGCGTTACCAGCACGAAGTTGAAAGGCGCCAGCGCGTCCATGAACAGCTCGCTCCACTGGTCTGTGAAGAGCGCGTCCTTGAGCCTCTTGTTGATCATGGAGTTCACCTCCTGCAGCCTGGGGGGCGGGGCGGGGCGGGGAGGTGAGCCGGAGGGCGGAGGGTGGAAGGACGCCCTAGAAGCCCCTCCCATGGGTGAGGGTTTTGGGGAGAAGGGGCACCAGAGGCGGCTGGGGAGAGAGGGTTCCCCCCTCCCCCCGCCCCCTCACCCTATGGCGATCATGTCTGTCCTGTCGCTGTCGTCGCTGCCGCCGCCCAGGTGGAGGAGAGATGTGACGTCGTCGGGGGGCATGGCGGTGCCCACATTCCACGTGACCACAGTGATCCTGGAGGGGGGGGGCGGGTGAGGGTGCCAGAGGAGGAGGGGTCACTGCTGGGCACCACTCTCTCATCTCCAATCTCCCTCCCACAGAGCTCTCTCTTTCTGGAGAGGGAAACTGAGGCAAGTGTGGGTGGAAGCCCTCAGGGGGACCCTCAGTGGGCCCGTACCCCTCCCTCCAGGCTCCCCCAGGGGAACTGGATTGAAATAAGGGCGGGCGAGTCCCTTAGGAGGGCATGCTGTCTCCCGGGTGTCCCCAAGAGGGCCCAGCACCCCGAAGACCTCCCCAGGGGCGGTACACCGGGGCTCAAGCCCCCACCATCCTCCTTGGGAGCAGCCCCCTCACCAGAAGCCGGGGTCGTTCTTGCAGGTGGGCTGAGCTGACCAAGAGGAGGAGGGCGAGGAGGTGGGTGTCGGCGAGGAGGTGGGTATAGACAAGGAGGCGGGTGTCGACGAGGAGGTGGTGCCCGGGGCTGGCACTTCTCGGGGCTGAAAGCTGGGGCTCAGGCGCCCGCCAGGCCCTGCACCCTGCGTGCCAGGCCCTGCGCCCTGGGTGCCAGGCCTGGGGAGGGCCTTCTCAGAGGCTGGGGGCACACAGGGGGAGCGGTTGGGGGAGCGGCTGGGGGAGCGGCTGGGAGAGCGGGGCGGCTTGGGCAGAGGCGGGGGCACAGTCTGAGCTGAGGGGGCCCCCGGCCGGAAGGTGGGGGACAGCAGTCCTGGGGAGCGGGTGCCAGGTTCGGGGGGGCCCTGGCCCACATCCAGGGGCAGCGTCTGGGCTGGCCGGGGCGGGACCGGATCCTCGGGGCTGCTGCGGGGGGCCTCGGGCCTGGCCCGGAAGGAGGGGGAGAGCCGGGGGTCTGGGGGAGATTGAATCAAAGGCGGGGAGACGGCAGCAGGACTGGACACCTGAGCTGATGGCTGCAGATGCCCTTTGGACGGGGGGAGAGACCTAGGGGCGGGGGCATCCCTCTGCTTAGCTGGTGTCGGTCCCACAGAGGCCGGGGCTGGTGCCATGGATGCTGGAGCCGGGGCCTGGTCCTGAGAGGGCGACAGAATTGGACTGGGCATCGGGGAAGACGGGGAGGGGGGCTGTGGGTGCGGCTCCTCCGGTGCCAGGGCCAGGCTCAGGCTCAGGCCGGAGGCGGCCAGCGCTGGCTTGGGTCTCACGGAGGCAGGGGCCGTCTGCCTCTGGTCCCCGGGCACGGGAGCCAGCCTGGGCCCCGGGGGGGCTGGTGGCAGCCTGGGCGCGTCTGGGACAGACACCCCCAGTGGCCCCGGGGATGTGGGAGCCAGGATGGAGCCTGGTGGTGCTGGAAGAGGCTTCGGCACAGCAGCCGCCGCAGACACCACCAACTGGCCCACGGACGCCGGAGCCGGGCTGGCGCTGTGGCAGGCGAGGGCTGCTTTCTGCCCTCCCGGGGCCGGCCGCGGAGCCAGGAGAGGTAGAGGAGATGCTGGAGCCGGCCTCAGCCCCTCTGAGGAAGGTGGCACAGCCTCACAGGGCCCCAGAGGTGCCAGTGCCAGCCTTGGCTGCAGGGGCACCGGGGCCGCCTTCTCCTTGGCCGGGAGCTGAAAACGGGAGTCCACCTTGCAGAGGACAAGTTAAAGGCACAGGGTAACCCTCACCAGCGGCTTGGGCCCCGACCTCCCTGTGAGACCCCAGGAGACTCCATCTAGCTAAGGAAGGTACATCTTTTCCTCCTGTCTTACCTCAATCCATCCTGCCGCAAATCAGCTTCTCTTTGGGGGGGGGGGGAGAGACAGAACACTGAACCGTGTCCCCTCCCTCGAGTTCAACACCTCTTTCGGAGTCGGGCAAACCAAGACTCCTGACTCCAATGAGGCAGAGGGTAGTCTGAACCCTCCTGGCTGTCACCCACTCCCTGGCTGGCACCCACTCCTTGGAGAGTTGGGGGGACTGGGGCCGGCTTTTCTGGGCAAATCCCCTGCCATCTCTGTGGCCCCCGTGGCCAAGAGCTTCTGACCTGACACCCCCGATCTGCTCGCTCTGGACGCCCTAGGTCCAGCCTGCTCCATGCCTTCCTCCTTCCGCAGTTCCCGGGTCCCCCCAGCTCACCCTCCACACCGCGGGCACGGCCCTCCCTGTCCTCCGCACCCGTCCCCAGAGCTCCGTGCAGGAGCCAGAGCCCGGCTGAGAATGGCCATGCCTGTCCCAGGCCCAGCTCTGTGTGACCTCAGGCAAGCGCCTCCTCCCCCGGGGCCTCGGTTTCCCCGTCTGTAAAACAGAGGCGCTCGGGGAAGGGTCCCTGGCCACACCTGGCTCCTGGAATACCTTAGTCTCTTTTTTTCCCCCCATTTTTTTCATTTATGAGCCCGACCTTTGCTAGGATTCTGCTTGAGCCCTCCGGAGCGGTCTCCCTTCGCCAAGTGTGATTCTGACACCCAGAGCAAGCCCAGCATTCCGTTGGTGCTGGTGTCCGCCCTCTCTGTGCCCAGGTTATGCCCTCTTCCCCGCTTCCTCCTCTCCCCCACTCGTGCGGACCGGTCAGCAGCCTCCTTCTGTCCAGCAGGTAGAATGGGGGTCACCAGGCCCCTGGAGGGACCTCTTTTTTTTTTTTTTTTTTCTTTCTCCCCCATCTGTCTCTTGTCCTCTGCCAGCGAGGGCAGGAGAATTGCATTCGCCCCGGGGTGGCCCCATGCCTGCCTCCAGAGATGCAGTCTGCCCGCATCCCGTGCCCTTCTCGGTCCAGAGAACCCGAAACTCTGCCGCCACCTCCCTCCCCAAACTCGGCTCTGTGGGCACCCTCCTCCTCGGCTCCAGGTATCCCGCTGTGCATCCCCCCTCCACCACCACCACCACCACCACCAGCAACCAGCACTCCGCCCCCATCACCAACTCCTCAGACATCCCAGATGTCCCCGTGTTCGTCTTCAGGGACAAGCCTCCCCGTTTTGCACTGGCTCAGAGAGAACAAGCCACTTGCCCAAGGTCACACAGCAGAGCTGGAGCCCAGCGGGGTCCCCTCACCCCGCCGGTCCAGCGTTCTCCTGGGGGCTCCCGGAGAGAGCGAACTCCGCTTCTCTCTGGATGTCCCATCGCGGCCCCCTCAGGCCCCGGGGTGGCCCTGCTCACCCACCCCTGCTCCACAGACAGAGGAGAGTGCCAGCCCCTCAGCCGGGGGCACCGGGGTGCCTGCAGTGTGTGCAGTGTGTGTGTGTGTGTGTGTGTGTGTGTGTGGGAAGGTGTGGGACCAGGGATCAGGAATGGAGAGGCTAGGCTCTAAGGGTCTTACCTTGGAGGGTGCTCCAGTTTGGAAAACCCCGTGGGGCATGGGCAGGGGGCCCAGGCCAGCCAGGGTCCCTGGCCTCCTGCTGCCACTGCCGCCGTGGCCCTCCATGTCTGCAGCCCCTGGCAGCCCGGGCTCCCACAGGCTCCGGCTCCAGCTCCTCTGCTCCCGGGAACCAGTGATGTCATCAGCCGTTTCAACCTGCTGAGAATTTAAAGGCACAGGCATCCCGACCTAGAGGTGGCCAGGGCCAGGTGGCCTACCCTCTGGGGACCCTTCCAGCGGACTGCTGGAGTTGGAACCCTCATGGGGGGTGTGGGGAAGGGCGCCCATTGGCTTGGCCTGGGTCCCATCTGGGGCGGCATGGAGTAAGCTGTCTGTCTGTCCCCTCCCACTCCCCCACCAGCAGGCCTGGCCGGCCCTTGCTTAAGGGAGGGGCACGGACACACCTGAGGGTAAAGTAGAGACAAGTCACTCGAAGTCAATACCCTCTGCAGGGCCTCAGGGACACCTGAGTCCCTACCCTGATCCTGTGACCTTCCTGGTGTCCTGCCAGCTCAGGACCTGCCTGGGCCCCCACCCTTGCTCCATTTTCAGGCCTCGGTGCCCGCCCCCTGCCAGGCCCTGTCCTTCTCATCAGAGCCAGACACTCAGGCTCTAGCTGCTGGAGCCCTTCCCCACCTCGGCCTCCGCTCGGCCCCTCCTCTCCTGCAGACACTTCCGCCGCCGCTGCCGCCAGCCCTGGGACGTCCCCACCCACAGCCTGGCCCATCCCAGCCCCGGACCTCTCAGCTTTCCTTTCTCCTGGACTCGGTGGGTGTGGTTTGGAAGGGAGACTCGTTCAAGGTCACCTCGTAAGCTGAGGAGGTCTCCTGGGTTTCAATGAGGAAAGGGAGCGCCCTCAGTGACCCGAGACCAGTACGAGGCAGTTGGGGTACCGGAGGAAGGGAATCGGGGCATAGAAGAGCCAGCAGTGGGGGATGGACCGGCAGGAGGGTCCTGGGAGCTCCTTCGGCCGGAACCTAGCGCAGGACTGGATGTTCAACAGGCCCAGGGAAGTGTCTGTTGAATGAACGGGCGCGTGAAAGAAAGAGGAGAGGGAATGAGTGACAAAGTTCCGGAATGTCTAGGGTCCCTCTCTTTCCTCCTTCCAATTCTCATTCTTATCTGCTAGGCCAGTGGTTCTCAGCCTTTCTAATGCCGCGACCCTTTAGTACAGCTCCTCATGTTGTGGTGACCCCCAACCATAACATTATCTTCGTTGCTACTTTATCACTGTAATTGTGCCACTGTTAATGAATCGTAATGTAAATATCTGTGTTTTCCGATGGTCTTAGGCGACCCACAGGTTAAGAACCGCTGCCGTAGAGCCCAAAACATCGGAAAACACAGGTATTTACATTACGATTCATAACAGCAGCAACATTACAGTGATGAAGTAGCAATGAAAATAATCGTTTGGTTGGGGGTCACCACCACATGAGGAACTGTATGAAAGGGCCTCGGCATTAGAAAGGTTGAGAACCACTGTGCTAAGCAGTCCCTGAAGCCCCAACCCCCTCCCCCCCCAGAATGGCCGGATTGCTTGGCGTGATCCTGCTCAGTTTAGGAGGAAAATGGTCAGCTTTGAGCTTCTGCGTTCTCATAGGCCCATGTGGTTTCCCACGTGGAAGTCACGTGAACGGATGCCTTTCTGTCCCTGGAGGGGCTTTCCACCTCTGCTTGACCGGCTCCGGGTCTAGACTATGTTTCTGGGGGCCAGCAACACTGCGAGGCTGGAGTTCACAGAAGGGGAGACCCAGTCCCCTCAGGGCTCGGGGAGGGGTAGAGAGGTGTTTCGGTGGTGATGGTGGAGGCGGTGATGGTGGTAATGGGGTAGCTGAGGGTCGTGGTGGAGATGATGATGGACGTGATGATGATGATGATGGATGTGCAGGGTGGAGGGCGATGGAGGAGGCAGCAGAGCACATGGTGATGGCACTAGAGGAGGTGATAACGAAGGCACAGATGGTGGTGGCAGTGGAGGTGGGAGAATGGAGGGGTGGTGGTAACAGGGAGGAGGGCGGTGGTAAAAGTGGAGGGGAGATGGGCCAGAAGCGGTAGAGGGGTGTTATGTGGATGGAAGAAGAGGTGGTGATGGAGTTGGAGGTGAAGGTGCGGGTCCGGGTGAGGAAGGAGGTGAGAGTAGACATGGGAGTGGTGGGCAGGCCACCAGGGAGGGAAGGAGAATGTGAGCTTGACATTCTCTGACTCCTATTTTATTGATGAGAAAACAGGCTTCCCTGCTCCCGCCCCCCCCGCCCCCCACAACTCCCCTCCTGACCACCCCTCCCCACCCCCAGGAGTACTCGGCTTCTGATGTAATCCAGGTCCCCTGGAACCAGCCTCAGGCTCAGCTCTGGGGGTGGGGACATCAGTGCCTGGTGGAATCCAGGCAAATGTTATACAAACGAGTGTGCAGAGGGCTCCTGTGCCCTCGCTGGGCAGCCCGGGGGTGTGCCCTCCCCGAGCTTCTGGTCTCGGCTTACTTGGCAAAGTCCACTTAGATTCTGATTGGTGTAAGGGAGGTGAAACAGCTGACACCTCCCGGGTGGCTGTGCAAATTCAATGAGACAGCACACCTGGAGTGTTTAGTACAGAGCCTGGTGCGAGCGAGTAAGTTCTGGAGTTCTCACCGTCAGTATCATCGTCAGTATCCTCTCCAACCTGCCCATTTGGTGGATGCGGAAACTGAGGCCCAGGGTCGTTGTATCCTTGGAGGGGGGCGGGGGGACGGGGACTCTGAGACCCAGACTTGGCTTCAGCCGGGGAAGAAGGTGGGGGGCGGATCCCAGCCGAGAAGGGAGCAGGGTAGGAGCTATATTTGAGCTGCTGGGGTGATGACTAAGGAGGTTGATAACAGGCTTCAGGGCTCAGGGCGGCAGGACGGGGGCAGCTGCCAGGGAGAACCGCCCCCCTGCTGCGCAGAGCTGGCTCCCTCCCTTCCCTCACCCCAGGGGACGGGGCGTGCACGGAGGCACCGGGTACAGCGTGTCCGGCCCCCTTCCCCCTTCCGGAAACTCTTTAGTGCTGACCTGCAGGCGGCTGGGGTCGGGAACAGGAAAGGAGAGGGCCGGCAGTTGGTGATGATCTTGGTTCCTCTCCGTAGGAACCCTGGGAGGTTGGAAAGAAGGTCCCATTTGACAGAGGAAGAAACTGAGGCCTAGGGGCCACACAGCCAGTAGGGGACAGAGCAAGGGGCTCCCATGGAGATAGTGGATAATTCCCCTCGCATCCCCCCTCCCCAGAGATGAGCCCTGAACCCCTTCTTTGCAGGCGAGCCCATGTTGCCAAATGGAAGAGAAGTGCCCTGGCAAACAGAGGGAGCGGCAGGTGCGAAAGGACGGCTGGTGGAAGGTTCTGTCCCTGAAAGGATGCAACATGTGGACATACTCCATGATGGCCCTTCGGCTGGGTAAACACACCGTCAGCAGGTGTACACACCCTCCTCTCTCCCTCCTCCTCCTCCTCTTCCCCTCCTAGCTGCCTCCCAGGGCTCCTGGGAGGGATAATGTCCTTCCTGTTACGTCCTGGTCACCCTGATCCCGGCCACCCGGAGCGGGAGGCCACCCAGTGGCCGAGGAGAGGTAGAGGATTCTGCAGGCGTTGGGGGAAGGTGGGGAAGGGGAGGAAGCACGCTGGGCATCCATAAGGAATCAAGCCTTCACGCCAGGGTTCCTCACGGATGCCAAATGCCACATGTTATGTCACTGTCCCTTCGCCCGGGGTAGGGGACATCTCTGCCTCCCCGTCGTGCCTCTCAGGAAACAGACTCCAGGAGGAGGCGTGACTCCCCCAAGGTCACACAGCAGGGGCCCCGAGCTCAGGCGTCCCTCCTCCCTCTCCGCCTCTCCCCCTCCTCTGAGGCAGCCTGGCACCCGCTGTCAGCTGCTCTGAAGTGAGCGGCTATTTTTATTCTGGTGCGAGGGGATCGCAGGCAAGAGAGCCATGTAGGTTAGAAGGCTCTAGGACAGCCGGCTCCGCAGGCAAGGAGAGGCTCCTGCAGGGACAGAAGCTTGCCGACAAGCTGGGGGCTCTTCTTCTTTTTTAAAATTTTTTAAATTGATGTTTTTACAGAGAGGAAGGGAGAGGGATAGAGAGTTAGAAACATCGATGAGAGAGAAACACTGATCAGCTGACTCCTGCACACCCCCCACTGGGGATGTGCCCGCAACCAGGGTACATGCCCTTTGACTGGAATCGAACCTGGGACCCTTCAGTCCACGGGCCAACGCTCTATCCACTAATGAGCTAAACTGGTTTCAGCATGAGGGGGTCTTCTTTCTTGCAGGCCCACCTGCCCCGGGATCCCATGTTTTCAGAAAATTAAAAAAATATATATATTTATTGATTTTCTTACAGAGAGGAAGGGAGAGAGATAGAGAGCTAGAAACATCGATGAGAGAGAAACATCAACCAGCTGCCTCTTGCACACCCCCTACTGGGGATGTGCCCGCAACCAAGGTACATGCCCTTGGCCAGAATCGAACCTGAGACCTTTCAGTCCGCAGGCCGACGCTCTACCGCTGAGCCAACCCGGTTTTGGCTGTTTTCAGAAATTTTTAATTTTTTTTTTCCACTTGAGCTCAGAACAGAGCATAAAGCCAGATTAGACCCTCACCCTGACCCCAGATCCAACGTGAGCCCCAATGGTGGTGTTAACTGAGCCCTGGTCCCGAGCCAAGACGGAGCCTCTCTGTCCCAGCTCTAGACTGAGCTGTGACCGTGGTCTCAGGCTGAGCCCTGTCTCCAGTCACGTACGGAGCCCGATACAGTCCTCGCTAAGCCTGATCCCAAATGGAGACCTCGATTCTGGATCCAGATTGAGCCTGATCCTGGCCTAAGACTGAGTCACAGTCTAAAGCTGGTCCAGATGAACCCTTGACATTACATGGACCCCAAGTTTAGACTGAACTTCCACGTCTAGTCATGAATGTAACCCTGCCACCGGTGGAAGACCGAGTCCTGAACTTGTTTACAGACTGAGCCCTGACCCTAATCCATGGACTGAATCCTCACCATAACCTGAGCTCTGACCCGGGGTCACTCAGCTCCGGCCACTCACCGACCCGTAGCGTCAGACTGTGCGTGGAACCCGGTCAACAGCTGAGCCCCGAGTGTCGTCACAGCCTGAGCCTCGAACCTGGAGGGTGAGACCCCCCCACGCCTAACCACCCCTAGCTGTGCCCTGGCTCCTGCACCCGATTCAGCTCTAACCCTGGCCCCGGGCTAAGGGCTGCTGAGCCAGATCCGGTCTGGGCCTGACCTCGTCACAGACTAAACCCTTAAGCCCCGCTCCCTCGGAGGAAGGCTGCTGGCCTAGATTACACACTGCCCCATAAGGGAATGGATTACCAGCAGAGATTGTTCTGGGAGATTGTGGGCCTCCGGTGGCTGCTGGTGCCAGAACGTTCCCGGTACTGTTGTGCCCAGTGTCTCTGTGACTGGTTCCCTGGGCTGGCTAGTCAGCCCTCAGCGGCCCCGGCGGTGGCCCCTGCAGGCCACGGCATTCAGGATAATGCAATGAGAGTGGTTTGATGGCATCTGGCCAGCGACCGACGTGGCCCAAAGGGCATTGAGGCTGGGTTCTGCCAGCAGAAAAACCGCAGGCTCCGTGAGGCCTGGGCTTCAGCCACTCTGAGGCTCTTGCTGGGGCGGGGCGGGGGGGGGGGGTAGAGGGAGCCCATTATTTTTTCTTTTTTTAATGATCATTAAAGTCTTTATTTCTTTAAATAGTTTTATTGCTTTCAGAGAGGAAGAGAGAGAGAGAGAGAGAGAGAGAGAGAGAGAGAGAGAGAGAGAGAGAGGGAGAGAGAGAGAGAGGGAGGGAAACATCAGTGATGAGAGAGAATCATGGATTGGCTGCCTCCTGCACATCCCCTCCTGGGGGATCAAGCCCAGACATGTGCCCTGATTGGCAATCGAACTGTGACCTCCTTTAGCTCAGCCACTAAAGCCACACCAGTTGGACACATGGTTGTTGTTTTTTAATATATATATTATTATATATATATTAAGAGAGGAAGGGGGGGGGAGAGAGAGAGAGAGAGAGACATCGATGTGAGAGAAAAACATCAAGCAGTTGCTTCCTGTATGTGCCCCAACTGGGGATCGAACCAGCAACTTAGGTATGTGCCCTGACCAGGAATCCAACCCACACACGGCCTTTTGGGTCAGAGAGAATGCTCTGAACTGCCCAGCCAGGGCAAAAATGTTATAGTTTTTAATTTATTTTAAAATCAGAAGAAAAAAAAATGAATCCAGCCTGGATTATATTCTTTTTTATCACAGCAGTCGTCAAATCCAATTTTCAATATGATTTCTTCATGGAGAAAGGGGCCCAGAAAGTCGAAAAATGCTTAGGGCCCGAAAAGGCAAAACCGTAAGGCAGCCGTGGTTTGATGCGGAGAAGAATTCTGAGTCCCAGCCTGGATCCAGCGGGAAAGCTCCGTGATGCACCCATTTGCTGTGTCTGCCTTAGGCGGGAAGAGGGGAGGTGGTGTCTGGATTTGGTTGTCTTTGGCTTGGTGCGATGAGGCCAGGGGCATTTCAGGTTCAAGTCCCAGACAGACCCACGACTTAATCATGCTTACGCTTGTCGGAGACCGCTTCCTAACCTGCAAAAGGAAGTCGTTGGTGGGCCTTTTACGAGGTGAGGAACGGAACGATGAAAACTAGCACCGCGCCAGGGACTGTTCCAAAAACCTTCCTCTCCCCCCCGCAGCTCCTGCAGAGCACGTCATGTTCCCATCGCCACAATGTGTGCTTTAGGAATTGAAGCCCTAATTGGAATTTCATCCAGAGAGATTAAAAAACACACACACACAACATAAGCCAGGATTCCCCAGGCTCCAGTTTCCTCCTCTTTGCAATCCAGTGTCTGTCTGCCTAGAAACTCCCCTGTCGGTCCGCATCGCGCCCGCGCCCCCTGCAGGCGCGCGGCGGTGGTGCTGGCTGGCCGCATCCTGCCCGAGCGTTCGAGCCCTGGGTCGGGGGAGGGAGCGCGGCCGCTTTCAGGATGAGGAAAAGCAAAGGCCCGAGGGCCGTTCGGGAACCGGGTCCCCCGCGGGAGCGAGCGGAGGACCCCTGCGTGCGGGTCCTGGGGCGGGGACCGGGGCTGGGGGCGTGGTCCCAGGCCGGGGGCGTGGTCTCTGGCGGGGCGTAGCCAGGGGCGGGGGCGGGGCCGGTCCGCAGGGGCGGGGCCAGTCTGCAGGCCCAGACGTGGCGCTGCGGCCGGGCGTTGCACCTCCATCCAGCTTTCGGGTTACCTTCGTGCGGCTCCCGATGCGCCTCCCGCTGCCTCCGCCGCCCGTGCTGCTGCTGCTTCTGGCGGCGCTCACGGCCGCCACCAGCACCTTCCGGCCCGACTGGAACCGCCTGCACGGCCTGGCCCGCGCCCGGGTGGAGGTGAGTGCGTCGGCCCCCAGCCCGGGATCCACCGACTCCCAAGCCCCCATGGGGTGGGGACCATCCCTCTTGCTCCCCAGCCGCCGGACGGGCGCCCAAGCCCCTACCCTGGAGGCGCGAGACACTCGATCTTGCGGCCTAGAAATCCGAACTTCTCCCCACCCCCACCCCCCATCTGGTGGGCCCCCAGACACCCTGACCCTGTCCCCTACTCTTCTCTTGGCCTGTAACTCTCCCAGATCTGCCTTCTGGAGCCCAACTTACCCCCCCAAGCCCCATCGAGACACTTTTTTTTTCTTCCTGGAATTCCTCCCCCACTGCAGTTCCTGATGGTCTGTCTCTCCCTTTGCCTGGGAGAGGGAAGGCTTTCTGGATGCCCACCCCCGTTCCCCCATGCAGGAGCCGGAGAAGCGGCCTAGGGACTTACTCTGCGGCAGCCCTCCCCACCCCCACACCCCCGCGAGGAAACCCCCCACCAGCGTCCCTGTCCTGCTGTGTGACTTACATCATCACAGTCCCTCTCTGGGCCTTAGTTGGCTTTCTGACAAACGGAGGGGTAAAGGGAAGAGAGAGGACTACAGTGGGTGGTCCGGGGCCTGGAATCCTGCCTGGAGGTGGCCCTCTACCCTTTAGGGCGTGCAGGGAGGGGACCTCCCGTCCTCCCACTTTGGGGAAGCTACCATATGGTCTGCAGGGCTGGCCCCCAGCTGGTAGGGAGGGCCAGCTCTGCTGGCAGCAGGGGAGGGACCAGATGGCACCGGAGTGCCCAGGGCAGTTCTGAGCTCTTTCCTTCTGGTCTGTCCCACCCTGAGGTTCTAGGGGGCCAAAGGCGAGGCCCAGGTCTCTACTGCCCGAGGGGGTAGGTGATCCTTTATTTATTTCTCTTGGGTGCTGGGACGGAGTCCACGGTCAGCCGGATGGCAGGCAAGAGTCCCAAGACCGCTGAAACCGGTTTGGCTCAGAGGATAGAGCATCGGCCTGCGGACTGAGGGGTTCCGGGTTCCGGGTTCCGGGTTCCGGGTTCGATTCCGGTCAAGGGCATATGCCTTGGTTGCGGGCACGTCCCCAGTTGGGCGTGTGCAAGAGGCAGCTGATCGATGTTTCTCTGTCATCGATGTTTCTGCTTCTCCGTCCCTCTCCCTTCCTCTCTGAAAAATCAATAATATATATATATTTTTTATTATATATTTTATTATATATACATATATATATTATTGATTTTTCACAGAGAGGAAGGGAGAGGGACAGAGAGCTAGTAGAAACATCGATGAGAGAAAAACATCGATCAGCTGCCTCTTGCACACCCCCGACTGGGAATGTGCCTGCAACCAAGGTACATGCCCTTGACCGGAATCGAACCTGGGACCCTTCAGTCCGCAGACCGATGCTCTATCCACTGAGCCAAACCGGTCTCGGCAATAAAATATATTAAAAAAAAGAAAAAAAATTTCCCAAGACCTGTGAACGCCCTTGGGGCTGGTCTCTGGCCTTGCCCTCTTTCCCCTTGGCATTGCTAGGCCTCAGTTTCCCCATCTATACAGAGTCCCCCCTTCTGCCTACACGAGGCCTCCATCTCCACACCTTGGGGACCGCTGCTCTGGGGGTAACCCACAGGCGGTCCCCGCTGGGCGATGACCTTGACCTTGGGGACACGGTTGGGGGGGCAGGTGTGAGTTTGCTCCTGACCTCTCCCATCTTGTCTCCCTCCAGACCTGTGGTGGATGACAGCTGAATCGCCTGAAGGAGGTGAGTTCGACGGGAGGGATCCCCAGTGTTGTCTCCGCTGAGCCTTTCGGGGGCGGGCAGTGTGGTCCCTGGGATGGGGTCGGGAGGAACCCTAAGGCTGGGGTCACTGGGCTTCGGTGGCTTCCCTTTGGGACCGGGCGTGGGCTGAGGTCTGATGCTCTGGTTCCTCCCCAGGTGAAGGCCTTCGTCACCCAGGACATCCCACTCTAGTATCCTTCTTCCGTGCTGAGAGAGGGAGGGGAGGAGGGGAGGGAGGAGGGGGAGGGAGGAGGAGAGGCAGGAGGGGGAGGGAGGAGGAGGAGGGGGGAGGGGGAGGGGCTCTGGGAGACTCCTTCCCTTCATTCCACTGACGGGATGACACGTCGGCTTGGTCGGCAGAGGCTGCCCAGAGAACTCCGAGCTGGTCTCCATGTTGGGTCGGCAGTTGAAACTGACCAACGATGCCCTAGCCCCGTGGTGGGCAAACCGCGGCTCGCGAGCCACCTGCGGCTCTTCGGCCCCTTGCGTGTGGCTCTTCCACAAAACACCATGGCCCGGGGCGAGTCTATGTTGAAGAAGTGGCGTTAGAAGAGGTTGAAGTTTAAAAAATTGGTCTCTCCAAAGAAATGTCCATCACTGTGCTGTTGCTAGTTGGCTCTGTGGACTGATGAGCTTGCCGACCACGGCCCTAGCCAGTTCAGCCCGCAGACTGAAGGGTCTGTCCCTGGTTCCATTACGGTTAAGGGCATGTGCCTGGGTTGCAGGTTCCCTGGCCTTGGTTGGGGTGCGAGCAGGAGGCAACCGATCGTTGTGTCTCTCTCACATCGATGTTTCTCTCTGACTCCCCCTCCCAACAAAACAAAACAAAACAAACCCACAAAACAACAGCAGCAGCAAAAGGAATTGACTCCTGAGGACCGCCACACACAGGGATGGAGAGGGGGATCCCTTGGCTTCTTGGGACCCCCGTTTCCTCACGTGTATAGGGGGGGGGAGGGCTGCCTCCCATCCGCAAGGCCCCGGGGAGCACCCACCTTACCCCTTTGGCCCGCCAGCACCCACCTTAACTGTCCAGCCACAACCTGGAGATGAAGCACCTGCCGGGGGCCGACCCTGAGCTGGTTCTGCTGGGCCAGCGCTCTGAGGAGCTGGAGGTGAGGCCCGGGGAGGCGGGTGGGCCTGGGGGCGGGGCCGGGGCCGGGCGGGCGCGCTGACCCTGCCTCTCCCCCCCCACCCCCCCCCGCAGCGCATCCCACTGAGCGAGATGACCCGCGAGGAGATCAACGCGCTGGTGCAGGAGCTCGGCTTCTACCGCAAGGCGGCGCCCGACGAGCCCGTGCCCCCTGAGTACCTGCAGGCGCCCGCGAGGCCCCCCGCCGAAGGCGCCCCGGACCGTGGGGACCTGTAGGTCGGGGAGTGCGCCCCCCAACCCCCACCCATCCCTCCACCCCCGCCTGAGCCCCGGGGACCCCATGAAGCGCTCAGCGTCCCGGGAGCCCCTCCCTCGCTGAGGGCCGAAGCCCCGCCCCGGGGAGCCGGCAGGGATGGAGGGGAGGGTCCTCTCCGTTCCCGTTATTCCCGCCCGCGGACCCCCCTTTGGCGCCACTAAACCCCCTTCCGCCGTAAAAGAGACTCGACTCCTTCCTTGCTGCGGGCGGGGGTGGGACGGGTCCGGGAGGGGGGTGGGGAATAGGGGTGTCCCCCCGCCATCCCAAACACCGCAGGATCCCCAACTGCTTAGCTCCCAGCGGGGGGCAAATGGGCACCCCATGGGGAGCTGCCCTCCATTCATTCAAACCCTCCCCACCCCCATCTCCCCCCTTCCCTTCCCCTGCAAAGAGGCAGAGACGGAATCGGGGTCCTTGAAAACCAATAATTTATCAAAACGCTGCTGTGTGTGCCGGGCGGGGTGGCGCGGACCAGACAGCGGTGGGCGGCGGGGCGGGGCGGGGTGCGGCGGTGGGGCGGCGGCCGGGCCGGGCCGGGCGGGCGGGCGGCTAGACGTTCTTGCCGCGCAGGCGCAGCTCGTGGCGCCGCAGGTGGTTGTAGAGCGACTGGACGTAGGTGAAGACGCACTTGGAATCGGGCTTCTTGCCCATGATCATCATGTCCTCCACCTCCACCAGGGGCACGCAGTCTACCAGCATCCTGCGGGGGGCACGGGGTGGTCAGCGCCGGCAGGGGGCGCTCTGGGGATGACACCCCTACTGCGAGGTCTTGTTTTCACGGCCAAAGCTGCGTGTCTTCCACACTCTCCGGGGTGGGGTGGGGGGGAGAAGGTGGACGGAGTGGGAGGAGCCTCCCTAGAGGGCGGGAAGCCCCAAGCTCCATCACCCAGCCTGGAGGCACTGAGGCGGGAAGCGAGGCCGGGCTGGTGGAGGTGGAGGTGCAGGAACAGGAGCTGTGCCTCCTCCCAATCAGGGCGGGGACAGGGCTCTGCCCCCCCCCCCCCCCCCCCCCGGGAGGACCTGCCCACAGGCCCCTCCCTCTTCTCTCTGGAGGGCCACCGGCTGCTCACCCTGGTGGCACACTCCAGGGCCGTTAGCCTCCGAGTTGGGCCATGGCCCCCTAGGGGCCTTATCCTGGCACATCTCCCCCTGCAGCCAGGCTGCCCCAGTGACACTGAGCCCGTTCACCTGCCAGTTCTCTGGCCTGGTACCTCCTGCGGGGCTGAAGGCACTCCACCCTCCAAGCCCGGTCCTGGCCCCTGGGATAGCCTTCTGTGTGGGATGGCCCGGAGTTATGTGGGTTGGAGGGGGAGGGTTTTTTTTTTTAACCCTTATTGCCCCCCTTTGGTAGAGATGAGGGTCCCAAGGCAGACAGGACCAGCTACATCACGCTCAGGGGGTGGGGCCACCCTCTGTCCGTCTCCCAGGGTGTTGGCTCTCTTGACTGACAGGTACACCGGTCACAGACAGGAGTCCTTTGTCTTAAGCCCCATTACCTGATGGGGCCCAGGCCTCCGGCCCGGGTGTTGGCACCTGCCTCTCTTCCCTCCCTACTCAGGGGTGAGTTGGCTGCTGCACTAAGCCGCTGACAGCCTCAAACCTCAGAGGCTGTCGTTTGCACCCTGGTTCCCTCTTCCCTCCTCTCCCAGAGCAAGCCTGCTTCTGCCTCCCCCCTACCCTCTGCCACGCCTGGCACCCAGTAAGGAAGCACTCAGCCAGTGTGGTTGAGCGAGTTTCCTTGGGCAGGGAAGGCATACGGGCATACCCCGAGGCACCACAGGGCTAAGATCCTGAGCCCCCGGCATGGAGCATGGCACCCCCAATCCCCGGTGCCCAAACTGGAGGCCCTGGAGGCTTCCCTGACCCCCCTGCTGCCTCCCCAACTGGATCCATCAAGAAGCCTGTCCTGCCGAAACCGGTTTGGCTCAGTGGATAGAGCGTCCGGCTCCGGACTGAAGGGTCCCAGGTTGGATTCCGGTCAGGGGGTTGTGCATTGGTTGCGGGCACATTCCCGGTAGGGGGTGTGCAGGAGGCAGCTGATCGATGATTCTCTCTCATCGATGTTTCTAACTCTCTGTCCCTCTCTCTTCCTCTCTGTGAAAAATCAATAAAATATATATTTTTTAAAAAATAGAAGCCTATCTATCCTTCTACTTCTCATTAAGCTTCTCCCGCTATCTAGTCCACCCTATCGCTCCTCATCCCCATTCAAGGATTGTTCTATTGTAGAATGCTGACCAGACCCTGTACATCCCTCCTCTGTGTGGGAAACTTTGATGATCTGGTCCTTAGGAGGAAGTTCCTGTCCCGACCATGGACCCTCCTTCCCCTCACACCCAGATTAAACTGCCTTCCTCTCCCGGGGTGCCATGCACCTCCTTTCTTGTGTCTTCGAGGTCAGACCTGGGGTCATGGCAGGGCTGAGGCCTACTCCCAGCTCACCCAGCTCCCTCCGAGGAGAAGCCTGGGAGCCAGGCGACCTCGGCTCCAGGCCAGGCTCCGTTCCTGACCAGCTGCGGATGCTAGACAGAGCCCTGCCCTGTCCCGTGACTCAGTTTCCCCATCTTTATAGCAACAGTATGGTCATTCTCGACCTCGTTGGAAACCCTGGAAGCACTGAGGACGAGGGAGACGCTCCTGCCTCTGTGGGTGGTGGGCTGCGCCCCTGGGGTCGGCCCTTTCCCCGAGGGTCTTGTTTTCCCAGCTGTGCAGCCTGGGGAGGCAGCCTCTTTCGGCCTCTTCTCCCAGCTGGGCTATCTCCCCGGGATCCCAGTCCCCCCAGCACCCCGTGTGGAACTCCCCCCCACCCCGTGTCTTCCCTGGAGACCTTATAAAGCCATTGTTTACACTGGGGCTCACGGCGCAGGGCTCCGGCTGCCCCAGTGACAGGCCAAACACCAGGCAACTTGAGCAACAACACAGCTGAGTCACACTTTCCAGCTGGATCCGGGCCGGCTTGGCCCCTCTCCCTCCGGGCCAGCCTGCTGGGCAGCGGCTCCCAAGGCCATATATGACCTGGGGACTGCACCGTGCCCACCCCCTCCTCACCTGCACAGCCTCTCCGCGTCTGTGTGAGCACACATGGGCTGTCTCCCCCACCCCCTCGCCGGCAATGGCTCCGGGCCCCGAGGGGCATCTGAGTGCACCTCTAGCTCTGTCCCTGACTCCGTCAGTCAGTCCCCTTGCTCCCTCGGGGTGTCTGTCTTTCCTCTACAAAATGGGTAGGAAGAGCGATGGGGCAAGGTAAAGAGCCACTACGTAGGGGGGAGGAGGGATCAGGAGATCCAGTTTCTGGCCCAGCTCTGGCCTAAGCCCCCCTGGGGCTCCCTGAGCCCGCCCCTCTCCCCCTCTGAGCCTGTCTGGAGCGGGCAGTCCGCTCAGGGGAATTCCCTTCCGTGGCCCTGAGCGGAGGTGACCAGAGAGGACGTGCAGCAGCTGGCCGAGGGATCCAGGACCCCAACCAGGAACATCTTTCCGTCAAACGGACCAAGCCCCCGAGCCCCCCCCCACTCCCCCCCCCCCGCCCCGGCATGGAGCACGGCACCCCCAATCCCCGGGGCCCGAACCCGAGGCCCGGGAGGCTTCCCTGACCCCCTGCTGCCTCCCCCACTGGATCCATCAAGAAGCCTGTCCTCCTGCTTCTCAGTAAGCTTCTCCCGCTATCTAGTCCACCCCCTCGCTCCCCATCCCCCGTTCAAGGATTGTTCTAGAATGCTGACCAGACCAGCACACCCCTCCTCTGTGTGGGAAACTTTGATGACCTGGTCCTTAGGAGGAAGATCCTCTCCCGACCATGGACCCTCCCCTCTCCTCCCCTCCCCCCCAGATTAAACTTCCTTCCTTTCCGGGGGTGCCATGCTCTCCATCTCCTGCACCCAGCCCGGGGCACAGGCTCACCCTGTTGTCTGGGGCTCCCTTCCCCTCCTTCAGCCTGAACTCTGTCCTTCCTTCCTATCCCAGCCCCGGGTGCACTTCCTCCAGATCGCTGCTCCTTCCGGCCCTGCAGGCAGGCCTGGTGCCTCCCCCGGGTCCCTCCTGCGCCTCCTCCACCTCAGTCCCGCTCGGCGGGGTCATCGCTGCCTCGTTAGGGCTCCTCCTGGCGCTTCTCAGGGTCCCCCTGCTTTGACCGCCCCCCCTTGCCCACCCGGACCTCGCTCTGCGCCCCCGCGGGGCAGGTTTCGGCGTGTGAGGCGGGCGGGCGAAGGGGCGTTTCTCACCGTGGGGCCCCCGCGCAGGGGTTAGGACTTTTTGGTTTTTACCAGCCCCTTCTGGACCAGACAGCGGTAGAACTCCTGGATGTACGTGTACACGCACTTCCAGTCTGGCTCTCGCAGCCGCACCATGTCCTCCGTGTCCAGGAGCTGCGGGCAGTCCGCATGGGTCCTGGGGAGGGGAGGGGAGGGGCCGGGAGGGGCCGGGAGGCGGGGCCCGGGCGGGGGGGGGGGGAGAGGGGGGAAGAGGAGGCAGAGAAGAGAGAGGGGAGTAGAACAGAGAGAGACACACACACATACACAGAGACATGAGTTCAGTTACATTCTCGGTGCTGCAGTCTGCCAGCCCCCCGCATGCCCCCGCCCCCCGGTGGACGTGCCGCTGCTCACTACCCGTCACTAATGGTGCGCGATGCAGACAGGGGTGGGGGCCAGACCAGTCACAGGTGCAGAGAACTATTGGGGCAAGCGGGGACGCGGGGTGGGGGTGGGGGGCGATGACGTGGGCGCCCCCAGGTTGGGGAGAAGGAGGGCTGTGCCCCGGGGAGGGGGGGTGAGGGAGGCGTGAGAGGAGAACCAGAGAGAGAGAGAGGCAGAGGAGGAAGACGGATGGAAGAGGGTGCCGAGGGTGAGGTGAGCAGACGGGGGCAACGATTCCAAAGTGGAGGGCTTGCTGGTATCCTATATAAGCCTCTGGCGACGCCTATATAGGCTGGGCGGGCACGGTGCCCGGCCAGGAGCCTCCTTTTGGAATCTCCAGCCGGGGTCCGTGGGAGCAGGAAGCTCTGGTGACGGTGGGAGGAGAGGAGGACAGGGAAAGGGAGAGAGGGAGGAGGAGGAGGAGGCAGAGGGAGGACGGAGGGGCTATGGACAGGGCCACCTGGAGGGCCTCGGCCGGGGCTGGCAGGCGGGCCTGTGGCTCCTTCGCTCCGGCGGGCGCCTGGCACACTCACTCGGCATCGGGCGGGCGGGCGGGACGGAGAAGGACAGGGGTTTTTGGGGGAACCGGGTCAGCCACTGTCTGACGGTGCCGCTGGCCAGCTTTCGGGGGGCCCGGCCCCAGACGCCCAGCCGGCGCCGGCAGGGCCGAGGCCCACACTTACTCGGCGGAGGAGAAGGCCACCTCGAAGTTCTGGCGCCGGTTCTGCGGGCTCAGCTGCCCGTAGTCGAAGGCCTCGGGGAAGAAGTTGTGCACCAGCGCGCAGAAGGCCATGCCGTCGCTCCAGCTCGAGGAGAAGTTCTGGATGTCCACGTGCTACGTACGGGGCGGTGGGAGGACCGGTCAAACACCCCCCCCCCAGGCCTTCTACCCCCATGATTGGGGCATCAGAGACCAGAGAGGCCCTGCGGCTTGTCCAAGGCTGCACAGCACATGAGCGGGGGGAACGTGAGCCTCCTCCCACTCAGTCTGTCAGCTCGCACAGCCGCTCCTTACGGGACAGCATCACCATGAGGCCCAGCACCACCAGCCATGGCCACGGCCCCATCGCTCCTTCCTTTACTTAATAGGAATTTTCCCAGGGCCCCCCAGGGAGAGCAAGGAGGAGGGGACGCCAACGGTTAGGCCCGTGGTCGGCAAACCGCGGCTCGCGAGCCACCTGCGGCTCTTTGGCCCCTTGAGTGTGGCTCTTCCACAAAATACCACGGCCTGGGCGAGTCTATTTTGAAGAAGTGGCGTCAGAAGAAGTTTAAGTTGAAATAATTTGGCTCTCTTGCCCTAACCAGTGTGGCTCAGTGCATAGAGCGTCGGCCTGCGGACTCAAGGGTCCCAGGTTCGATTCCGGTCAAGGGCATGTACCTTGGTTGCGGGCACATCCCCAGTAGGGGGTGTGCAGGAGGCAGCTGATCGATGTTTCTCTCTCATCGATGTTTCTAACTCTCTTTCCCTCTCCCTTCTTCTCTGTAAAAAAAATCAATAAATTTATTTTTTAAAAATTGGCTCTCAAAAGAAATGTCAATCGTTGGTATTGTTGCTATTTGGCTCTGTGGACTGATGAGTTTGCCCACCACTGGGTTAGGGGCTGGCCCTGACACTTAGCCACCCGTTCTGGAATCTCGGGCACCTTCTGTGCCTCTTGGAGCTTGTTCCCACATCTCATCTTCATGCCAAGCATGGCGGCTGCGAAGGGCACAGGTCGGTGAGGAAGGGCCCTCAGTGCCCAGCTGCAGTTTGGGGGTGCCGCCCGCCGCCTGGCCTCAGGGGGCTCACTCACCTCGTAGCCACGCGTCTTCGCTCGGCACCAGTCCAGCAACATCTGCTTGATGCTGTTGGCGTTGGGGACCCCGAAGCTGGTGGAGCGCTGTACCGGTGCACGGGGCCCGCCAGGGCTGCTGCAGGGGGGACGAGGGTGGGGAGGGTAGAGAGAGGGGTAATTCTAGGGATCTGGATCACATGACCATAGGGGGCCTGCCTCTGCCAGCCCACCCACTGGGCCTCAGCTCTGCCGGTCCTGACCTTCAGGCCCCGCCCACCACCGTTTGTGGCCCGCCCATCGCTGCCCATTACCCCGCCCCAGTCCCACCCTCTGCTGCTCACCCCGCAGCGCCCTCCTTCTCCAGCTTCTCAATCATGGCCTTGCGCGCCTGGGAGGCAGAGGTCTTGGGGAGGCTCTGCGCCTTCATCAGCTCCTTCTTCTTCTCCGCCTGGCGCTTCTCCAGCGCAGCCAGGCTGCCGGTGCGCGGGCTGCTCTCGTCCTCACGGTCGAAGATGCTGGGGGGCGGGGAAGCGACTGTTAGGATGCTCCCAAGCCTCAAACCCGACTCGACTCGACTCGCCACGTCGCAGGCCACACCCTACACTCCCACAGTATCTCCTCTGGCGACGCCAGCCAGCAACGGAGGCGTCCTCATCACACCCATTTCACAGAGGGGTATACTGAGGCACAGGAGAACAACAGAAGGTGGGAGCCAAGTTCTTCTCCACAGACTTGGCCACACGGGGAGTTCTCCCAGAAGGCTTACGTGTTGTTAAGTTCCAGGTGAGGTCAGACCTCGGCATAATAGTCATGGTAACAGTAACCATAGCTCATGACGTCGGCCTGTGGGCTGAAGGGTCCCGGGTTCTATCCCGGCAAGGGCCCATACCCAGGTTGCAGGCTCCCAGCCCTGGGTGAGGACATGCGGGAGGCAACCAGTCCATGTGTCTCTCTCACATCGGTGTTTCTCTCTAGCTCTCTCGCTCCCCCTTCCACTCTCTCTAAAAATCAATGGAAAAAATATCCCCAAGATGAGAGTTAAAAAATAATACCCCCTGTCTATGGAGCCTGTCCTATGAGCCACTGAAATCTACAAGAGGAGAGAGGGACCCTTCCCCTTCACTCCAGTGACGAGGAAACGGACGGGGGACCCAGTCCTCAGAGGGCAGAGGGCCTGGCGAACAGCGCAGGGGCTTGGGAAGGCAGGTCTCTCTGACTCAGCCCCTGGACCCCTCTGGTCCCCAGCCTGAATTCTTTTTTTTTTCTTTTTTTAAAATATATTTTATTGATTTTTTACAGAGAGGAAGGGAGAGGGAGCTAGAAACATTGAGGAGAGAGAAACATCGACCAGCTGCCCCCCACCCCCCCATCCCCTACTGGGGATGTGCCTGCAACCAAGGTACGTGCCCTTGACCGGAATCGAACCTGGGACCCTTCAGTCCGCAGGCCGATGCTCTATCCACTGAGCCACACCGGTTTCGGCCCCCAGCCTGAATTCTGATTCCTGTCACTGCTTTCTGTCAGCCCTGCCATCTCTGTAACACAGACGGAGGGGTGTCCCCCGCCCTCACGGGTCTTCGGTTCGGAGGTGCTCTGTGACTCCGGATGTGGTCTGCAGCCCCGGAAAGCGACAGTGCTCCCGGGCAGCTCCGTGGGGCAGATAGGCCTGTCAGGGCTCAGAGCTGCCACTCGGAGCTGTGTGGCGCGGAGCACAGACCTCCGGCCTCCCCTGGGGTGCAGCTGAGGGTGAGGCGAGACTACAAGGCCAGCAGAGGCCGTCTGATTCCGACTCTAGCCTTATCACCGCCCTGCACCTCAGTCTACCCCTCTGTGGAATGGGTGTGTGTAAGGTCCCCCGTGATGCTGACTCCTCTGAGGCCCGGGGGTGGGTACCTGTGCTCACCTGCCCATCTTCTTGGAGGAGGAGGAGGAAAAGGTCTTGGTTTGGACCACGGTGCTGCCGCCGCCATCTGCAGGAAAAGGGAACAGAGCAGGGTGAGGCCTGGGCTGGACGTGGGGAGACGGGGCGGGGGTCCGGGGGAGAAAGGGCGGTGGCCACAGGCGGAGAAGAGAAAGTGACAACTGGACAGAGACACACACACAGACAAAAATACGGAGAGAAAGTTCGAGGAGGAGCCTGGGCGGGCGGGCGGGCGGACAGCGGGCACAGGGCGTCGCCGGGCGGCCTTACTCTCGGAGCGCCTCACGAAGCTGGACTCCACCGTGGTGGTGCGGGCTGTCCGCGTGCCGTCATCTGGGAGGGGAGTGGGGGAGGGTGTGAGTGGCACAGGGACCAGGGTGGTCGCCATGCCCCCGCCCTGAGCCCTGACTGGCTCCTTACTGGAGTGGACGAGCCGCTCGGTCTTGGTGACGGTGCTGACAGCCGAGCCGTCGGCCGCCCGGTGGCTGTGCCGCGTGGTGGTCTCGGTGGCCACGTTGCCCCGGCCCTCCGCTGGCCGGGCCCGTGCCTCCTGCAGCCGCCGTTCCCGTTCCTTGTCCCTCTGGTCTGGGCGGGGGAATGCCCCATGCGCGCCCAGAAGGGCCACCCATCATCACCCACACAGCACATTCGCAGGGCACATAAAACGGGGTGGAGGGCGACTTGTTAGAAATACCGAAGGCACGGGGTGCAGGGAGTGGCTAGGGGGGAGGGAGTAGCCACAGTGTGGCAGGGAGTGGGGGCGTGTGGTGTGGGGCGATGGACTCGAGGAGGAACAAGGGAATATGGGAGAGCTGAACTCACAGGAGGAGTATTTGGATCCAAAAGTGGGAGTTCCGATGGAACTCAGTAGCTGAGTCTAGAGGGAGTATCTAGATCTAGGGAGGAGCAGAGCCCAGGGAAGGAGAAACTGGGTGAGGGCCGAGGTTGAGTGGGCCTTCAAATGGGGTCTTAACCAGGAGAAAAGTGCGGAGGGGGGGGGAGGAATATTTATTGTAGATCCAGGGAGGGAGAAATTGGAGGTACCTGAGAAGCAATTTGATCCAGGGTGACAGTGGTTGGGGTGAGAGAAGGTGGCAAAGGGGGTAAGTAGGCCCCAAGAAGGAGTCGGAGGCTGAGTGGCCGTGAGTGGGCCATGGAGGAAGCAGCTAGATTCAGAGAGGGAGTCAGTGAGAGTGTCTGGAGGAGCAAATGAGCCCAGAATCTGAGGGAGATAATGGCTAGGAGCGTGGAGGAAGCAGCAGCTTTGCCCAGGGAAGGGGAAGCTGGGTGGGAGTAGAGACTAAGGTGGTCACCGATGGGCCTCCAGGAGAAAGGAGCAGCTGGGAGAAGGAGTATCTGGATTCAGGGGAGGAGTGGCTGACAGGACTGGGAGAAGCAATTGGATCTAAGGAGGTGTAGCTGGGAGAGAAAGGAACGTGGTCCAGGAAGGAGAAGAGAAACTGGTTGGGGATAGTAACTGTGGAGAGAGGAGAGGGAGAAGCAGCTAGGGAAGGGAGCAGCTGGGGAAGGGAGGCCGAGGAACAGCTGGGTCTACAGAAGACGCTGAGTAGGGCAGTTACTGAGGTGGTGTGCCCATGAATGGACTGCAGGGTAGGGGAGCAGCTGGGGAACGAAGTAGCTGGGGAAGGGAGCAGCTGGATCTGGAGGGACAGCTGGCTATCTACCTCTCTTCTTTTGTCGGAGCTCACGTAGCGCGGCCCGAATGAGCTTCCGCTCCTGGAAGTCCGTCGTCTGATCCAGCTGCAGACAGAGCCCTGGTCATTGCCCACCTGGTGCCTGCTGGTCGCTGCCCCTGTCCCCCGCACCCCCATCCCACCAGCTCTGGCTGTACCATCTTGTCCAGGACGTCCTCATCCTCAATAGCCATCAGCTCCTCGGTGCTCAGGGGGCTCCGCCTCTCGGGCGTTTTGTCCGCCTGGGTCTGCTCAGTGCCGTTGGCCACGTCCACGGCAGCCACGTCCACGGCAGCCACGTTCACGGCAGCAGAGGGGGGCTCTGCCGACTTTGGTTCCATCTGGGGGTGGGGAGAGGGCATGGGCGTTAAGCAGGGGACGGGATGAAACCAACATGGCCATGTTGGTGTCAGGCTCAGGGAAGAGGCACTGAGAGCCTTGTAGGATTTCGGCCCCCTGCTGGGGATCGAGCCCACCACTTGGGCATGTGCCCTTGACCGGAATCGAACCCAGGACCCTTCCGTCTGCAGGCCGACGCTCTTATCCATTGGTCCAAACCAGCCAGGGCTACTGTCTCTGTGTAACAGAAGGGAACGCTGAGGCTATTCTGACTTGTCTGTGAGCGCAGTGCAGCCCGGGCTCTGAGCTAAAGCGAGCCCGATTCTTGAACCTGAGTCCTTTCTCCTGGTTCCTTTCCAGCCCTGGGCGGGCTGTGCTCGGTCCTGCCAGTTTCCAGGGCCTGGGAACTCCTGGGCCGGTGCCCAGGCAGCGCATTCCACCCCCGCACTCACCCCGCCCCCCATACACACCGAGGAGGCTGGACCGGGGCCCACAGGCTCCCGACCAGGTGTCTGCCTGGGGCTGCCCCCAGCCGAGTCCTCTCTGCCGCCCACGGGGAACCACCCTCTCGGGGGCCTCCAGCCTCCACCTAGGGGAAGGGGCCGGCCTGGGCCTCCATGGGCATCTCCCTGGCCCCTTGCACGCACGTCCCCGGCCCGGCGGTCGCAGCCCCTCCCCTCCTGGCAGGGCCTGGCCGTCTGCTGCGGGGTAAGGAGAGCTGAGGTGGCAGCTGCTCCAGGGAGGCTCGGCCCTGCTGGGGCAGGAGGTGGGGGTGAAGCTGGGGGCTGGGCCCTGGCCAGGGGCTGCCAGGGCAGCCGCCACGAGCGCCCCAGGGCCAGGAGCCCGGTCCCCTCTCGCCTCCGTCTTGGAGCGTCCGCGCGCCTCAGTCCCTTATTCGGATAGGTAAACTGAGGCTCAGAGAGGGTGGTGGCACACCTCAGGTCACCCAGCAGAAGCAGAGCCTGGCTCGGAGCCACCCTATCCTCCCTCCCCTTCCCCCTTGGCCCCTAGGGACTTACGAGGCTGCTGCTGTGGGCGAGACCAGCCGAGGAGCGGCGGCGGGTGCTGAAGGCGGGCGGGTGGGCCACGGGGGTGCCAGCGCCCTCGGCCGCCTGGAACAGGGCCTCGGGGTCGGCAGCGGCCAGGAGCAGCTCGCTGGGCTCCAGCTCGGGCTCAAGGTCGGGCACGAGGGGGACCCCGAGCCGCAGGCTCAGCGCCTCCACCTGCCTGCCCAGCACATCCAGCCGCCGGCTCAGCGCAGCCGTCTCTGCCCGCAGCTCCTCGGTCGCCCGGGCCACCGGCTCCACGGCCGACACGGCTTCCTCGGCCGCCTGGGTCACCGCCGCCCGGCCCGCCTCGGCCACCGCCCGCAGCTCCTCCAAGGCCTGGCTCAGCCGTTCCTCCAGGGCTGCGGTCAGCTCGGACGCAGGCCCCGGGACCCCCGGCATGGTGCTGGCGGAGCGGGGGGGGGCCTCTACGGTGGGGACAGGGGCCGGGACTGCTGCCTCTGGCTGGTATGCCAGAGCCTTTGCAGCTGGTCTGAGGGCGAAGGCAAGGGCAGTGGGCCTGCCCCGCCCCTGCTGGCCTCCCGGCCCTCCACCCGCCAGCTGGGGCCGCAGCCCAAATAGAAACCTATTCTGAGCTGCCTGTGGAGGGGGCCTGGGGGAGGGGCGGCCTGCCGAGCATTTGGACCGCTAGGCTGGCCCTGGCCTGCAGAGGTCTCACCCGGAGCCTGGCAGGTCTGCACGGGGTGGGGAGGAGGCCCGAGGCCAGCACCCCCGGTCCCACGGGTGGGACAGCTGAGGCAGGGAGCGAGGTGGGGGGCTGCCTGGGCCTCCGGGGGCATCAGCTGTGAGGATCCTGTCTGCTGGACCCCAGAGCTGGCACCCCTTTGCCCTCATGCCATGCTGATCTAGAAATCCTTGGACGGACGGGGGAAACAGAGGCAGGAGGTCGAGCAGCCTGCTGTAACAGGTGCCTTCTCCCGGAGAGAGGCCCTGGGATCCAACCGCAGGCTCTGAGCAAGCACACGACAGGCACGCTCTCTGCTTTCCTTTGGTTCCAGATGGGGAAACCGAGACAAGGCGGTGCCAGGGCTCACGGTGACACTTCCCACCCACCCCAGGGCCTCGGCCATCCCCTCCCCTCCCCTCCCCTCCCCTCCTCACTCCCTGCTCTAGGGGGGAAGGCTGCCTTCCCGCCCCTACCCTCTCTCTCCCTGTCACCCCTGAGGAGGCCCAGAGCTGGCTTCAGCCACCGCACCTCCGCCGAAGTCCCATTCGGTCCCCGGGGCGGCACGGAGGGCATTACCTGGGCACCAAGCGGCCTGCGGGGATCCCTTCCCCAGCAGAGCTCCCAGCCAGCTGATCCCGGGCTCAGGGATGAATAATGGAAGGGTGCGACGGATTCGATTCCCGTGGCACCTGCTGGGTTGCTGCCTCACCTGACGGGCGCGCTCCCCCCCGATCTGTCCCCCCTCAATGCTTCCGCCCAGCACCCCCTCCCCCTGAAGTGTTGACGCAGATGCTAATCGCTAATCTCCCATCTTCTGAGGAGCCAGGCTGATCTCGGATGAGCACATGAGCAGCTCTGAACCTCAGAGCTGAGGTCCAGGGTGGGGGGGAGGGAGTGGGGGCCCTGGAGCTGCCACAGGAAGCGGGGGGGCACGCCTGTACCCCGCTCCCTACTTCTGAGGAGCCAGGCTGATCTCGGATGAGCACATGAGCAGCTCTGAACCTCAGAGCTGAGGTCCAGGGTGGGGGGGAGGGAGTGGGGGCCCTGGAGCTGCCACAGGAAGCGGGGGGGCACGCCTGTACCCCGCTCCGTACCCCCTCGGTTTCCCCGTTTGTTCATTAGGAGCAGAGACCAGCATGGGGGGAGCCCGAGGCACACACAGTGAGTTTCCGAGACACCCAGCGGGCGAGCGGCTAGGGTCTGGCCTTGGCTGTGCCACCAGCCGGCTGCGGCCTGTGGGCAGCCGCCTTCTCTCTCTCTGGGCCTCGGTTTCCCCACGTGCACGGCGGGAGAGGAGCGGAGGCGAGGGGTCCTCCAGCCCTGCGCCCAGGAGCAGTCTCTCACCTTGATGCTGCAGCCCCCCTGGCCCCCGGCGGAGGCAGGGCTGAAGCTGGTGACGTGCGTGACGCTGCCCAGCCGGGCCGGTGCCCCGGGGCCGCTGATGTGGGTGATGGTGGTACTCTTGCCCCCGCTGCTGGTGCTCAGGAGGGTGGGGGGCGCCCGCAGCCCCAGCGTCAGCTCTGGAAGGGGAGGGAGGCTACTGTGGAGACCAAGTGGGGTGAGGACGCCCCCCTCACCTCCGGGACCTCCTCTGGAGACACCCTGAGCCCTGGCCGCGGCACCTGCCTGAGGTGCGGGGCTGGGCAGCAGCGGGCACCCGTCTCCGGCCGCAGGAAGGCCTACCTGCCCTCTGGCTGCCCGCGGGCAGCAGCACCCGGCCCGCGGGGGCCTGGCCGCGGCCGTCCTTGATCTCGATGGTGAACGTCGTCTTCATGTTGGCCCCTGGCTCGGCGGTGCCGACGGCCACGGGCAGCAGGGCACCGGGCTCCTCTGAGCAGGCCACGGCCCCCCCTGCTCCATTTTCAAGGGGCCTGGCAGCCAAGCCCCGCCCCCTGGGGCCCTCCTCCCGGGGGCAGCTCTGAAGCGGGGCCAGGGGCTGGGCTGCTCCTCGCTGCTCTTTGCTGAACCGGGAGGAGGCGGCATCGCTGGAGCCCGGTGCTGAGGAGCGGCTGGAGGAGGAGGAGGAGGAGGAGGCAGGGGTGGTGCTGACGTGGGCGGAGCCCGGGAGCCTGGCGGGGGTGGAGGGACCTGGGGCTGCCCGAGGGGGGCCATCCTGAGCCATCGGAGAGTCCGACGTGAACTTGCGCATGCGGTCCCGCACCGAGCCGGCCCGCTGGGACGAGGGAGGTCCGCCGGCAGGAGGGGGGGGCTCTGGAAGGGCAGGAGGGCCGTCAGTGGCCGGGTGGCACGGGCACTGCCCGGAGCCCGGGGCAGTGGGACAGCAGGCAGTACCTCGGTTCTGGGCCGGCTGGCGGGGGCTGAGCACGGAGCGTTGGCAGGAATGGGGCGCAGCTGGTTGGACGGAATCGGGAGGGGAACAGGAAGGAGAGTGAGTGGGGGTCCCCCTCTCACAGGCCTCTCCTCCGCACGTCCGCAGCCTCCCTGCACCCCAACCTCCCCCGCCCGTCCTGCACCTCCCACAGCTCCCGGCCTCCCACTCAGTGGCCTCTCTCACAGCGCCCCCCCCCCCCGCACTGACCCCAGGGTGACGGACACTCCTGGGGGCTGGGGCCAGGCGTGGGCAGGAGGAGGGGTGGCCAGACCCTCCCTGCAGAGGGACGGAGGACGGCCCGCCGGCCAGCGCTGCCCACGGCCCCGGCGGGGAGATGGGCGCTCCCTTATTGGGGAGAAGAATGTGCCCGAGGCCCGTTGCCTTTCAAGGCTGCAGGGAGGCCTCTGGCCACGGTGGGAGGGGGTGGGGACACCCCGGGGGCGGTGGGAGGAGTGTCAGGGACTGCCTGGACCCGCGGAGGCCGGCGCTGTCTGGGCGCCAGAGCCCATTTCCCGGGCAGGGAAAGAGAGGCCGGCGGGAGGGAGGCAGGCTCACCTGCTCTCTTCGTGCTGGGAGGGCCTGTGGCGGGGCCCTGGGCAGCGGGGGGCTCCGGGGGGCCGGGCGGGAGCTGTAGGGGAGACGCGGCACGGGTGGGGCCTGGCTCCCAGACCAAGGAGCTCACCTGCCCGGCATCCCTCCCCGTCCTCCAGACTCACCTTGGTGACCTCCTGTCTCTCAGTGCTGCGGGCGGCCGGAGCCTCCTGGGGCTCGGGGCTGGCGGCCCTGGGCGGGCTGGCGGCCCTGGGCGGGCTCCGGGGGGGCTTGGGGCTACGCAGAGCCTCAGCGGCAGGGCCCTGGGCCTCGGCAGGCTCCGGTGGAGGCTCGGGAGAGGCAGTGGGCGGGGAGCTGGCAGGGGAGGCAGGGGGGCTGGCTGTGCTCCCGGCCGGCACCTGCACCAGGAGCGTCACCGTGGTCACATCCCGGCCGGTGACGGCGGGGGGCGGCTCTGGGACCTCGGCCCGCCGCTCCCGCTCCTCTGGCTCTGGCACCTGCGGAGCACGCACAGGCTGCAGCCCCGCTCCCCGCAGGCCCGCCTGCACCAGCGTGGGCCCGGGCAGGCCGCGGACAGCCTCTGGCCCTCCTTCCCCGCATCTTGGCGTTGCCTAGCCACGGGCAGTTCAGAGAGCCCGGATCCAAATGCCAGGGCGGGGGCAGGGGGGGGGGAGGGAGGGCGGGGGACGGCAGGAGACCTTCCGGGGACCCCCAGACTGAACCGATCCCTGGAGCGGAGGTCCCTGACACTGGCCGCCTGGCTGGTCAGGGGGGGCGGGGGGGTGTCCTGCCAGGGACCCGGCCGCCTCTGCTGGCGCCTTCAGAGACCTCCATGGCCAGGCCTCTCGCCCACACGCCCCGGAGAACAGAGTCCACTCTGTGAACAGGGCCCTGAAGGCCAAGGTAAGGACGTGGGCTGCCTGGAGGGGGAGGGGCAGCGGCAAGATAGGCTTTGGCTGGGGAGGGGCCAGGGTCAGACTGCATTTCGGGGAGACCCCCTGCGTGCCGAGTGGAGGCCGAATGGCTGGCGTGAGGGCGGAAGACCGGCAGGGAGGTCCACACGGTGGTGATGGGAGACAGACAGGAACCTGGGAGCAGGGCGGGCAGGCTGGCTTTGGGGGGAAGGCGTGGGTATAGACAACTGGGAAGTGGCGGGGCGCGGGGGGGAGCGGGGGGAGAGGGGGAAGAAACATATGGCCAGAGGGTGCCTGGGAGAGTGGGCAGAGCCCTGAGATAGACTCCTAGTGTCCCCCCAACACTGCTGGGGGCCCTTTTCAGGCAAGAACCAGTTTAGCAAAGACACAGGTGGTACGGCCACCTCTTACCTCACACCGCTCCAGCCTCTGTGGCTCCAGCCTCTGTGGCTCCAGCCTCTGTGGCTCCAGCCTCTGTGGCTCCAGCCTCGGTGCGGCCTGCCCCTTGCTGTCCTCTCTTGAGCCACTGTTGGAGCGCCCAGCGCACAGCCTCCCAGCCAAGGTGATAGCTAAGAGAGAGAGGGAACCTCTCAGGTGAGTGGCCGTGGTGCTCCGGGCAGCAGGGGCGGGGTGAGGGGGAGCCAGGGCGGGCACGTACCTTCAATCTCCTGGGCCCGGACTCGGCGGATGGCAGCCCGGATCAGCTTGCGTTCCTCATACTCACCGGCCCCTCGCAGCTGTGGGCGAGAGGCGGGCCACGGGGATTGGGCCACGAAGTCCAGGCCCCCGCCTGCCCTGCCCCCAGCCCCCGCCCCGGCCCGGGCCTCACCAGCGCGGTCAGCTCCTCCACATCGTTCATGGACTCCAGCCGCCCCGCCAGCTTCGCCAGGGCGGCCCGCTGCTCGGCCTCTCGCTGCTGGGAGCTGCCGGAGAGCGTGCCTGTGACCCCCAAGGCCGTGGCCGGGCCGTGTGGGACGTGGGCTGAGGGCAGGGGCCAGGGCAGGGTGCCCAGAAGCTTGGCAGAGGGGCGTGGAGCTAGGAAAAGGCTCCGGCTACATGCTGGTGCATGCATGCCCGTGGGTGTGAGCACGCGTGTCACACACTCAGACGTGCTGTCCACGTGGGCGTGGCCAGGGCACCGAGACCGGCATGTGGTCCGTGCCCACAGACATCCCTGTGGATTCTGCCTGTACTGCCACGGGCACAGCCAGAGAGTCAGCGGACACACACACCTGTGTCTGCCCGCACACCCTGACCTGGGTCCGTCCTGGCACGTACTCCCCCCCCCCCCCCCCCGCATGTCCCCCCCTCCCCCCACACACACACTCACTGCAGCCAGTTCTCCTTGTTGTCCTGCCGCTCGACGCGGAAGCGCTTGGATGCCAGGGCCTCCTCCTCCCGCTCCAGCTCCTGCCGCTGCAGCTCCCGGATGGCCGAGCGGATGCGCCGCCGCTCCGCCAGGTCCACCGTGACCTCCAGCTGTGGGGCGGGCGGGCGAGGGGCAGGTCATTGTGGCTGCCAGGGGCGGGGGGCGGGCGCCCGCTGCCCACGGCTCGGCCTGTGGCACAATGAGCGATCTGTCTCCGCGCCCTCTGCCCCAGGCCTGTCACGTGCCCGCCCGCTCGCCCACCCACCCAGCATGTCTGGGGGAGGCCCAGCTCCCGACGCCTGGGCTTTTAAAAAAATTATATATATATATTTATTTCAGAGAGGAAGGGAGAGGGAGAGGGAGGTAGAAACATCAATGATGAGAGAGAATCATGGATTGGCTGCCTCCTGCACACCCCCTACTGGGGATTGAACCCACAATCTGGGCATGTGCCCTTGACTGGAATGGAACCTGGGATCTTTCAGTCCTCAGGCTGATGCTCTATCCACTGGGCCACACCAGCTGGGGCGAGCCTGGGCTTTCCGACAGCCCCCCGCCCCCCACCCATGATCCACCCAGTGGGGAGCCAGCAATTGTCCGCCTGGGCCAGGGGCTAAGCCAGGCACTCCTTCCTCTGACCCCTGCCTCTTAGAGCCACTCATCCCACCCCCAGAGCCAGGGGATTGTGGGAGGAGGAGGAGGAGGGGAGGCCATCCTCTGGGCCCCTCACAGCGTCCCTGGGGAAGACAGGCTGTGGACTCAGGCGGCTGAGCAAGCGAGACTCCCATTGTCTAGTCCCAAAGCACCACAGCCCTGCTGGGGGGTGGCGGCCTCACCCACACTGGGCAGATGGGGAAACCGAGGCAGGAGCTATTGTGTTCCCTGCACTGGCCAGGCCTGGCCACCACTGAAGGGGAGGGCCAGCCCCCCCAGACAGATCAGGCAGCTGCACGTTCTAAGGTTCACCCAGGGCGTCCATGGGGGACAGGTGCTCCCGCAGGCTCCTGAGCTCCTCATCCCTGGGAAGTTGGGGGGGGGGGGGAGAAGGGGGGTTGGTCTAACCAGGTCTAGGAAAGGCACCTTCTCTGGAAAGAGTCAGCCAATCGTGTGGCTCCCCCCCCCCCTCCGGAGGACTGACTGCCCCAGGGCCCCCAGGGAGATCAGGCAGAGATAAGCCTCAGTGGGGCTGAGCCAGAGGGACAAGTCCAGTCCAGGTGACTGCCTCTGCCCCCACCCCCAAGTCCCTTAGGAGCGGGCCCTCTGCCCCCCTTCCTTCCTAGCCTCCGCCCTGCTCCATGGGGAGCCAGGTGGGGTGGAGGTTTGAGCAGGGAGTGTGGGCTGGCCCTACCCCCAGGAGCTCACTTGTCCCAGGGAAAGCCCTGGGGACAGAGTCACTCAGGCTCCCTCAGGCTCCACATTCCTGGGACTCGGTGGAGGGCCAGCCCAGCATTCCCAGCTGACCGGTGCAGACTAGTCCCCGCTGGTGGTCAGGAGCACGTCCTTGACCTCTGTCCTGTGTCAGATGGAACAATGCCTCCACTCAGGGCATGGATGGGGATGGGGCAGTTAGTCCCCACCCCCACCCCGGCTCCTGTCACCTAGCTTCGGCTGCTGCAGTGAGCATTACCCCCCCACCCCCACCCCCCCACACTTAGGAGGAGGGAGAACTGAGGGCAAATGAGTACAAGAAGATACTAAGGTAACAGTAATACTTAGAATCTGTATGCCAGATCCTGTGCTGAGCCCCCTACTTGTCCTAAACTCGAAGAAACCCTGGCACTTTGCTCCGGAAAGAGAAGTCGTTTGCTTATGGCCCAGCGATCTGAGCCAGAATTTGAATCCAGGTCTGATTGCAGGGCCTGCCCTGGGCTGAGGATAGGTCTGTTGCTGGGGTCTGTCTGCCACGGTGGGTACCTTGACACTCTGTTGGGGTCCCCTTCTAGCCTGGACTAGGGATATATTGTACCTATAACAGGTCTAAGGGGCGGGGGGGGGGGGGGGGGGGCTATTATAGCAGAGGGAGGGAGAATGAAGCTCACCTCCCCACCTCCCAGTCCTGGCCTTGCCTCAGGCAGAGCCCTGTGGGGTGCACTTGGAGTTGGGGGCTAAAGGGCGGATCCAGCCCTCCGAGGCTTAGAGGCCATGACCAGCCCTTTGTCATTGAGCAGGTGGGTCCTTGTCCCTGAGAAAAAGCCCGAACTTGGCCATCCCTGCAGCACCCGGGAGCGTCAGTGTCCGCACCTGGAAAACGGGCCCCTGTTCCAGCCTCCCTCCCCCCACGTGGGCAGGGCAGGGCGGAGGGATGAACAGTTTCATTCCGCTGGCCGCCCTCCAGCGTGACCCCTCCTCTGGGCCTGGAGGTCTAGATCGGCCCCCGGTGTCTCTGCTGTGTGTCCCGCCTTGAGGGGCCCCCCTCTGGCCCCCCTGCTGTGTGCGGAGGGGGCCGTGGGCGGGAGGGAAGGAAGCACAAAGCGCCATTGTCCACCGGGGGGAAGGGGAAAGGGATGGGGCGGTTTCCGAAACTGCCCGGTGGAACTCTCCGGGGAGGAAAGAGGGCCTTCCTCCTGAGGAGGGGGGCGGGGGCCTCCGGGTTCTCTCTGCCCGCGCTGCGGGCCATCCGACAGCCCCCGGGCCTCCGTCTCCCCACCAGCACCAGGGAGGAGACCCACTAGCCCCGTGGTCGGCAAACTGCGGCTCGCGAGCCACCTGCGGCTCTTCGGCCCCTGGAGTGTGGCTCTTATACCACGGCCTGGGAGAGTCTATGTTGAAGAAGTGGCGTTAGAAGAAGTTTAAGTTTAAAAAATGTGGCTCTCCAAAGAAATGTCCATCGCTGTCCTGTTGCTATTTGGCTGTTGTGGACTGATGAGTTTGCCGACCACTGGGCCTAGGCAAACTTCCTTCATTCCCATCTGGGGGACCCGCCGGCAGGGGGCGACGGAGGCCCGCGGTCTCCGAGTCTCCCGAGGCCACGCCCCCATCTGGCCTCAGGCCCCGCCCCCAGCCCCGCGCTAGGCGCCGGGAGAGGCAGACGGGAATACCCCCTACGGGCTGCTATTTTTTTTTTTTTTTTTTTGGTTAACCCTCATCCAGGACATTTTCCACTGATTTTTTTTTTTTTTTTTAGGGAGAGTGGAAAGGAGGGGGAGAGACCGAGAGAAGCACCCACGTGAGAGAGACACTCATGGGTTGGCCGCCTCCCCCAGGCTCCCCAGCTGGGGCTGGGGACACGTGCCCTGGACCAGAATCGAACCCGGACCCTTGGCCAGTCTGCAGGCGGACGCTCCACCCACTGAGCCACACCGGCGGCTGGGCCCGGCTGCTTTCCCGGCCTCCGCCGCGGAGGGAGGGAGGAAACCGGGGTTCACGGAGCGGAAGGAAGCAGCGCCCCCAGGCCTCCTAGCGAGCGAGCGAGCGAGCGAGCGAGCGTCGGGAGTCCGAGCTCGAACCCCAGACCGCGGCGTCCTTAGGTGCCCCCGCCCGGCCGCCCGGCCGCAGGAATGTGCGGGAGTCGGAGCCGGAAGTGGCTCCCGGGTCCCCGAATCCGCCCGACGCCGCGGGGCGGGGGCCAGCGCGGCCTTCTAAGGGCCGGGCCGCGGGGAGGAGCCGGCTGGGGCGCCCCCTCCTGCCCCGAGGCGGCGGGGCGGGAGCCTCGGGAGGACCCGGCCGGGGCCGGGGAGACCTCGGGCGGCTTCGGGGTGCAGGGAGGTGGGGGGCCGGGTCCTAGGAGTCCTCTCCCTGGGTGGGGTGGGGGGGGAATGGGGGGCCGGCGGCTTTGGGGTGCAGGGAGGAGGGGGGCGGGTCCTAGGAGTCCTCTCCCTGGGTGGGGTGGGGGGGATGGGGGGCCGGCGGCTTTGGGGTGCAGGGAGGAGGGGGCCGGGTCCTAGGAGTCCTTTCCCGGGGTTGGGTGGGAGGGAAATGGGGGGGCGGCTGCAGCCACGTGTCGGATCCCCCGAAACTCCTCCAGCGCCCAGACCCCACGCGGGTCGAGGGGGTGGCGGCTGGAGAACCCCAAGCCGCAGAGGGAACCCCTAGAGTGCCCTAACCCTGCATCTCTGTCTGGGAGGCTCAGCCGGGACGCCCTCCCTCAGAATCCCGACTTCCTCAATGGAGGCCGGACTGACCTTTGGACTCCCAGCCCCTCCCCTCCCGCTGCCGCCGCCGCGGGCAGACACCGGGAGTCTGAGGTGTCTGCTGGTCTGCGGCGCTCGCACAGGCCTGGAGAGATCCCGGCCCAGGGCCTGGCCGCCTCCGTCCCCCGCCTCCAGAGGAATGACCGGAGCGGGGTGGGTCACCTGCCTTCTCCCAGGGAAGGGAAATCTGTAATGTCTGCCCCAAGGGCCAGGGGCTGGAGGGACGGGGCATCCAGTTCAGCTGCTCTCTGCCCTTGCTGGTGGGCTCATGCCGGGCCTGTTGTATGGCCCACGGCCTCTGTGTGTGTGTGTGTGTGGAGGGGGAGGCAGGGGTTAGGGTACTCTGGAAGAAGCTGGGGGAAGGGGATAGGTTGGGCCCACTCTTTTGCCCCAAGATCTAGACCCCCATGCCTCACCCCCCCCCCCCCCGCCCACCCATGCCAACTCAGACCTAGCGATTAGGTTCACACACACCCCCTCCCATTTCGTAGGGAAAGACACTGAGGCTCAGAGTGGGAAAACGACAGGCTAGAAGTCACGGCTCCTAAGGCTCTCCCGGCCTTGACTTGCTCAGGACTCGGGGTTCTCCCTTGAGGTTTGTTTGGATCCTGGCACCCCCTCTTCCTAGCTGGGTGCCTCTGGGCAGGAGGCAGAGTCCTCTTTGCTCTCAGAGCTGCTGTGTCCATTCAGGGAGAGAGACGGTGTGCCCAGCACCCAGCCTGCCCCGGCTGTGCCCTGGCATTATTACCCCCTTCACGGGGCCAGCGTCCGGGGGAGGGGGCACTGCCCAGGTGGTTGCCGGGAAGAGGCCCATCGAGCCTCCCCACACTGGTGGCTGCATATGGGCGAGTCCTGAGCAAGTTACTGTTTAAACAGGTGGCAGCAGTGGCCTCAGCACCTGGCACGGACAGGCGTCTGCCATGGGGGCCTCTGCATCAGCCATGTGGAACAGGCCCTGCTCCCGCGAACCCTCCTCCTCCTCCCCTGCCCTGTCACCTCCTCTGGTCACTGCCTCTCCGGCCTCGCACGGGGGACCATGGGGCCACTTACCAGCTTCCGCAGGGCGCCCTCATCCAGCCCAGCCAAGGCCTCGTCCGCCATCTTGCTGGCCCCTAGCTCTGTGCGTCCCCTCCTGGCGAGATCCTCAGTGCCCGTGGCACCTGACACCAGCTCAGCGAATTCTGCAGGGGACAGACGTAAGTCAGGCCTGCGGGGGGGGGGGGGGGGGCTCTCCCAGTGCCTCAGTTTCCCCTCTTCCCCATGACGATTCGTTGCTGTCTTATCCTTGCTACCTGTGGTGTGGCTTCAGGCTGGGAGCTGCCCTCTGCCCCCGAGTAGCGTGCTGGAAAGCTCAACCAGCCAAGGGTCTCGGGTTCCAGCCCAGACAACACAAAGGCAGGCCTGCGCCAGACCCTCGCCCCGACGGAGCATCGCACAGGGAGGGGAGGGGCCCCAGCAAGGCCCACCGAAGCTGTGATCGCCGCCAGGGGGTGCCCGCCAGGCTCCACGGTTTCCTGCCCCACCCACCCAGCCCCAGGGCCTGCCCAGCTCCAGTGCCCCCAAAAGGCTCAGCCTCTGGCTGCGGGCTGCGCCCATGTCCAAGCCCTGGCTGCGACTCCACTCTCATCCCCTGAGGTGATCTCAGCCTTGAAGGTAACACCCTGTCTTTCCATTCCGGAGGACAGCCCTCTGTCAACACCCCTCTCCCCGCCTCCCCTTTCTGCCCTCCCCCTGATGCCAACTGCCCTGAAGCAAGGGGTCCGGGCACCCAACTCCTTTTGCCGAATTCACACTCTTACAGTCCAAGTCCCCAGCCCGAAGGGCTGAAAGCCACGGACCCGTCCAGACAGACTCTGGACTTGGACAAACTGAGGATCAGAGGGGAGCCGGGATTTGTCCCCGGGGGAAGGAGGGTCCCAAAGACCCAGAGTGTAGGGGGGGGGGGATCTGAGCCGCCTCTGGCTTCTGAAGACCCCTTCCCGAGTGCCCCGGGGGACTCAGGACAGCCCCCTCTCGCCCCAAATTGCCCATCAGAGGGGCCCCCTACATCCTGGCCCGGGCTCCCCGTGCAGCTCCTTCCTCCCTCCCTGCAGCCCCGATGTTTTTCTGGCACCGGAGGGTCCACAGCCCGGTGCTCAGTGAATGTCTGGGGACCGAGGTGGCCCCAGGATTCCCCCATCTTGTTGATTCATCCCTCAGTCAACCCTTCCCGGTCCCCAGAACAGCTGCTTGTTGAGTCACCCCGTCGGTGAGTGGGTCTGGGGGTGACGGGCAGGGTCCCCATCGGCACTGCTGGTTTCGGTGGACCCTGCCAGTTCAAGTTGCTGCTAGCTAGCTTCTCCCATCCCGGTCGGCTGGCACAGAGGTCAGCTTCCCTCCCTCCCTCCCTCCTTCTCTCCCTTCCTCCCTCTGCTGGGCGTCCCTGCTTCTCATCTACCTACTTTGGGGTAAACCCCGTACCTCCACGAGGGTCTGTCATTCAGCCATCACCAGGTTTAGGGGCTGTGGACACTCTGAGACCCCCACCCCATGTCTTCTGAGGACAGAGGGTCCTAATCCGTAATCTAGGACTCGCAGGCGGCTGCAGGAAGCCTGTTTCCTCAGGTATTCCCGCGGCTGTCCCACACCAGCCCCATGGCTCTCTCGGCCGCACATTTTTGGGTTCCTGGCGATTGCGGGAGACCTCAGAGGAATGTGGGAACTTCCCCGACGGGTCTGCTTCCTTCCTCCCTCCCCCCCCGTTCCCACCCTGCCCAGAGCCTCCTGGCCTCCGAACCCCCGATCCCAGGGTTTAGAACCCCCGCGGAGGAGTGGGGGCTCCCAGGTCTGGGAGTCCCAGAACCCCACGCCCAGATACCCCGGCTCCACGCCGGCACCCGGAGGTCCGCACACCCACCTCGCGGTCCGGCTCGCCGATCGCGCGCGCGCGGGCTCCGGAGAGGTGTGGCTCGGGATCCGGCAGATGGACCGACCGGGAACGGCTCGGGCAGAAGGCGTGACACGCCCGGGATCCCAGGCCCGCACCGTGAGCAACCGTCCTCCTCCGGACTCTGGGAGGGCTGTCTGTCCAGCCGCGCCAGCGGCCCGGCCGGCCCCGCCCCGCCGCGCCGCGCCAGCCAATCCGGGGGAGGGTCCCGCCTCCACGCGCGCCCCATTGGGGGAATTCAATTTTGCGGTCACGCCCCCTTTCGGGCCACGCCCCTCGCGGGCCGAGACCGTAGGGGGCTGGGGACCGCTGCCGCCGGGCCCGGCTGGTCCAGCGTGGGCATCGGGCAGGAAGATGCCCGTTTTGCGCCCAAATCCAGGAGGGCGCCCAACGCCGGAGTGAGGGGCGCGGGGACGCCCGCGTCGCGGAGCCTTCAGGACAGCCCTCCTCTTTGTTCCCGAGACCACGTCCCCTCCCTGGACTCCGCCCCCTCCTGGCGTCGGTGGCTGGGTTTGGCAATTGCCCCCAGGCTGCTTTCGGGGGACACCTGGTCGGGGTCACCTCTGAGGAGCGACTGCGTAATCGGCGGCATCTGGACCCTATGTTGGCGCATCTCGGGGACCACCGGAGATGGAGCCCTAACCACCGCCCCCCACCCCATCCCGCCAGGATCTGCCTCTTACTGCATTGGATCCTAAAAATTGGGAATATGGAGTTCAGACTCTCATCCAACAAATGGAGGAAACTGAGGCCCAGGAGAGAAGGCCAACATGCCCAGGAGTCGGCCAGGGGATCCAAAGAGCGCAGACCCACTGGGGAAAGTCGCGCTCCATCATCGGCTTTGCTGGGAGGCCCGCCCGAGAGCTTCCCACAGGTCTCCATGGAGACCAAAAAGGCGTTGGAGCCTGGGAAGGTGGGGCCAGGAGTCCTGTCTGTCACATAAAACAATACTGGTGTCACCTTATTTATTTTGTTTTTATTATTTATTTACCTAGGCAGATCCTGCCTCAGGTGTATGTGTACCAATGGCACAGGAGGACACCAGCTCCATCAGTCCTTCTGTCCCCACATCTCAGCCTGAGCCTGAGCCTGGGCTGCAGCCACACCCGCAGCCTGGGGCTTGGTTTCGGCCTTGGCTTTGGCCTTAGGCCTGCCGAGCCTGAGACCCTTGGTGATGCGGGCACCAGCACGTTACCCGAGCTTGGGCTGAGCCATGGAGGCAAGTGAACTGAGCTCACGGCTGCCACCCTTTGGGATCTTGGACTTGACCTCCTTGGGCTTGACGAGGGCCTTGATGGCCTCTGCTCATGCGCTCATGGCCTTGGGGTTGTTGGCCTGCACCTTCTTCAGGCTCTTCTCGTCAGGCATTCAAACCTGGGGCAAAGCGCATGCTCCTTAGAGAACTTGGAGTCTACCCGCGTAAGAGATTCGCATCTCGGTGATTGGGGTTTCCCCCTGCCCTCTCTCTGTGCCATTTTTGGGACTGGTTATGTGTGGTGTGGGTCTTCGACTTGGCCATATCTGCACCCAAGTCTGTGGCTCCTGAGGCAGCTAAGACCGGAAAGCTCAACTCATTTATTTTCTTTTTTATTTATTCAATTGCTTTCAGAGAGGAAGGGGAAGGGAGAGAGAGATAGAAACATCAGGGATGAGAGAGAATCATGGATGGGTTGGTTGCCTCCTGCATGTGCCCTGACCGGGAGTCCAACTGTGACCTCCTGGTTTGATGATGCTCAACCATGGAGCCACGCCGATGGGGCATCAACTCATGTATTTTGTACTTGCCAGGTACCAGGCATAAGAACCCCACAGCTGCCATTTGAGCCCATTTCACAGTTGAGAACAACAGTTCATAGGTTGTGGAACTGGGATTCATACCAGGACCTCTTGACCCAGAATCTGTGAGGAAATGGACTTCTTGCCCCCCCGCAGATTCCCTCTACCCCACCGTTCAGATCCTCTGGGACTACCCCCACACCCACCCCTCCTCATCCGGATTTAGAGAGGTCCAGTATCCACTCTGATACTCTTTATTTTTTCTAAATATATTTTGTTGACTTTTTACAGAGAGGAAGGGGGAGGGATAGAGGCTCAGAAACATCAATGAGAGAGAAACATCCATCAGCTGCCTCCTGCACGCCCCCTACTGGGGATGTGCCGGCAACCAAGATACATGCCCTTGACCGGAATCGAACCTGGGACCCTTGAGTCCACACAGGCTGACGCTCTATCCACTGAGCCAAATGGGTCAGGGCAGGTGGCTCCTTTGTGCCCATGGGAAAACCAAGGTGCTGAGAAGGGAGTAGAGTTGTTGGGGTCACACAGGAGGAGGAGCAAGCAGACCAGTTTGGAGGCCACCCTGCCAGGCCCCCTCCCTCTCCCCCTGGGCAGGCCCCGTCTAGACCCTCCCTACGTGACCCAGATGCCATGGGATCCTGGGAGAATGAGTCAGCGCCCTCCAAGGCCAACTCGGTCCTGCTGCAAACCTGCGCGCGCCCGTTGGCACGGCCCCTTGGGGCGGGGAACACCTCCAGGCCACCTGGGCGGCTCTGCCCTGCCTGAGTGGCAGCTCCAGGCTCCAATGCATGGCCTGCTTTCTGTTAGCTCCTCCCCTCTCCCCGCCCCCCGCCCCCGAAGCTGGGGAGGAACCGCACAGGTGAGTCTGCGTCTGGACTTGCTGGGTCTGACACCAGTTCAAGAATTCTTGGTACCTGGATCCCTCCGGGCTGGGGTCCTCCTCCCTGCCTGCCTGCCTGCCTGCTCCCTCCCTCCCTGCCAGGGGCGGGGCGGGATGGTGTGGACAGCGACATACAGATCAAAGGGCTGTCCCCTGCGCGGCTGGGAAGCGTCAGCCACAGCCCGGGACGCGTAAACATCCTGAGAGGAGGGTCCTGGCGTTTACTGCGGGTCACCCTTAGGGTTTGCCCTCTTGCATGTTGACAGGGATTCTATCTCCAGAGCAGGAAGCCGAAGAAGCTCTGGGAGGGGAGAGGGCGCCTTGGCCTGGCCGTGGCATTCAAACCTGAGTGGCGTTCTGCCCATGTCCAAGTCCCTTTCCTCCACCTTGCAGCTTCTAGGATAGGGGGAAATCCCGGAAGACTTCTCAGAGGAGGTGATGAGCAGAAAATGGAGATGGAGTGGTTCTATCTGTGACGTGCCCTGAATACCAGGGGAGCAGGGTGAACACACCTTACGGGCATTGGGGAGGCCTGAGCCTCAGTCTGTCCACCTGTAAAATGGGGGAATTGGACTGGCCCACGCCAGGCCCTCACGGGATTAGAGGGTGTAGCAGGAAGAGTCTGGATTCCTCCAGGTCTAACCTAGGACTTGGCAGAGAGGGGGAGGTAGCTGGAGCAGCTCAGGGGGCCAAGGGTAATATTTTGCTCCAGTGCCCGAGCTTGAGAATAAATATTGTACCAGGCTGGCAGTGCCAGATCCCTGAATCATCCTGTGAGCTCTACCCTCCCTCCCCCCACCATTTCCCCCAGCCAGGATTCTGCAGGGAAAGCCAGGCCTGGGGTCAGGACTCAATGGGGTGACGAATCTTAGCCCTGGCCCCACCCCAGGCTTAGTACTGGTCCCATGGAAACCCCAGTTGCCTCATCTTCACAATGGGACAATTGTGGCCTCGATGCTCTAAGTCCGCTCCTGCCAGACTAGACACCTTAAAATTCCGAGACTGGCCTGGCCGGCGTGGCTCAGGGGTTGAGCATGGACCTAGGAACCAGGAGGTCAGGGTTTGATTCCCAGTCAGGGCACAGGCCTGATTTGCGGGCTCGATCCCCAGTGGGGGATGTGTAGGAGGCAGCTGACCAATGATTCTCTCTCATCATTGACGTTTCTCTCTCTCTCTCCCTCTCCCTTCTCCTCTGAAATCAATAATATTTAAAAAGCCTGACAGGTTTGGTTCAGTGGCTTGCGGACTGAAGGGTCCTGGGTTCGATTCCTATTCAGGGCACTCGCCAGGGTGGCAGGCTCAATCCCCAGTAGGGGGCGTGCCGGAGGCAGCTGATCAATGATTCTCTCTCATATCTCATCATTGATGTTTCTCTCTCTCTCCCTCTCCCTTCCTCTCTGAAATCAATAAAAATACATTTTTTAAAAATTCCAGGTCTGTCTGGGAGACCCCACCTTGGGATGTGCTCTCAAGTGGCTGTGAGGACACAAGGCCTGGGAGGGGGTCCGGGGGCTGCTGGGCCCTGGGAGGGTTGGGGGGGTAGAAGTGGGCTCAGGTTGGTCCTGCTGTTGGGGTCTCGTGGCAGAAGGGGGAGACGTGGGGTGTGGGGTCTAAGGGGGGTCAGGAGCAAAGCCCTCCCTTGCTGTCTGGCATTGAGGGGATGGGGAGAGGCGGCAGGGAGAAGGGGACGCAGGGACAGAGAAGGGGAGGCAGGCCTGTGAGCACTTTGAGGGGAACACCCCGGTAGGTGAGGCAGGAGCGGGGGGAGGGGTGTCTCTGGGGGAGAAGAATTGGTTCTTTTGGGGCTTGGCTGGGTCCCTGCACGCTGGCCTTCCTCCTCACAGGAAGGAGTGGAGGCCCCTGAAGTCAGGGCCAGCAGCCCCAGGAGCCGGGCTGGAGACCTGTTTGGAAAACCAGTTTGGCAAGGCGCCTCCTCCGTGATGTCATCCAGCTGCTGTGTCTCTGAGTGACAGCGCCAGATAAACTTCCGGCCGTGGAGGAGGGATGTGCTGAGGGATGGGAGAGGAATGACTATTGATTTTTTTTTAATTTATTTTTTTAAAGAGAGAAAGAGAGAAACCTCCATTTGTTGTTCCACTTGCTTATGCATTTATTGGTTGGTTCTTTTAAAAAATACATATATATTTTATTGATGTTTTACAGAGCGGAAGGGAGAGGGATAGAGTTAGAAACATCGATCAGCTGCCTCCTGTACACTCCCTACTGGGGATGTGCCTGCAACCAAGGTACATGCCCTTGACCGGAATTGAACCTGGGACCCTTACAGTCCGCAGGCCGACGCTCTATCCACTGAGCCAAACCGGTCAGGGCTATTGGTTGGTTCTTGTATGTTCCAGGAATAGAACCCACAACCTTGGCGTATTGGGACAATGCTCTAACCTAGTGGTCTGCAAACCGCACGAAGTCATGGTTCAATTCCTGTTCAGGGCACAGGCCCAGATTGCAGGCTCGATCCCCAGTGGGGTGCATACAGGGAGGCAGTTGATCAATGATTCTCTCTTATCATTGATGTTTTTATCTCTCCCTCCCCTTTCCTCTCTGAAATCAATTAAGAAAGAAAGAAAGAAAGAAAGAAAGAAAAGAAAGGAAGAAAGAAACAAACAATCAAGGCTGCCATAATCCTCAGAGGCAAGCTGCTTAACTCCCTGTGCCTCAGTTTCTCGATCCATGAAATGGGGCTGGTCGTAAGGAATAAATGAGTTATGTGGGCTAAGCCTTACCACAATGCTTGCCCTTACTATTATTATTATTTTTTCCCAGAGGGAGAGATTGATAGAAAAGATCAGTGATGAGAGAGAATCATCGATGGGCCACCCCCTGCATGCCCCCCACTGGGGGAAGGAGCCCGCAACTGGAATCAAACCCAGGACCTTTCAGTCTGCAGGCTGATGCTCTATCCACGGAGCCAAACCAGCTAGGGCACTTGGTATTATTTTTAAAATTCTGAAACCTGTTGTAGGCCAGCATGAGACTACGGGGGACCCCAGTCCCCCCCCTTTCTGCCCCCCCCCCCCCCCGGCTGGCCACAGCTCCTGGCATTGCCCTGGTCCCCAGTCAGCTATTATTAGGCCCCGAGTCCTCATCTTAAATCCAGATGGGGAGCCAGGGGGCAGGCAGGGCCGGGCCGGGCGGGTGGAGCGCTGGGAACACGGCTGGAAGGCTGGTTTGGGTTTGGGCCTGGGCCCCACCCTGCCTGCAGCCGGTCCCAGCTGCCACGTCGCACTTGGCTCTGAGGCCTGCACAGGCCCTCCTCCCACCATGGCCACCTCCTCGGAGAAGGCTCGCAGCGTTTCCTCAGCCTCAGCACTTTTCTTCCCGCCCCGGGCGGCCAGGCCTGCGTGGAAACTCTGAACCGGACCCTGCGCGCCTCTGCAGCCGGCACAGGGGCCCTGCCCGCTCTGTCTCCGGGGGAAAGGGCCCGGGGAACCGAGTTCAAGTCCCAGCCCTGCCCGCAGCACGCTGTGCCAACTGGAACAAGTGACATTTCCTCTCTGAGGCCTTTCTTTCTTTTTCTTTTTCTTTTTTAATTTTAAATATTTTATTGATTTTTTTTTTTTTTTTTTTTTTTTTTACAGAGAGGAAGGGGGAGGAATAATTGAGAGTTATCGATGAAAGAGAAACATCGACCAGCTGCCTCCTGCACACCCCCCACTGGGGATGTGCCCGCAACCAAGGTACATGACCTTGACCCGAATAGAACCCGGGACCCTTCATTCCATAGGCCGAGGCTCTATCTACTGAGCCAAACCGGTTAGGGTGGACTGCTTTTTGCTTATACTGGTTTTATGGATGTGAAATGTGAGGCCCGGAGTGGGGAGGGAACTTGCCCGGGGCCATCAGCCAGGGAGTCAGGATTTGGGTCCCAGAGGCCGAGCTCTTATCTGCGTCCACGGTGAGTCCTGAGGCCGCCCGGAGGGAATGTGAGCTATGCCCGGCCCCAGGCGGGCGCCACAGACCTCCAGGGCCACCTGATGGGGGAGGGCCGGCCCAGGGTGCTGCAGGCACCCTCCTCTGGGCTCCAAGCACCAGATCTTCCCTAGCCTCAGGTTTCTGGAAAGATCTCTAACCTGTTCTTCCAAAGTCAGAGCAAGATCCAGGCTGTGGTGCCCCTTCCCTGGGAGGCTGGGATTCCGGGTTTATCTAGAAGAGATTTGCCAATCGATGGTTTTCTCTCATCATTGATGTTTCTCTCTCTCTCTCTCTCTCTCTCCCTCCCTCCCTCCCTCCCTTCCTCTCTGAAATCAATACAATATATATTTTTGTTTAAAAACATCTTTTTGACTTTGCCGTTAACATTTAAAAATCAGGAAATCTCACGTGGCAACCCAAATTTGCGTTTCCCTGGGGTCTCAAACCTGGGTCTGGATTCCTCCGGGGCAGTCGCTTGCTCTGAAGGGGACCCTCTGGGGGTTCCTCCCTGAGCCTCCCCCACTCCCCCTGCTCCCACCCTGCCACCCTGTGGGACTGTGCAGTTTGAGATCTTGAAGAAGCAGCACCCTCATTACCACCAAGGACCAATCAGGACCCTGGAATCTGACTTAATCGGATGAGTAATCCCTCCTTCTGGGGGCAGGTCCAGGAGGAGTACACACACACACACACACACACACACACACACACACACACAGTCTCTGCCACCATGGAGCGTGAGGGATGTTTTGCTACAACTTTGTAACCTGATGTCTCTGACTCCTGAATCCCTGGGGGCTGAATGGATGCAGTGAGTGCATCTCAGGCCTCCTCACCCTCACTCTTGCTGGGTCCTGATTTCCATTCATGTCTCAACTCCAAGGCCACCTCCACAGAGAGGCCTTCCCAGCGCACCCATTTGAAGCCCCAAGCAGTCCTCCGTACGGTGTTACCCTTTTATGTCCTCTCATGCCCGTTATTTTCTGAAATGATTTCCTTGTTGCTGTTTGGCTCTGAGAAGGCGAGGACCGAGTCTGCCTCGCTCACCACCAGACCTGGATCTGAGAGGCCCCTCCCGCAGTGGTGGGACCCGTGAACCAGGGGCCTCACTCAGTGCCTTTCCCCGGAGGAGGCACATGCCAGCCTGTGTGGGCGGAGCTGGGAGTGGGCGAGCCGGTGCACAATTAAGGAGCAATTAGCCACCAGCTAATTGGTGCCACAAGGCAGCTGAGGGGCTGGGAGGAGGGCGAGGCACTGACCGTGCAAAGGAGCCTCGGGTCTGTTTGTGGGGAAAATACTGAGAGAGGGCGGTGAGGAGCCCCCAGCGGGAGGTCTGAAAGCCTCTTCTGAATTACTGAAGGAGACTTAACGTGTACCTTCCTCTGACGTCATTGAGATCCGGTTCTCAAACGGAAAATGCTGTTGGGTCAGGCCAGTGGTCGGCAAACTCATGAGTCCACGGAGCCAACTAGCAACGGGACAACGGTTGACATTTCTCTGGAGAGCCACATTTTTTTTAAACGTAAACGTCTTCTAACGCCACTTCTTCAACACAGACTCGCCCGGGCCGTGGTATTTTGTGGAAGAGCCACACTCCAGGGGCCGAAGAGCCGCAGGTGGCTCTTGAGCCGCGGTTTGCCAACCACTGGGGTTAGGAGGTTGGATCAGGAGTGAGCTCATCTTTTCACTTTTTGTTGTTGTTAATCCTCCCCCCGAGGATACGTCCCCATTGATTTCTAGAAAGAGAGCAAGAGAGAGAGAGAGAGAGAGAGACAGAGAGAGACAGAGAGAAACATCGATGTGAGAGAAACGCATGGATTGGTTGCCTCCTGCACACGCCCTGGTCAGAGCTCAGGCTGGGGAGAAGCTTGCAACCGAGGCACGTGCCCTTGACTGGAATCAAACCCGGGACCCTTCGGTCTGCAGGCCGACGCTCTAGCCACTGAGCCAAACCGCCTAGGGCCCATCTTTTCACATGCTGAAATTGTTCACTTAAAATATGACCATGTTAGGTCACCCAGTCGGACACAAGTATCTGTCTGGGCTTGCTCGGTACTCTCTGGGTTTCAAGAATTTCCTTTTTAGGGTCCAAACATTGTGGGAGGAAGGCACTGCCTGTCTCTCCCCCTTGTTTCTGCTACAGGAGAGGGCACCCCCTGCCCGCCCCCCCCGACCCCCAGCACCTCAAGGCAGCTCCCCACGTGGCAGGCAGAGTCTCCGGAGGAGAAGGTCGGTGTCTACAAGGCTTGCCCAGTGTCTCCAGAATGCACTCGGCGATGTCACAAGCAAGACTTGGCCAGAAGGAGAGGGGAGACTGGCCCGTGAGGACACAGACACACACACACACACACACACACACACACACACACACACACATATATATATATATATATATATATATATATATTTTATTTATTTATTTTTTTTTGCAGAGAGGAAGGGAGAGGGATAGAGAGTTAAAAACATCGATGAGAGAGCAACATCGATCAGCTGCCTCCTACACACCTCCCACTGGGGATGTGCCCGCAACCAAGGTACATGCCCTTGACCGGAATCGAACCCGGGACCCTTCGGTCCGCAGGCCGACACTCTATCCACTGAGCCAAACCAACCAGGGCTAAAGGTAATTTTTAAAAAGTTGGTTAATTCTGAGATCAGTCCTTATTACATTTTACAAAGACAGTAGAAAGTCGTGCTTCCTTATTATTATTTTTGAATGTACTTTGACAGGTTACAAAATGTTGGCAATTGTGTGTTCCAATTGTGAAATCCCAGAGTCTGGCAAGTTCTGGCCAGGCCATGATTCCTCGGGCCCGGGCCCTGGCCAGGCTCCCCACGCAGCTCCTGGCTCCGGGTAGGGCCGGAGGTGCCTCCTGGAACCAGGGAGATGAACTAATGGGTTTAGAAAGCCGTTCTGGTCTCCTGCCCGTCATGCAGAGAGGCTCCGAGTTAGAACTGTTTGTTACAGCTTACCCGATCACTTGATTCTTCTCCTTTTTTTTTTTTTTTTATATTTGGCTTATTTATTTATTTATTTATTTTTATTATTATTATTTTAAAAAATATATTTTATTGATTTTTTACAGAGAGGAAGGGAGAGGGAGAGATAGTTAGAAACATCGATGAGAGAGAAAAACAATGATCAGCTGCCTCCTGCACACTCCCCACTGGGGATGTGCTCCCAACCAATATACATGCCCCTGACCGTAATCGAACCTGGGACCTTTCAGTCCGCAGACCGACGCTCTACCACTGAGCCAAACCAGTTTGGGCTGGCTTATTTATTTTTTGTTCATTCTCACTGAGGATATTTTTCCATTGATTTTTAGGGAGAGTGGAAGAAAGAGGGAGAGACAGAGAGAAACATGGATGTGAGAGGAGCACATCGATGGGTTGCCTCCTGCACGCACCCTGACAAGGGCCGGGGCTGGGGAGGAGCCGGCAACCAAGGTACGTGCCCTTGACCGGAATCGAACCCAGGACTCTTCGGTCCGCAGGCGGACACCCTATCCACCGAGCAACCCAGCAAGGGTGGACCCTTATCTTCTTAACTGTAGAGGCCAGGCTCTGAGCAGTTGTGGGGCCCCGTGTGGGGCCTCTGCTCCGACCCCAGCTGCCTGCCTGACTCAGTCACTGTGGGTGGCCTCACGCCTGTGTGTGGGCAGCAGGGCCAGCAAGAACCCTCCAAGTTCCCTGAAAACCAAATATGGCCAGACCAGTCCCTCCGAGGCCCGGACTGCAGTCTGGGCTTGCTCCTGCCTGCTCGTCTGGGCTGAGGGCCCTCTCCCTCACACAACCTCCTGGCTCTGCCCCAGAGAACTCTGGGAGAGAGCCTCCATTCAGATCCCCTCCTCATAGAGTCGTGTTGAGCAAGTTACTGAAAGAGAAGGTATGGGGCCGGTGTCTTATCCAAGCCACAGCAATTCCTAACCCCAAGCCTTTGCTCACGCAGTCCCCTCCACGTGGAGTGCCTCTCTCTCAAGCCAGCTCTTCTGCATCCTTCAGGGCCCATTGTGAGGTATCAGGAAAAGTTACTTCCCAACTATATTGCCTGGAGTAAGTCATTTATTCCATCCATCCATCCATCCATCCATGCATCCATTCATCCATGCATCCATCCATCCATCCATCTATCCATTTATCCATCATCCATCCATCCATCCATCCATCCATTCATCCATCCATCCACCCATCCATCTATCCATTTATCCATCATCCATCCATCCATCCATTCATCCATCCATTTATCCATCCATCCATCCATCCATCCATCCATCCATCCATCCATCCATTCTTCCACCCACCCACTCTTCCTTCCTTCCATCCTGAGGGCACCTACCTGTGCCAGGCACTGTCCACAGGGTCTCTCCTTCCAGACTAGAAGCCCCTTTAAGATCGCAAACCAGGCACCGGGGGGAATTGTTCACCCAATGTCCATGGCCAAGCCTTGTCCCACTCCAGTCCTGGTGAGGCCTTCTCTTCCTTCCAGGTGGGAAGGCTGCCTGAAGGGACAGCCCAAAGGACACACAGGGAGCGGGGACAGTGAGCTGGTCATCGCACACCAGGCCACGGGGGAGAGCGCCTACCGTTCCTTCACAGAGTACCAGCAACGCTCGTCAGAACACCCTCCCTGTAACCCAGTGCCATCTTGCCGATGAGGCAACTGAGCTCAGAGAGAAAGAGTGCCCTGCCCTCACTCACCACTCAGCCAGGAGGAAGCCTGTGGGCTTGGACTCAAGTCTGAGTCTCTAGCCTCAGCCCTGCTCCACAGAGCTGGGGTCGCTAAGACCCAGAGAGGCAAAAGGCGTTACTTGGGGTGCAACAGCAGTTGGGGGGGAGGGGTAGGTCAGACAATCCTGGGGAGACCTTTTCCATTCTGGCAGCTCCGCCCGGGTCTGGGTAAGTCTCCAGCCCTCGGTGGAAAGCAGGGCCTGGCTGACACATTCTCAGTCCCTGGAAGGACCCTAGAATCTGGTCCATCATCCCATCCTCCCCAGACACCCCTCAGCTCCCCCACTCTGGCCCTAGACCACGCCTTCCCCATCCCTCGCTTTCTGCACACACACCTCCCCCACCCCTTTTCAATCATCTGAACCTTTTGCCAAAGAAAACCCGGTAGATGCCCACGAACCAGCCGGCCGGGAGGAAGCCGCCCTGGAATGCTGGAGGGGGGTCACCGGGCTGTGTGCGCGCAGCCGGCGGGGAAATGTGAGCAGCTACCTTTTTTGGGGGAAAGTCAGGACTCCCTCTGTGGGAAAGGGATACAGGGCAGGCCCGTTCGGAGGCCCGGGCCTCAGTTTCCCCATGATCACCGCCGTGGCGTCGATAGGGTGAGAATAACTTTGGCTGTTAATTGAACAACTATTGCCCGGGTGCCCGCTGTGTGCCAGGCGTGGAGCTGGCTGCTGGGGACACAGTAGGGTCAGAGCTAAGCCCTGTCCCTCAGCCCCCCAATCAACTCTCTGGGACTGGATGGGTTTCAGAATTGAGGATCTTGGGGCGCACGAGCATGTGTGTGTGTGTGTGTGTGTGGGGGGGGGGGTGTTAAAAGATGACCCAGCTGAAACCGGTTTGACTCAGTGGATAGAGCGTCGGCCTGCGGACTGAAGGGTCCTGGGTTCGATTCTGGTCAAGGGCATGTACCTTGATTGCGGGCACATCCCTGGTAGGGGGTGTGCAAGAGGCAGCTGATCGATGTTTCTCTCTCATTGATGTTTCTAGCTTTCTATCTCTCCCCCTTCCTCTCTGCAAAAAATCAATAAAATATATTAAAAAAGTGACACAGTGTGGTCTGAGCCCACCCACCTCCAATCCAACACAGGACTCCTGCTGTCGCGAGGAGCGTGACTATGGCCTCTACGTGGACGGAAGGTCCCGCAAAGCCTCTGTCCCTGTCCAGGTCTGGTTTCGCCTCCACGTGTGTCTCCTTCGAACAGAGAGAGACGCCCTCGGCTGTCTAGGTTCTCTGGACTGTGGAGCTGACGATCCAGGACGGAGGCCTGGTTCCTCCCCCCATTGCACAGATGAGAACACTGAGACTCGGGGCAGCGGTGTCACACCTGTGCAAGGCCCGAGAGCAAGCAAAGGGCGCAGGTGCATGGGAGTCCGGGTCTCCCCAGAGGCTCCAAATCCCCACACCCCTGCAGACCGAGGACCCTGCCTGAGAGAGACCCGGGGGATAGGAGGTAGGGAAGGGGGGCTGAGGTGAGAAGGCCAAATCTTGGCGGCTCCCCCGGCCAGCTCTGCCAGGAAGGAGTTAAGCCGCTTGGGCCCCCGCCAGGCCTCGCAGGGCCGCCTGTCTGGGGCCTGTTTACCAGGCCGCGCTTGCATCACGGGCTGCGCCGTGCAGCGCACACACACTCACATTCTTGGGTCATGAGAAATGCACCATTGCGGTGACATCATGCCCGAGCGGAGGTTTCCCCCGGCCTCTCTCCTGCCCGCAGTCAGAGCTGTCTGATTCGCACCCTTCCCTGCAGCTCTGGTCTCCTCACAGAGCATCAGACCGGCAGACCCTCAGGGGAGGGGTGGGAGGGGGCTGGAGTGTGTGTGTGTGTGTGTGTGTGTGTGTGTGTGTGAGAGAGAGTCTTAAAAGGATAAAAATAGCCCACGGGGGCTGCTGGCGGGGTCTCTGGGCGTCGGAGCGCACCGCTGTTTATGTTCCGTCTATGTCACGCCGGTCGTGTGTGGGGAGTCGGCCTTGGAGACGGAACGAGGGAAACCACCCATGTCTTTCCGTTCCCTCTCCTTTTTTTTTCTCTTTGGGAGGGAGACTCGGAGGCCGAGGGAAAGGGCCCCAGGAGATGATTTAGACCAGCCCCCCAGTATACAGCCCAGGAAGGGGGCTCTGAGGGAGGGGCCTGGCCTGAGGTCATACAGCCAGGCTCCAGGGTCCCTCACACCTCACAGGCCGTCCTCAGCCCCAAACCTCAGCATTGCCAGCGGTTTGTCAATGCGTTTTCTCGCTTTTGGAAAGAGAGGTGCACTTGGCTGTAGCTGCTGGCTGCGGGGTTTTTTAAAAATATGTTTTTATTGCCCTTACTGGTTTGGCTCAGCGGATAGAGCATCAGCCTGCGGAATGAAGGGTCCTGGTTTCGATTCCGGTCAAGGGCACACACCCGGTTGTGGGCTTGATCCCCAGCAGGAGGTGTGTAAGAGACAGCCGATCAAGGATTCTTTCTCTTCATTGATGATGTTTCTATCTCTCTCTCCCTCTCCCTTCCTCTCTGAAATCCCACAACCTGGGGAACGGGCCCTTGACCGGAATCAAACCTGGGCCGAAGCTCTATTCGCTGAGCCAAAAAAACCAACGAGGGCTAAGTAACAACCTTTTCAAATATATATGTATATTATTGATTTTTTTACAGAGAGGAAGGGAAAGGGAGAGAGAGAGAGAAACATTGACCAGCTGCCTCCTGCACACCTCCTACAGGGGATGTGCCTGCAACCAAGGTCCATGCCCTTGACCGGAATCGAACCTGGGACCCTTCAGTCCGCAGGGTGATGCTCTATCCACTGGCCACACCAGCGAGGCCATAGATGGGTTTTAAAGCAAGACAGCAACATGATCTCATGGACCCTCGTCACGTGGGCTGCAGCGTAGAGATGGAGCAAGCCTGGAAAAAGGAAAGGAGAAAAAGTTAGCTCGCGAGTGCCAATTTATAAAGAAAATATTTAAAATGCTTTTTCCATGGAAAATTCCATCTACGGGACAAACCACTCTTAACTCTTCTTAACAGTTGCTAACGCTGGCTTCCAAGCTTCCAAAATAGCCCGAATACTTGTCTGCTTCGCGTTCTCAAATCCCTTAAAAGTTTTCACAAGCAAAACAGAAACGGCGTTAAGCCAGGCCTGGACCCGAGTTCTGGGGAGTCGCAGGATGCAGCCGTTCTGAGACACCCCGAAGCACAGCTCTCGTCCATCCCTCTGCTTCCTACATGGCACGGAGGGCCCAGGGGAGGGGAGGAGAGGGGACAGCCCAAGGGACCCAGGAGCCTCGTGGTGGGGCGAGGACTCGAATCCAGAACTCTGAACTCTCCCTGTCTCCAGGCAGCCAGGAAAGCAAGCCGAGGCCCTCCTATCACCCCAGATCTCCTCTCCGGAGGAGGAGGAGAGCCTGGGCCCAGGGCTGGGAGCTCCCCGCCCCCTCCCCGGCTCCGGAAGCGCCGCCTGCCCGGGGTTTCCTGTGTGTGGGAAAGAAACAGGATGAGCGGACGCCTCTTCCAAGAGACTGACTTCGTTTCAAGTGCGGGCAGCCACCCTGTGCGTCTGCGGCAGCCCTGGCCGAGGCGGCCGGCCGGTCCGGGGACATGTGTTCCGTGTGTTCCTCTAAGCCCGGGGAGCACGCGGCTCCCCACGTGAGGGGAGAGGAGCACGCACGCCCGTGGGCCCTGTCCTAGGGGAGCTGCCTGGGTGGGGGCTCCCTGACATGCAGGCCCAAAGACAAGGATTAAACGCGAAGGGTCCGTCTGTGAGCCGGTCCCAGGGGGTCCTGTGGAGGAGCAGGGAGGGGAGACAGGGAACAGCTCGGCCCCTGTAGGGAACTCTCGCAGACAGAGTGGAGCAGGAAAAGGGCCCCAAGAGATGATTTAGACCAGCCCCCCAGTATACAGCCGAGGAAGGGGGCTCAGAGGGAGGGGGCCTGGCCTCTGGGTCTGCCCCCCTTCCCCTCCCCATCCCCTGACTGAAAGGTCAGGTACATCCCAGCCTTCCTCTCCCTCCTCTTCCCAAAGGAGGGGGAGGGAGCTGGGGTATCCATCTCCCGCCAGGTCTCCATCCTCCCGGACGCTGGCCTTTCTCTAGCGTGTGCTCCTCCGAGGCCAGGACCATGCCCCTGCAGGAAAGCAGCCTGTGTGGGCCAGAGGGGACTGTGGGGGAGATCAGGGCGGTGTCTGCTCCCGGGCCGCCTAGGAGAGGGTGTTCCATGTACAGGAAAAGGCGGGGATGCGGAGGCCGCCTGCCGAGTGGGGGCCCTTGCCTGTCCAGGCCCGCGTCACCCCTTCCTTCTCATGCTGGGCAGCCATGTGGCCGCGCTGGGGCACAGCCAGCGGGTATGCGCCCACATCCCTGTCTTGGGTTCCACACTCCCCTAGACGGCATTTCCCAGGATCCCTTGCAGCGAGGTGGGGGCACGTGACCGATGGCGGCCAATGAGCAGAAGGCGACCAATGTGCGCCTCTTCCAGGCTTGGGTCTCACAAAAGCCTCCCACACCCTGGCCTTTCTCTCTCCTCCCCTTTCTGTGGCCACTTTGTGGGCTCCTTGTTGCAGACCAGGGAACGGCTTCCAAGGTGTGGAGGAAGGCACCCTGAGAATCACTGCGCGATGCGTTCGTTGGGGTTGGTTCTAAGAAGGGAGAGGTTAAAGGTGACGTGAGCGCGCTGCCTGGTGGTCCTGGCAGAGGGCACAGCCTGGGCAAAGGCCCCGAGGCAGGAGGGCTGAACCGAAAGAAGCCAGAGTGGCCGGAGGTCATGAGCGAGGCCTGAGAGGACAGTGCATGGTCCAGGGACAAAATTCACGGGTTCGTGGAGGAGGAATTGGATGGATACAGGCCAGAGGCTGCCCTGGCACCCTCCCCCGGCTCTAACCCAGAGACCCGGAGGCAGAGCATCAGGTTAGGAAACCAGATGGTAACCAGGAGGGGTTTTGAACCTAGAAACTCAGAATCTTGTGTGTGTGTGTGTGTGTGTGGCTTGGATAGTTGTGGAGTTCTGTGGCCCCCCGCCCCCCAGATGTGGAGTCCCCTGTCTTGGGGTCAGGGTGCCCTGGTCTGCAGTGGAAGAGGGGTTTTTTGTCTTCCAGTCACAGCCCAGCCTTTCCCCGAGGGTTGATTATCTGGCCTGAGTTGGGTGAGACTCAAAACCCTCTCTCTTGTGTTTTTTTTTTTTTAATCCTCACACAGGCCCTGGGCCGGGAAGGAGCCTGCAACCGAGATACCCCTTGACTGGAATCGAACCCAGGACTCTTGGACCCACAGGCCAACACTCTATCCACTGAGCCAAACCGGCCAGGGCAACTCAGACCCTCTCTTGGGCTGGGTTCCTCTCTTCTTAGATGACATCAGTATCGGGGCTCTAGGCTCTCCTGGTGGGCCAGCTTGGGACTCTCACCCTGTTTTTTGTGAAACCTCAAATAACGCACTTAAAAAGGAATGGTGATGGGGTCGAAACCGGTGTGGCTCAGTGGATAGAGCGTCGGTCTGCGGACTGAAGGGTCCCAGGTTCGATTCCGGTCAAGGGCATGCACGTTGGTTGCAGGCACATCCCCGGTGGGGGGTGTGCAGGAGGCAACTGGTCGGTGTTTCTCTCTCATCGACGTTTCTAGCTCTCTATCTCTCTCCCTTCCTCTTTGTAAAAAAAATCAATAATAATAATAATAAAAAAAAAGGAATGGTGGGGCCAGAGCTGCTTGTCTGAGCCTCTGGGGCTGCCATTTGCCTCCCCCCCCCACCCCCCGCGCCCTTCGAACCCCCCCCCCGCCCCGCCCAGAGCTGCATCCCCTCGGGAAGCGCAGCTGACCCAGCTGCATCCGTGGGAAGACCTGCCCCCACACTTCACCCCGGAGGCCACAGGAAATGACCCTCTCAGCGGCCACGAGCGGCGACCCAGAGGACAATGACAGGGACGGAAGCCCGCTTGTCCCAGTTAACTCGTCCCTTTGGGTGGGTGCCCGCCGCTGGAAACATCAAACTGAAGATTCAGTGGGGGGAAAAATACTTAAAACAAAAAGAACAATTCTACGGGCGTTGGCCCATTTCTGATGCGCTAAGAGGCTTTGTTTTCTTTCTCGGTGTGTGTTTGAAACCTAGATAAGGCTCAGAGAACCAGAGAAACTAAGGGGTGGAAGGTCAGCCATCCCACCCAAGCACGGGCCCCCCTGGGGTGTCCGCCTTCGTGTGGCTGGCTGTCAATCACACCCCTGGGCTCTGACCACTGTCCCACCCTACCTCCACTCACCACCTAAAAGCTGGACAGCTCTTTTCTCTCTCTCTTTAAATATATTTTTATTGATTTCAAAGAGGAAGGGAGAGGGAGAGATAGAAACAACAGTGATGATGGTGATGAGAATCACTGGTCAGCTGCCTCCTGTACACCCCCTACTGGGGATCGAGCCCACTAGCAGGCATGTGCCCTGCCCTGGAATCGAACCGTGACCTCCTGGCTCAGAGGTGCACGTTCAACCACTGAGCCGCGCTGCCCGGGTTGGAGAGCTCTCCTCCTACCCAGACCAGGTCCCCCGTTCTGGAGCTCTGAAGGCTGGTTCTGCCATTCTTCCCGTCTCAGCTCAAATGCCACTGCTGCCCAGAAGCTTCCAGACCATTCTCTCTCAGCCGTTTGCTCTTAAAGCACTCAGCACACTTCACCGACATCTAAAAAGAGCTGGGCCCTGGCCAGTGTGGCTCCGCGGGTACAGCAAACTGAAAGGTCCCAGGTTCAATTCCCATCAAGGGCACAGGCCCGGATTGTGGGCTTGATCCACAGTGGGGGGCGTGCAGGAGGCAGCCGATCCACCATGATTCTCTCTCATCATGGATGTTTCTATCTCTCTCTCCCTCCTCCTTCCTCTCTGAAATCAATAAATTAAAAACATATTAAAACTCAAATTAATAAAATAAAAAAAAAATAAAAGACCTGGTTTGTTCACCGTGCCCAGTGCCTAGTAGGTGCTCAGTACATGTTTGTTGACTGAATATTTCTCGGTGGTTGTTGCATTCAGAACAGAGAATCGGAACAGAGTTGGATCAGAGAATCCCAATGTCAATGCATTTCCACAACCACGATGGGCTGCAAACGGGGCACCAGGGCCAGGAGGCAAATCGATCAGGAATTCCACTCCTTCATTCATGCATCCGTCGGGAGGGGAGGGCGCTGAGTGGACAGTGACTCAGTCTGGGCGTGCAGAGACCCAAGGAAGCTTCCGGGGAAGAAGATTTGAGTGGGTTTTCCATCACAGAGAAGCCAGATGGGGTGGGACGGGGGCGGGGACTGCTCCCCTCAGGGACACCGCCTGAGGAAAGCTCTGAGAGTGGACGTGAGTGTCTTTGGAAAAGGAGGAGACTGTGGTGTGTGATTTTATCTGGGGCCGCAGGGAGGACACTCCACCGGGTTACACTGAGGCGGGGGTGGGGGGTGAAGGGGCTCCGTGGCCCTTGAACTCCGGGCTAAGCAGGGCGGGTTTCACCTGTAGGTAACAGAGTCTAATAAAACCAACAATGTTAAGCCCTGACTGGTGTTGCTCAGTGGATAGAGCATCGGCCCGCGAACTTAAGGGTCCCGGGTTCGATTCCGGTCAAGGGCATTGCCACCTGGGTTTCGGGCACATCCCCAGTAGGAGGTCTGCGGGAGGCAGCTGATCGATGTTTCTCTCTCATCGATGTTTCTAACTCTCTAGTCCCTCTCCCTTCCTCTCTGTAAAAAAAAAAAATCAATAAAATATATTTTAAAAAAACAACAACACACACACACACAAAAAAAAACTAACGATGCTGAGAGCCTGGGTGTCACTGACTCCTGAACTCCAGTTCTCTGGTGATGCAAACCAATCTGCAGACCATTCCAGGAAGCTTCTGGAAAAGACAGTTGCCTGGGCCCCGTTCTGGAAGCGTCTGCTCTGCAGCTGGGCCTGGCCATCTGCTTTCTCGCAGCCTCTGCACATGTCCTCACCCTGGGCCAGGTCTGGCGGCCAGGGAGGCCCGGCGAGGTGGAGGCATGTGCCCAGGGTCATAGCCAGCCAGCTGCCCGGGGGGCATGCGCACCAGGCCGGCCCGGTGTGCCCGCCTCATGGCAGCCTCCCTCTGGCTGCGGCTTTATTTCCCCCTGGAGGCAAGCTCTCCCCTGCAGCTGGGTCTGCCCCCCTTCCCCTCCCCGTCCCCGGACTGAAAGGTCAGGTACGTCCCAGCCTTCCTCGGGCATGTCCATGTAAGGCTCTGTTGTTCCAAAATGCGGCCAAATTTATAAACTCCGCTTTCCCGGAGACGCGGAGCGATCCGTGCGGAGTGCAGCGCGGGGGCAGAGCTGGGAGCGTGGAGGAGGCCTGGCCCTCAGCCCGGGCCCGGGCCCAGGGAGATCTGGCGATGGGTTGGGCCCCCGCCCCTCCCTGCGCCTCAGTTTCCCCACGGACAGAGCAAAGAAAGAGGCCTCCAGATCATCCCCTCATGCAGTGTACTGCTTACAAAGGACAGTTCTTCAGCCAGGAGGTGCTGGGGGATGGACTTCAGCCTCTCTTGCATGACTTCCTTCCTTTTAAAATAAATATATTTTATTGATTTTTTACAGAAAGGAAGAGAGAGAGGGATAGAGAGTCAGAAGCATCGATGAGAGAGAAACATGGATCAGCTGCCTCTTGCACACCCCCCTACTGGGGATGTGCCTGCACCCAAGGTACATGCCCTTGACCGGAATCGAACCCGGGACCCTTCAGTCCATAGGCTGACGCTCTATCCACTGAGCCACACCGGTTTTGGCGACTTCCTTCCTTTTTTTTTTTTTTTCTTCCCCCGTACTTGATTTAAAAAAATATATTTTTTTATTGATTTTTTTACAGAGAGGAAGGGAGAGGGACAGAAACATTGATGGGAGAGAAACCTCAATCAGCTGCCTCCTGCACACCCCCCACTGGAGATGTGTCTGCATTTTTTTTTTTTAAATTAAAATTGATTTTTTTTTTTTTTTTATTTATTTAAAAAAATTACCCTGCTGTGACTGGTTTGGCTCAGTGGATAGAGCGTCGGCCTGCAGACTCAAGGGTCCCAGGTTCGATTCCGGTCAAGGGCATGTACCTCGGTTATGGCACATCCCCAGTGGGGAGTGTGCAGGAGGCGGCTGATCGATGTTTCTCATTGATGTTTCTAACTCTCTGTCCCTCTCCCTTCCTCTCTGTAAAAATCAATAAAATCTATTTTTTAAAAATTACCGAAGTCTCAGCTTTCACTGTGAAGGAATAGGAGCTCTCTCCGGCCCCCCATTCCGACTCTCCTCCCCAGAAGGGTTGGCCATTGGATCCCAAGGAAAGCGTGAGTGGAAGTTGTCAAGATGTATTCCTTGCATCTATGAGTATCCATGCTTGTGCAGGTTTTATTTCACTTTAAAAAAATATATATTTTATTGATTTTTTTTATAGAGAGGAAGAGAGAGGGATAGAGAGTTAGAAACATCGATGAGAGAGAAACATCGACCAGCTGCCTCCTGCACACCCCCCCACTGGGGATGAGCCCGCAGCCAAGGTACATGCCCTTGACCGGAATTGAACCTGGGACCCTTCAGTCCGCAGGCCGATGATCTATCCACTGAGCCAAACCGGCCAGGGCCTCCCCGCCTTCCTTTAAACCTTGACCCACTCAAGGAAGAGCCCAGAATCGCCACGGACAGAGGCTGTGTGTACTTTGCCGCTTCTAGTTGTCTTTCTCCCCCTTTGCGATCTCACCCAAGGGGTTTGCCTGGCTTTGGATCTCGTCTATTTCAACTTAAAATCATATTAGAGGGCGTGGGAGAGGCCTAGCTCACCAGCAACTTCCCCCTCCCCACCACACACACACACACACACACACACACACACTCATCCAACACCAGGGACCTGCGTTCTAGGTAGTGTCACTGCCATCTGTCCCCCTCAATCCTGCTTCCTGAGGGCCATCCACCTCCGGCTTCTCCTGGGCCTTTACTCCAAGCTTCCCTCACGTGGCCCCAAAAGCAGCATTTTCCTATGGGATGGGCACGGGGTCACACATCTGGGCCCGTTGTGACCAACGCCCTGACTCACCCAGCTCATTCCTGTGAGTGAATGAGCCTTTCATTCTAACTGCTGGCTTTTAAAGGGCCCGTACATCTGTTTTTCTGACCTGGAGAAACCTATTGGGGGGTGGGAGGGGGATTTGGTTCAAAGAAATAATTAAGTTTTCTCCATGGGAGCAGATTTTCCAGGGAAGAAAACATGTGGACCGCCTGATAGAATCGAGTGACTTTCAAAAAATATTTGTTTCAGCACATGGACCCTTCTTCAGGGGCTACTGAGACGGTAAAAGTGGAACCTCTGGCCCTTAGCCAGTTTGGCTCAGTGGATAGAGCGACGGCCCTGTGGCCTGAAGGGCCCCAGGTTCGATTCCGGTCAATGGCACGTGCCGGTTGCATTAGGGAGGCAACCAACGGATGTGTCTCTCTCATATGGATGTTTCTCTCTGCCTCCCCTCCCTCTTTCCCACTCTCTCTGAACATCAGTGGGACAGTGTCCTGGGGTAAGGATTGGAGAACAAAACAAGGAGGAGGAGGCAGAGTGGGGCTGCCGAGTGAAGCGGCACCCACTTCTCTATGACATCAGCCACCGGCTGCGGAACCCAGTTCGAGAACCTCTGGTTGGAACGCTGGGCCTGAGCCCCAGGGCTTTCCTTTCCGAGGGGGTGACCCAGGGAGAGGGAACGGCTTCCCTGGGGAAAGGCTCGAGTGTCCTCAATGTTTCCGGAACCTTCTTCCAGGGCTGAGAGTCCGTGTGCCTGAGGACCGTTCAGCCTGAAGGGGTGACCGTTAGAAACGCGGACTTTTTGCAAAAAGAAACAGAGTCCTCTTGTTTGAGGAGATCCGGGAACAACGAGCTGCTGTAAGAGTGTTTTCCAGCCGCTGGGCACCCTTCAGCGGGGCCTCCAGCTTCCTCTTGGGCGGCCTCTGGCCACTGCCCCCCGTCTGCCCTCCATCCGGCCGTCACCGCCCAGCAGGGGCTGCGCCCGCACACGGCTTCCGGGAGGACTGGGCACAGGCCTGTGACAGTGTGCGAGCGGGCAGCCCAGAGCGGGCACCGGAAACAGCCCGACCAGGGCCTCAAGGGGGCGGGGCCACATGGACAGCTGTAAATGAGCACGTGACCAAGGGGGCGGGGCCACGTGAACAGCTGTAAGTGAGCATGTGAACAGCCGTGAGCACGTGGACAGCTGTAAATGAGCACGTGACCAAGGGGGCGGGGCCACGTGAACAGCTGTAAGTGAGCACATGGACAACTGTAAGTGAGCATGCGATCAAGAGGCGGAGCCACGTGTAAGTGAGCACGTGATGGGGTGGGGCCACGTGGACAGCCGTAAGTGAGCACATCATTAAGGGGGCGGGGCCACGTGGACAAACGGAAGTGAGCCCTGAACAAGGGGCGGGGCCAGGTGATCACGGGAGAGTGGGCACTGAGGACGGGGGCGGGGCCGTGTAAAGATTGAAATGATGCGGCCAGGAGCCCCCAGGAGCTGAAAAGGCAGGTGAGGCCGTCTTCGGACCCTTGGAGAGAGCACAGGACCGGGAGTCCCCGGAGCCGAGGCGTGCAGAAGCAGAGTGTGAACACTGCGGCCCCTTGCCCTCCGAGGGCCTCGCAGGCAGGCTCTCCAGTGAAACCCAGCGTCCGCGTCTGAACACGGCGTTCGTTCAGCTGCAGACACGCGTGGGCCAGAGCGTCAGAGAGGAGCTGGGCCGGGGATCTGGGCCGGGGTTCCCCGCCGGGGCACGGGGTCACCGGGGTGGAGAAGGCTGGGCGGCGTCCTGTGCTTGGAGAAGGTGACAGCATTCCTGGCGCCTGCCCGCTCGATGCCAGAGCACCTGCCCGGCCGTGACAGCCCCGGGCGTCCCCACGTGTTCCCGAATGTCCCCCGGGGTCAAACATCAACCCTGGCTCGGAATCCCGGAGCTAAACTGGCGGAGATCTCTCATCTCAGGAGCGTCTGCTCCCCGGGGAGAGGCAGGCAGACACGTTTTAGAAAAGACACGGCCAGAGAACGCCCAGTGTATGCTGCCACAAACACGGGGTGGTGAGACGTGTTCCTGGGGGGCTCCCTCGGGTGGGGTGGCAGAGGAGGTGACCCTGAGGTGCTCACGTGGCTTGGAACTGAGTGTCCGGCAGGAAGGAGCCAGCCGCGCGTGGTGTAGCCACAGGAAGTGGTGTGATTAAAGGCCGGAGGCTGGATGGACCCAGTCTGATGACGGCCAGGGTGCTGGGAGCATTGCTGAGGACGGACAGGAAGAGGGGGAGGAGGGTAGAAACAGGGAGGATTAGTATACAGGGGGGCCTCACAGGCAAGGAGAAGGAGGCTTGCTTTTATTTTTAAATCTATTTTTATTGATTTCAAAGAGAGAGAGAGAGAGAGAGAGAGAGAGAGAGAGAGAGAGAAACATCAGTGATGAGCGAATTATGGATCGGCTGCCTCCTGCATGCCCCCACACTGGAGATCGAACCCACAACCCAGGCCTGGGCCCTGACGGGGAATACAAACCGTGACCTCCCGGTTCGTAGGTTGGCGTCCTTCCCTGGCAGAGATCGCCCTCCACGGAGCCCGTGTCTCCCGCCTCCCGCTCTGAAAGCCGCTCTGACTCACCCGGAGGAGCCCACGGAGCCGGGCCGGCCGCCAGCCCCAAGGAGAATGTATACAGACGGCGCCACACAGGAGGCCAGGGAGCGCAGGCACCCCGGTGGCTGGTGGTTCTCCTTCCCAGCTTGTCACGCATGGACACAGAGGGGGGGGGGTCCCACAAAGATGCTCCGACCACAGCCCATGTGTGGGCACCGGTGGGCGGTGGACGGAGGCTCTTGCGAGAACAGGCTGGTGTGACGTAGACGCCAGGGGGGAGAGGGCCTGACGGTGGGACCATGACTCAGCGTTCCTCCTCCCAGACCCACCGCCCTTTCTCTGGAAAACTGGGTGCCCCCACCGGATCGGGCCCTGGAGGTGTCTGTACGTGGGCCATAGCATGTAAACGTGTCCGCTTGTCCTCCTAGACGTGTGTCCTCATCGTATCGTATCAGCGAGTGTAGGTGGTTAAGTGACTAAGCAGGTGAAAGGCTGAGCATGGAGGAGGGTAAACACGATGAGCAAGTGTGTGACTGTGTTAGCCTGTGCGAGCGCCAGCATGTAGAAGGCACACGTGCAAGGAGGGGAACATGGAAAGAGGTCCATGTAGTAAGCAAGTCCTTATATAAACATATCACTGAGGAATTAGGTCGGGGAGTCAGCGTGTGACGGTTCGGGCAGAACGTTTATAAATAAGGAAGCGAGGGGGCAGGCCCGCACACAGATGGGGCAGCGTGTAAGTGGGGACGCGTGCATGCGTTTGAGCGTTTGGCCTGCTGCTTGAGGGGAGACATGCAGCATCCACGCGTCGCACCGACATGTACCAGGGCTGTTCTCAGGGTTCCCACCTGATCACATTCAGGCCTGGAATAGGCTGAGGTGATGGCATCGAAAACCCTGATAGTGTTCTCAGCAAAAATCGGCCTGAGGTCGTCGGCTGGGAGGTTTTCGCTCCTCACCACACTGTCAGGCGGGGCATACAGAGCTCCTCGTGGACCTAGCTGGTGTGGCTCAGTGGATAGGGTCTCAGCCTGTGGACTGAAGGGTCCCGGGTTCGATTCTGGTCAAGGGCACATGCCCAGGTTGTGGGCTCGATGCCCAGATTGTGGGCTTGATTCCCAGTAGAGGGCATGCGGGAGGCACTGGATCTTTGATTGTCATCATTGATGTTTCCATCTTCCTCTCCCTTCCCCTCTGAAATAAACAAATGATTGATTCTCTTTGGGCCTATTAGAGGCCTGAACTGTGATCAGGTGGAAATTCTGGAAGCAGCTCTGGTAGGTGTCAGTGTGGGCGTGGAGGCTGCATTCTCACCTCCGTGAAGGCACACTCAGAGGCAGGGCCTCAGAGAGGACACAGCAGGTGACCCAGCATGGCTTTTCTTCCCCCACGTGTGGGACCCTCAGGGCCTGAACAGGAGCCACAGCATCACTCACAGATGAAGCAGATCATAAAGCATCTCAAAGGCTCAGACAATTAGTCTGTCATGGGAACTGAAGCCCATAGCAATGGGCCAGCATCTATACCTAAACAGGGTGATTGCTAATATGTAGGATTTCAATAGGATCCAGAAGCTCCTGCCCAGCCAGTGTGGTTCAGTTGTTGAGCATCCATGTATGAACCAGGAGGTCACAGTTCAGGTCAGGACACGTGCCCAATACAGGACATGCAGGAGGCAGCTGATCAGTGATTCTCTTTCATCACTGATGTTTCTCTCTCCCTCCTGCTCTGAAATCAATAAAAATCTATTTTTTTTTTTAAAAAAAGAATCTCCTAACAAAACCAGAATGTTCAGTATACAATTTTAAAAAATCATCTATTATACCAAGAACTAGGAAAATTACAATTGAAATGAGAAAAGAAAATCAGCAGATGCCAATATCAAGATGAAGTCGATGTTGAAATTATTTGGCAAGGATTTTAAAGCACCCATCATAAAAATATTTCAACTATAATTATAAATTCTCCGGAAACGAACGCAAAAATAGAAAATCTCAACAAAGAAATAGATTTATAAAAAGAATCAGATAACATTTATATAACTGAAAAATGCAATAACCAAAATAAAAGTCTTGCTTGATGGACTCATTAGTGTAGTAGACATGACAGAGTGTAGAATTAGTGAACTTGAAGACAGGTCAATAAAATGTATTCAGTATGCACAACAGAGAGATAAAAGAGTGAAAATATAGCCAGTTGGCTCAGTGAATAGAGTGTTGACCTGAGGACTGAAGGGTTCAATTCTGGCCAAGGGCACATGCCCCAGTTGTGGGCTCAATCTCCAGTTGGGGGCATGCAGGAGGTAGCTGATCAATGATTCTCAACATTGATGTTTCTATCTCTCTCTCCCTCTCTCTTCCTCTCTGAAATATATATATTCAAGGAACAAAGAGGACTCATACTTCAGAGCATTATGCTCAATATTGACAACTCTGAAGATGTGCCTGTTTTTAGTAAAGCAACAAACTTAAGCTAGCTTTTGTTTATCAAAGATTACCCCAGATCATGTGAACTTGCTGTATTTCTGAGAGCACACTTAATTTATATAGTGCCAGTTTGTCTTTAAGTGAATAGAGCTCTTGACAAATTTTCCAACAAGAAAAATAACTTGAGATGATGGGCAGCTGTTCAATGTTTCACCCACATGGTTGTTGATAGTAAGTTAAATTTATGTAAATAAGATAAAAATGTGTAACAAGTTAAATTAATGGGTATTCATTGAATATCTAAAGCATTTCCAAATATCTATTTTTGGTTCTTTATTACTTTTACAGAGAGACAAAAGATATCAGGGACTATTGATAAACATGTTTCATGACACATTAATTTTTTTTTTACTATGTAGGTTTCCTAGTCTGCTAGGATGCTGTAACATATAATTAGCATTTTACATTTGCCTGCTTCCTAGTTTTTACTAGAAAGCAAAATGTATAAATAATTTTTAAAAGAAGAAGAGCTGAGATTAGAGAACATATGGTTATCCAGTCCTCTGCCAACTTCGGTGCAGGCAGACCAAGGTGGAAAATAGTAAGTTAGAGACATTAGCCAAGTTAGGAAGGCAGGGGCACAGGCCTGGGTTGCAGGCTCGATCCCCAGTAGAGGGCGTGCAGGAGGCACTAGATCCATGATTCTCATCATTGATGTTTCCATCTTCCTCTTTCTTCCTCTCTGAAATCAATAATATATATCTATATCTATATCTATATCTATATCTATATCTATATCTATATCTATATCTATATCTATATATTTTTTTAAAGAATATAACTCATGAACAGACAGATGGGTGAGATGTGGGACAAGGCCCAGAGCTTCCATGCCTTCTGGGGGTGCCACTCTTCCCACAGTTCCATGTACCTAGCTACCCTCCTAGACGCTCTCCAACCCCTATCCTTCTGGGGTTTTGTGGCGCGTCATTCCTTGGGTAGGATTGATCAAATCATTGGCCATTGGTGATTGGACTCCACATCCAGCCCCTCTCCCCTCCCTGGACTGAACATTCCAACCTTCTTCTCACGGGGTTGATTCCCTTGGCAACCAGCCCCCGCGCTTAGCTTACTTGGGGGCTTTCCAAAAGTCACCTGTTAACACAACCAAGGACACATCTTATCCTCTCATCGCTTGGGAAATCCCAAGGGCCCTCGGAGCTCTGAGCCTGAACGGTGCTGAGCACCAAATAGATAATTCTGATTATAAATCACAGCAGCACGCCGGTATTCACTGCTTCCTTTACGGCCTGGTAGTTTTGTGTTTCCCGCTTGGAATTGTGGGGGAGGAAGCAACTCTGTGGTTTCCTCCAGACGATATAATCCTTAAATCTGCATGAGACGGATTAGAGGAACAAGATAAAATAACATAGACACATGGGAACCCTACCTACATGAGAGGTTCAGAGACAGAAAGTTAAAAGGGGTCTAGGTGACCTTCTGAGCTGGAGACGAGATAAGGTGCACTGGGGCTGAAGAGGTGAAAGGTCACCTGCAGAAGGAGTAGAAAAGCAAACCTACGACCTCAGATGCTTGCCCGCCCCCACAGATGGGCCTAAGCGGTGAGCTCTGGTCATCATGCTCACTGTGACGGACAAGGCCCCGCAGTCATGTTCTGGAAGAGAGAGAGAGAAGCTTCTGGTGAGCTCCCAGCATGTCAGCCGCCTTGCACTCAACATCCAAACGACACAGAACCCTATGTGGGTTCAGCTTTACATAGAACAGCCTGCCGCCGGCATCTGTGAAGTGACGTGTTCATCTTCCTAGGATTTCTGGGCCACGTTTCTGTCTTTATGGAGGGAAGCCATGTCTTACGTGGTGTGAGGTGATGGCTCATAATGTAAAATTTTATTGTTGTCAAAATTACATACATATATATATTCCTCTTGCTTTTAATAAGTCCATCCAGTTCTCCTACATCAGGAAATAGATTGCTGCTTCTTCTTCTTCTTCTTCTTTTTTTTTTTTTTTTAAATAAAGAATCAGTATGCATATACACATACATCTCTCTCTCTCTCCTCCCTTTCCCCTCCCTCCCTCTCTTTTCCTCAAGCCCTTTGAGTTATATTTTTATAATTTAAACCACCCCCTCTCTCTCTCTCTCACACACACACACACACAAATGAGAACATTTTTTTTATTTGCTCTCCTTAATATTCTTCCAAGTCCCTTCACATAAGCCTACCTACATCTGTCCCCGAGCCCCTGTCCTGGGGAACCGTAATTTCACTTTTCTGTTCCCTCCTTGACAGACATCTCAGTGGTCATGGCTATTCTTTTACACATATATTTGGATTTCTTTTATAAAATAACTTTTTTTTTATGGCTTAAAAAGAGTGCGTATTTGTGGTTAGATTTTTAAAGAAAATTACAGAGAGCATAATGTTTTTTTATTTTCATAAAAATGAAAAGAAAAAAATCATCTTTAATTGCTTTTAATATATTTTACAATATTTTTTTTTTTTTAGTTTTAGAGAAAGAAGAAGGGAGAGGGAAAGAGAGAGAGAGACAAACATGGATTCTGAAACCTGGGCGTTTGCCCTGACCCGAACTCGAACCTGCAACCTTTTGTTGCCCTGGATGACACCCGGCCAACTGAGCCACACAGGCCAGGGCCCTTTTCATTTTTTAAATCTTTAATTCCATCATCATGACCTATTCAGCCAATTTTTCAAAATAAAATATTTATTTTACTAGAATTTAATAGAAGAAAAAGAGCTGAAGTAACATTCGTCTCCCTTCACCCCGAGTCTTCTATATTTAAAAAGAGAATGCGAAATGGTAAGGAGAAAGGAACATTGTGGGTCTTGGTTAAACTTTGTTTTTCTTAATACCCTGTTTCCCCGAAAATAAGACAGTGTCTTATATTAATTTTTGCTCCCAAAGATGCGCTAGGTCTTATTTTCAGGGGATGTCTTATTTTTCCATGAAGAAGAATATGGTACACATTTATTGTTAAATGAAAAGAAAGGAAATTTATTATCTGTATACGGTACGGCAGTACGGTAGTTGCCAACACAAACCAGACAAACTGTGAATCCTACAGTATCAAGAATTTACTCCTTTATTCAATGACAATCATGTCATCATCTTCTGGAACATCATCATAACAATCCAGTTCCTGAATTTCCCGGTGAATTTCTTTGTGACTCCATTTCTTTCAGAATCAGTGGACCAAATCTCTCATGTTTAGCAATAGCACTGTCTTTAAATGAGTACTTCTTGTCAAGGTAGCCTGCTCGCAGTGCATTTGCAATGCAACTGTCAGTGATTTTCTCCCATGAATCCTTCACCCAAGTCACAACTTCTTGCAGTTTAGATTTCACAAAGTTTCTGAGACAGAGCCTAGTGGGGGCCTTATTTTTGGGGGGATGCCTTATATTTCACTCAGAAGGAAACCTATAAGTAGGTCTTATTTTCGGAGGATGTCTTATTTTCGGGGAAACGCGGTAGGTACAGCTTTACAAATCCATGGAATGAAATGTTGTCACCTGCCAAATGAAAACCAGAAGACAACTAAGAGGGCTAAATAGACCATAACACTCGCATACACAGCTTTAAAAGGTATTGAACAAAGTTTAAACCCACGAGAAGAAAGTAATGGAGAAAGGCTGATTTCCAAGAAAATATCCAATAAAAGTGACAAATTGCTTATGGAGGGAGGAAAGGGGGAGACACTTCCATCTGCTATGTATTATAAGCCCTTCAGAATTAATCACGAGCTCAGAATATTAATCTTCTCCCTCAACGTTTTTGTTCAATAGGGGCTGGGCAGAGAATTGGAGGGGGTGTCTGATTGGCCCAACATGAGGTCCAGTCTGTTGCTGTGATAGTACTTTGGGAAGAATATGTTCATAAATGCATCCATACTCCTCTCTTTAAGAGCTTAGCCCTGAGTGGTTTGGCTCAGTGGATGGAGCATCAGTCTGTGGGCTCAAGGGTCCCAGGTTTGATTCTGGTCAAGGTCATGTACCTTGGTTGCGGGCACATCCCCAATAAGGGGCCTGCAGGAGGCAGCTGATCGATGTTTCTCTTTCATCGATGTTTCTCTCTATCCCTCTCCTTTCCTCTCTGTAAAAAATCAATAAGATATATTTTTAAAAAAATAAAAAAAGAGAGCTTAATTGCCCTCCCTTGAATGTGTGTTAGACTTAATGACCCGCCATATATATATGGTTGATTTCAGAGAGGAAGAGAGAGAGAAACATCAATGATGCGAGATGCCTCCTGTAGGCCCCACACTGAGAATAGAGCCCACAACCCAAGCATGTGCCCGGCCCAGGAATTGAACCAGGACCTCCTGGTTCATAGGTTGACCGCCAACCACTGAGCCACACCAGCTGGGCTGATCACCCCTCTTGATTTAGGAGGCGGCTGTGGCTTACAGGAACTAAACTCTGACAACAATTGAAAGCAGTGATTGCCAACCGGTGGTTTGCAGCTCACCGGTGGTCCATGAGGTCCGAAAGGTTGGCGACCGCTGAGTTAAAGGATAATAGCGTTGGGGATCCAGCTGCTCAGCTACGATACTCTGAGGAGGAGTTTGGAGGGGGAAAGTTTTCCGGGGGATGACAGGCTGCTCTGGCCTCATATGCCCTCCCCTGCCTGGCCTCAGTTTCCTCTTTGTGAGTTTCCCTTGCCAAAAGCCCAGCCTGGGAAAAACCCAAGGTCAGCAAATGTAGGGTCTGGCAACATCCCAGAATGCCAGGAACACGTTCACCCCTTCAAATTCTTCAGAAAATGTGGGCTGACACGTGAAGAGGGCAAGTTACACAACAGCCTGTCCAGAACACGGCGTGTGGGGCACAGAGCGTTCTCTGCGGGTCACTTTAGCCTCTGCGCAGCACCACGCCGGGGAAGCCTACCTGCCAAAGTGTTATCTGCGGTTATCTGAGGGGGGAGGGGGCGGTGGAGAGCAACATTTTTCCTGGTAAATTTGTTTAATTTTCCTTCTGGTATGCCTCCACATTTTCTACACTGAACATCTGTTACTTTTCATAATTAAGAAATTAAAACATTTTTTTGTTCATCCTCACCCAAGGATATTTTCAGAGAGAATAGAAGTGAGAGGGAGAGACGGAGAGAAACATCAACGTGAGAGAAACTTATCTATTGGTTGCCTCGTCCTGCACACGCCTCAACCACCCCGGCCTGGGAGGAGCCCGCAACCGAGGTGCATGCCCTTGAACAGAATCGAACCTGGGCAGGCCGGTGCTCTGTCCACTGAGCCACACCGGCCAGGGCAAGAAATTAAAACATTTTATAAAAGCAGGCAATTTGGCACAGGCCCTTTGTCATGCTCGGTGAAGTATACACAACTGGCTTCTAGGTTGAAGTAAAAAAGAGAGTCGTCATCCATGCAGTCTTGTTAGCAGAGCGCGTGGGGCTTTCTGATGTGCTAGCTTTCCGTTGTTTTGCAACAAATGACCACTGACTTAGTGGCTTCGAGCAGCAGACATTATCCCACGGTTCCTGCGGGTTGGCAGCACAGGCATGGCTTAAACTGAGTCCTCCTCTCAGGGACTCACAAGGCTATACCGTCAAGGGGTTGGCCAGGTTGTGTTCTCATCTGGAGGCACGACTGGGGAAGAACCAGTTTCCAAGGTCACGCGGGTTGTTGGCAGAATCCAGTGCTTCTGGCTGTAGGACTGAGGGCCCCGGCTTTTTTCCAACCTTTGTTTGGAAGCCACCCTCAGCTCTTGGCAGCCACTCACAGTTCCTTGCCACGTGGGCTTTCCCAAAATGGCCACCTCAACAAACCATCAAAGGGAACCTCTAGAGCCAGTTTTCGAGCAAGATGGAGTCTTACATAATTAATATACTATAATGACAGCGTATCATGCCATCACCTTTGCTAGATGCTATTGGTTAGAAGAAAATCACGTGTCTCACCTCAGAATGAAGTCCAACTTGAGGAGAAGGGGTTACACAAAGGTGTGATGGACTCGATGTGTGTGCCCCCTCCCCTGAATGCATGTTGAAGCCCTAACTTCCAGTGTGGTTGTATTTGAAGGGAGGACTCTAAGGAAGTAATTAAGGCTGAATGAGGTCATGAAGATGGGGCTCTGATCAGATAGGAATTAGTGTCCTTATAAAAGTAAAGATCAGAGAGATCACTCTCTCTCTCCCCTCACATACACACCGAGGAAAGGCCATAGAAGGTAGCCATCTGCAAGTCAGGAAGAGAGCCCTCAGGAGCCAGATGGACCGACCATTTTGATCTCAGACTTCCAGCCTCCAGAACGGTGAGGGGTTAAATTGGTGGTGTTTGAGCTCCCCCAGTCTGTGTATTCTGTTATGGAAGTCTGAGCTCAGATAGGTGTGGATTCCAGGAGCCACTGATCCTTGGTAGGGGCACCTCAGAATCTGTCTGCCACGCTTCATATTGTGAGGTTGGCCGGAATTCCACATAGACATTCCACATAGAAATTCCAGAGGTGTCTAGGTAACGTGGAATATTAAACAAATGCCGATTCTCCCCAGAGATTTTCATTCTGTCAGCCGGCGTGGGGCCTGGGAAGTCTCAATGAACTTTCCTGAGATGATTCCAAGCGTTGGAGCAGGTGGACCACACGGGAGGGCTTAAAGTCCAGCAGCTTCAAATTCCAACAGCCTCTTAGCTCTAAGACCTGAGATCAGTGACTCCTCCTGCCAGCCAAAGCTTCTTCATCTGATGCAACATGGCGACTTATTTAAAGAAATTGAAAAGCACTGCCTGGTGGCAGCGGCTCCTCTCCCCTGCCCGGCCCCAGCAGAAGGAGACCGGAACAGCTGCCTCACATCCCCATCCCCCTGCCCTTAGCGTTTGGTGTTTCAAGGCCATGGAAACGTTTGAAATCAGAAAGGGACTTAGGAGATATTTAAACATAGAAGTGACCTGGGTCTTGCTTATCCTTATGCATCTTTTGGGGGACTTGGTGTGTGTGTGTGTGTGTGTGTGTGTGTGTGTGCGTGTGTGTGTGTGCGCGCGCGTGTGTGTGCGCGCGCGCGCTGAAATATACCACTGAGGGCTGGAGAGAGAGAGGGTCCAGGTGTAGATCTGAGGTCAGGTCAGATCTGAGGCAAGGGTCAATGTCCCTGACACCAGTACAAAAAAGCAGCCCTTGGCCATGCTGTCCATGAGCAGGCGGGTCAGCCTCCATGTGGTGACCATCACGGGAGTGACTCTGTTTTCTGGAATCACAGAGTCCATGTTTGGGCATGTTGACTTCAGGGCAGTATTAAATGACCTGTAAAGTATGGGATACTTAAGGCTATGGAATGAAATTCACACCAGAAATGTGTCAAATGATGCATGTAAATCGCAGAGCACAGTGTCTGATGAGAAACATCGATCAGCTGCCTCCTGCATACCTCCTACTGGGGATGTGCCTGCAACCAAGGTGCATGCCCTTGACCGGAATCAAACCTGGGACCTTTCAGTCTGTAGACTGAGGCTCTATCCACTGAGCCAAACAGGTTTCAGCGAGTCTTGATCTATCTTGATCACCTTCCTCCCTATGAGATTTTACAAGGTAGGGGAAAGAGAAGGTGGACGCTATAAAGTTTGAGAAAGGAGGAGTCAAAGCTGGAGAGAAGCGCATGAGGACCCTCTCCTATAGACCCGGTGCCCACAGACGTGTACGAGAAAGTGGTTTCCTGTAAGGCCCATGCGTGAGGCACATGGAAGTTCGACTCAAGTTTTCTTAGGGGAAAAAAAGAGACCTGGGAATGAGAGAAGCAAGGAACAGCGGGTTCTGCCTCTCCTTCGGCGGTTAGGTCCAAGGACAAGTACAGAAAGTGAAGCCAAGAGTATAGTTACCATAAAACTGGTCCACCCGGGCAGGCCCAGGCTCTGCGCAGCGTGCTGCTAGAGCAGGGCTCTTTGCCCTAAAAGAGGAAACTGGGAGAGGTATCCAGGCAACGAGCCACCAGCCCAGCCTGAGCCCCTGTTCCCTTTTTGGGCGCCCTGGGCACGAGGAAAAAAGCAATCCATTTGGCGACGTGCTAAGAACAACTTGGTATCAACTTGCTTTTTGGCCAAAGCCAAGGGTGCCCGAGGTTTCTTGAAACTTCTCTCCGTTCACTTCTGATTACCGCAGATTTTCCCGTTGTTGGAGAGGCGACCATCTCAACATGGTGGCGGGGGCTTGCGCTGGGCCGGGAGGTGCTGGGAAGAATGCCTGTAACTTGTTTTCTCTCTGCGACCCTCAAGGAAGTCTGATCCTCTTCCTCCACAGGCGGTTTCGTGAAGATCCCAGGTAGGCCCTGCCTCTGGGGCCGGCTCCTGGGCTGTCCCCACTCAGGGGTAGAGGTGACAGATGCGTGATTGTGTGTGTGTGTGTGTGTGTGTGTGTGTGAGTGTGTGTGTGGCCCTGGACTCTGATTTCATGCTTGCTTTGTCATATACTCTCCATAATTCGTGGTATAACTTCAATGGTCACATTGGAAAATGGATATTGTAAAAAAACACAGAGAATATACTTCAGTATAATTGTGCTGGTCAGAAGAGAACTAGATTTATTTATTTTTAATGTTAACTCATAGTGCACTTACTACAAGTGATGTGTTCTGAAGATGAGATGTAAGTTGAATGCCATTTTTTTAAAAGTATATTTTTATTGATTTCAGATAGGAAGAGAGAGGGAGAGAAAAATTAGTGATGAGAGAGAATCATTGACTGGCTGCCTCCTGCATGCCTCCTACTGGAGATTGAGCCCGGAACCTTGGCCTGTGCCCTGACTGGGAATGGAACCATGACCTCCTGGTTCATAGGTCGATGCTCAACCACTGAGCTTGAATGTCATTTTAAGGACTGTCATTGTTGCCTTTTGAGCATGTCCGTAAATCTTTGTGATTGAAGTCTGGGCTTATCAGCCCCCCATCCTATCTCCACCCCAACTCTGAAGGCTTCGAGGCCGTGATCTGTGTATGTGTACGTCGTCTTCAGTTCTGGACCACCTAAAACAGCATCTGCATTTGAATACTTTCTCTCAATAAACTCCCTTATCCTCAACTTGAAGAAGTCTCAAGCATCTTCTGAACTGAGAAAATCAAGAACTCTTGTCCAAAGAGACCAGCCATGGAATCTTGCAAATGTGACCGGATGTTTCTGCTCCGCTGCTATATTGAATAGCTTTAGGACAAGCATGAGCCGGGCCTCCCCAAGGCCTTCCTGTGCTTGCCCCTTGCTGAAATCCGGCTTCCATTCACTTCCCTGACCTAATGACTAGGTCTGATTGCAGCAACTCTCCCGCCCTAAGCCTCGAAGGCCAGGCAGGCCAGGATGGCAAGCTGGGAAGAAGCCCTAAGGTCCTCTGGGATACTTGGAATTGTGTGAAAAGAAGAAACCACCTTTTGTTCTTGTTGGTGGGAAGGACCAGATTCTTAACTCTGTGACTCACACCTGTACTTAAAAATATATGTTTTGTCATGGCAAGATGGTTGCCAGCAGTGCCAGGCTTACCACCTTACAGGTCCTATAGTCAGTGGGTTAAAAACAAAAGAAAAATGCCCTTTTCCGTTGTTTAAAACTCCTTGCCACCAGTCTCCCTGAATCAGCTGTTTGTATAGGACTGGGTTGGCTCAGATCACATGCTCCTGAGCCTGACCAAGGGCCGCAGGGCTCTGGTCCGTCAGTCTGGGGGGGTGCTCACCCTGGAGCCAGGGTGTTTGCACACAGACAGAAGTGGAAGATGGCTGGGAACCAGAGGGCAATTGGTGTGCAGTTATCAAGAGGTGGGGATGGATACTGGGGGGACACAAACAACAGATGTCGGTAGCAGTGGAGGTTCTAGGAGAATACAGGAAGGGCCCCCAGCTAATAACGCAAGGGGCCAATTTACTAATTTATGATGGGAGACAATTTATTGGAACAATATGAGGCAGAATTTTGATTGCACAAGTTTGGGGCACGGGATCTATCCTCAGCCAGGGCTACAAGGCCAGAAAACTGTAACTTATAGTTCCATTACCACCACAGAATGCAAAGGAGTAGCAGTCCAGAGGAAAAGTGTGGATCTCTCTCTACAAGAAAGGGAAAATGATTTGGGGGAGGCAAATAAAAAGTCAAGAGATGTCTACTAATACAGTATTTAAATGATGGGGAGAACCTATAGTGGATTAATAGCCAGGAAGAAAATGGAATCTTCATACCTAAAGTATGTCAAGATGCTGGTGGAAATTGTGCTGCTGAAAATTCAGATACGATGTATATGTAATGGACTTTGCAATAAAAAGGTTACTAACCTTGATTGCAATGAGATCACAGTATTCATATTTCAAAGAAAATGGGCCTTTGCCCTCTCTGTTTAGTGTAAAAACTGCGATAGAGGTCTTCAGAGATGAACTTCAGTTGAGAACTGAAACTTTTGATGACTGAAATGAAGTTCTGATATTCTGAATACACTCGGATATTTAAAGAGAAGCGCTTGAAAAATTAAGGAACTATTACTGAGCTCAGTTTCTCAAACAAGTAAAGGTGCAGCAGCAATCTGTCAGTTTGAGTAATGGATGATGAATATGTTTATCAAAATATTCATGGAGATAAAGGGTTATTTTAAATTATTTGACGAAACAGGCTCAGTGTTAACTTGCCAAGGTCAAACAGTAAGCAATAAACTTAATTTTAAAAATGCTTTACTTTTGAATAGTTTACAAGTAACCATAGTGAAAAATATTCAAATACAGAAAAGTGTCACGTTTAAAGTCTTATCTAATCTACCCTGTTCAAAGCCATTAATGGACCTTTCTATATATTATAAACAAGACAAATTTTAAAATGAGTTCATACTACATTTTTCTACCAATAGTTTTGTTTCACTTAATATAACATGGCCATTTTTCCATGTCCATACACAGTAAGTGTAATTTGCTCTTTTTAATCCTCATCTAAGTTTTCTTAATATGGCCAAATCATGTTATTTAAGCAATCCCTTACTGGTACCATTTAGGTTTTATCCTGTATTTTTCTATCATGTAACTTTTGCTTCTGTCTTCAGCACTGTCAGTTCCTTTTTCACCGACTTCCAGTTTGGAAAGTGATTTCACTGTAACTATGACCTGTAGTTTAATACTTGGATCTATCATTTCAATATTGGTATTTTTGGACTCAATTTCAAGCAATAGAAACCAAACTCCAAGTAACTTAAACAAAAGGGTATTTATTGGTTCACAAAACTGAAAAATCCAGAGGATATACTAGCTTCAGGCACGGATGGATCTAGGAGCACAAACACTGTCATCAGGAATCAAGTCTCTCCGTCATTTGGCTCCGCCTTCCTCTGCACTGGCTTCATTCTCTGACTGGCTCATTTTATATGGTGGACCCTGCTGGTTTGAGCTTGTTCATCCTGCAAAGGCAAGCAACCTCAGTAAATACAGTTTCTGAGCTTTTCCTCTTCCACGGTTCAGTCAACTCCTAGGGTTGAGTATCACTTGATCAACTTGAACCACATGACCATTCCTGAATCGAATCAATCACTATGATCAAGGAGATGAACTATGCTGATTGATCAGGTCTGAACTACAGTACGTTCACACATGAACTCTAAGGTTAGGTTGGACTGTCTAGACTCTGTGGAGATACGGTTCCAAGGGGAGATACGGTTCCAAGAAACATCAGGGAGTTGTCACGAAGAGATGGAGTAAATGCTGGTCAATTAAGAGTAACTGATATCAATGATAACATCGGATATTGAAAAAGCTTAATCTCTGCTCATAAAGTTGAATTGTAACAGATGGCATTATTCTTTCTTGGTAATAAAAGTATTCTGAAAAACACACACATCATGAGTATGTCGGTCATCAGGAAGCTTATAACCATTTGTATGGAATAATCATGTCCAGTAACATACTCTAGATGATACAATAGAGATTCAATATAAGAGTCTGAGAGCTCACTTATCTAGTTGACATAATGCAAGACAACTAGTCTCCCAATGGAAAGTAGTTCTGTGAGGCTATTCAAGTCAGTGGTAGATGTGAACTTCCTGGAAATCTTTTGTTCAAGTCTTTTGCCAAGTTGGACACTTCTCATTTCTGTGCTGTTGAATCAGACTCAACTTCTGTATTACTGCAGAAGAGAGAAATTGACAGTGCTTTTTATCTGCTATCCTCCTTCAGATCTGCTAGGAGCTCCAGGTGCTGAACATGATAAAACATATATAGGCTGAGGCTTACTCTGCACTTAAAAGTATACAGCATGGAAATCCTGGTGGAGTGAGGTGCAGGTTGCTTCAGTTAAAAACTCCTTGGTGGAATCCGGTATAAGATAGGCTGAGATCAGTGGTGGTCTGTTCCAGGACAGCAAGTTTGATTGCAGTAATGTGTCAAAAAAAAAAAAAAAAAGGCAGGCAAAGGCCGAGTCAGGTAAATAGATAAGTAGGGTACCTTCAGCAGGGCCAGCTTTACCAATAACAAGGGTATAAGGAAGAACATGTGGTTTAATATTAAAGTCCTGTAAATTAGTTTTTACCTGGAATACTCCAGGGTTAATCCATAGTGTTTATTCTGGATACACTTTTCAGATCTTAAAATAGCCAGCCGGGTACAGCAGCTTTCACTTTCCTGCTCATTTGCCAAACAAGAATTTTCAGCTCCGAAGGCTATATTCTGAATCTCCCATCTCTTGAGGTTCTGTTTAGGTGTCTATTCCTACACCTGGGAATAAGAGGGTTCATCAAGATTGGCACTACTTTCTTTGGTTATCAAAATCTCCATCTTCTATAATTCAGCACATCTCAGGAAATCAAAGACAAGGCAAGGCCTCAGACTGGTCAAATGGTGCTGCTGGACTTAGATGAGGCATGGAGATAGTAGGTTAACAACTTAGGTTTCAATTTTAGTTTTATTTTGCTTTTTCAAACATCAATTCTTATACACAGTGTTCATTAGACTCTTGAAAGATGATCATTCTCACCTTAAGTCCCTCATTTTGACAGGAATTAAGGGAGTGACTGGCAGTGTAGATCAATGTCTTTTCCTGTACAGAAGAAAAATCTAGCTGATGTTTTGAAGGCAGTAAAAGAGGTGAGTTTGTAGATTTCTTCTTTACAAATAATAGTTGTATATACAGGCAGGATAGTCATCATTTTATTTTTATTTGTTGACAGTAAGCAGTCTAGAGTAACCAGGCATAGGCCTAGATTGATGATTTGAAGACTACATCATGTTCTCATAATTAGTCTAGTGGATAAGAGAGAGATACAGAAACCATTTCCAACATTTAACCAGTGCATTCATTATTAAAGTAGTTGAGGACAGCTGGCCCTTAAGTCAACTGTGCAGTAAATAAGATTTCAGTCTACTTGTTTAACATGATTTGGTCTGAAGTTCACAAATCGAATCCTTCCTGCAGAAACAGGTAAGTTGTCTCAATGCCTGAGGAATGAAGTTGGCCACTCTGAATCTGTGTTCAAACAGTATTGAGACAGGTACAATTCCATGAACATTTCCACAAGGACAAGGGACTGTGGTCTTGTGACATTAGGAAGCACAACAGGAAGCTTGACTCTACTGACAAAATCCTTAGCTCCAGGATTTGTAGATTTTTTTTCAAGTCAGTCTACATTTTCAGTAAAAGATTATACACAATTTGAGATTCTCAGCAAGTGCCTACCTCAAAATATCCCTAATATCTACAGTTGATGGTACCAGACTTCAAGACCCATCTTAAAAGAAAACTTTCCAAATAGCCACACTTTAAATCACATCAGAAAAGATATTCACAGATGGTCTCCTGTAGATCATCAGGTCTTATATGTAGTTAGAGCAGAGTATTTGTAATTTTAAAAGAATATGCAAAGCAGATATGCCAATGATGGAGGAATTATTTTAGCTTATTAAATGTTATTAGCTCATTTATCCTGGAAACAGCAGTGAAAAGTAAAAACCAAGCAGTAGTATTACTGCCACTGATAGAGTCATAGTGACTTGTAGTTTGAGAATAAGATGGTAAAACCAGGTACCCTTTTAGCTAACATTGCCAGAATTTGAACTCTGCTTTCAGAGTTAATGGTTATCCCTTGCACACGGAAGTAGAGTACCATGGTTGATGATGGGAGGTCCGATGAACAAGTTGGTCTACTATGGCCTCAACGAGGCATCAGCTTCAATACCTGGCAACTCAGGTATCTAAGGAGGATCAAGACTTCAGATTCACGTATTTCAAGTACCATCGGAGCATCTGGTGTTTGTGAAAGAAGTTGGGTTAAGGGGGTTTGTCAGTGTAGAGTGCGAATGATTTACTGTCTATACCCAAACCCAGGAATTATAGTAAGTCCATATGGGGGTACAGCATGATTAATTTAGGTCCATTTGATACACTTTTGGCCCACATAACTACTTGGAGGCAAAGTTCTGGCGCTTTTCTGAGTGTGTCCATAGTAAGTATTCCTAAGAATGTTCAGCACCAACTGAACATGGACTGCGTTGGGTAGAGGTACAGGTTGGAATATCATTCAGGTTGAGCAGGTTGTCTAGAGTACTGTTTTTCCAAATGTGTTCTGAAGAATTCTAGGTGCTGTAAAGGAATCTCTCCTTAGGTGTCACCATGGCGACAGAGGAGGATGTTTGTGGCAGCTTTCAGGACCGCCACTCTGCTTCGTCCAGAGCAACTTCACTTTTACTTAGGGCTTCCACAGTTTTCGTTCAAAGGGCTTCACGGCCACAGAGCCTTTGGAAAGCCAATGATCTAAGCATAAGTTGTTCACAAAACGCTGAAATACAAAAAAATGGGTCACAGAAACCAGAAACTGGGTAAGCAAAGTCTTCGGTAAGCCAAGGTGTTTTCCTATTCATTCTTCCCCTCAGGTGGGCCACATTACAGAATTATGAAATTCAACATTCAAACATTCATTTCCTGAAATTGGGCTGTGACTATCAGAGAAAAGTCTTACATGACAATAGCACTGGGGCTTTTGCAGTCAGAATACAGCTGTGAAATGCATTCATTTCTTTGTAAATATTACCCCAAGAAGTCCATGCTAGATGACTTCTTTTTAAGCACTGAGACCTCAGTGGGCCACAACTCAGAAATTCTAATACAATATCTCCTCATCCTCCATTTTTCCCACCCACTTCCTCTTTTTTCCCTTCCCAATCTTTCACCCATCTGAGATGCAATAACCTTGGACTAGGTTTGGAGCACAATGATAGGATAGAGAAATCTATCGCTGTATGTCATAGAATCCATCCACATTTGGATGAATTAACTTTCCCCTCTTCCCCTTCCTAGTATTCCCACTAATCTTTTAGAGGTTCCTTTGACAGAAAATCAAGGTAATGGTCAAGAAAAAGAATTCTGCCTAAACCAGTTTGGCTCAGTAGATAGAGCGTCAGCCTGCAGACTGAAGGGTCCCAGGTTTGGTTCTGGTCAAGGGCATGTGCCTTGGTTGTGGGCACATCCCCACTGGGGGGTGTGCAGGAGGCAGCTGATCGATGTTTCTCGCTGTCTCTCTCCCTTCCTCTCTGTAGAAAATCAAAATAAAAATATATTAAAAAAAAAAGAATTCTAAAAAAAATTCTCAGATTATGGAAACATGCCAATTCAAAGTTGTTATTGATAAGAATAAAGGGATGTGTATGTCAAAGATGCAGTTTGTTCCTGGGCCTCCAGGGCAATCGGCTGGCATTCAAAAAGCACTGGCTGTGCCACTCTTCAGCAGCTGCCTCATTCCATTGAAAGGAATGCTGCAAGATAACATTCTGTTTGATTCAACTTAGAACATACCAGACTAAACAGCTAAATGATAGTTGTTTTTTGCTGTAAGCCTTATGGTATCCTTTAATATACTACACTGCATTATCAATGAGAGGGGACACATTTGATAGTATTTTTACCACCTTACTGGACTACAGCAGCTCTATATGTATGACATATATGTTGTGTATACCAATACACATACATAAACAGCACTGCTCGAAATGGATGGTACAATTATTAGTTAGGGGATAGATAAAGAACCATTGATAAGATCTTAAGACTTAACAACATAAAACAGGCATGATTGCACAAGGATTCCCCAATCAATAGGTCATCTTTGTGAAGACCAAAGACAGACAAAATATCTTAACAGCAGCTTTGTGTTTCATGTTGGTAGTGTTGTGAATGAACATGTGTCTTGTTGACTGGACAATCTACCACCATAGAGTGTGCTCCTAAACCTTAGGGGTGTTTCCATGGAATTCTGGTCTAGGGCCGCTATCACGGTATTACATGTATGATATCCTGGTTGAGGGCACCAGATCAGGAAGCTAGAACACTTTTCTGGGGTTCCCAACCTGCCGTCGTCTTAACACTGTGCGTAGAGGCTAAATTAATTCCAAGGAAAGAACTGGACCGGGAGTCAGAAGGTTTGGCCTCTACCACCTGATAACCTTTCAAATCCCATTTCCTTATTTGCAAAACAGGATTATAGTCTAGTGTGGGGTTTTGATATTAACACATGTAAAAGTGCTCTGAGACTGTAAAGTGCGATAAAAACATAAGGGATTACCATTATAGGTTCTACCTGGATGTCTCAAGTGGCCTTTTCTGGAATCTCATTGAAGCTTTGTGAGATGCTGGGTAAAGGATTCCTTTGTAAAATTCCTTACATTTGTGTGAAAAGTTCTAGTTCCCGAATAATCCCAAAGATGCTACGAGGACTTCACTAGGCCTTTGTTTTAATCCCAATGGGTCAGTAGGATTCTACAGATTTGACGTGGAAAAAGATTAGTGTCCAGTGACCTGTATGGGATCCTCAACACTTCATAAACATTTGAGATTGTGGTCCAATGTTGTTAAGACGTTACCGTTCTTCAGACAATGTTGAAAACTAAGAATCCCCTGGTCCAAATTTATTGTGTCTCTCTGAAGGCTTTAACTGATGAAACAAAATACACACTCATGGAACCAACTGAGCCTCTGTTGTGATGAAACCAGTCTCAGCTATTTGGCTTGAGGAGTGTGACTTCACCTAAGGGATGTGTTCAGTCGGTGGTGAAGGCCAGGAGTGGAGGTAAAGACCACATCATGATGGCCGACTGTCCCTTGGGTCACCGTGGTCCACTGGAATGGTATCTTCTTCAGTAGCAAGGAGACAGAAATCACCACGGACAGAACTCCAGGTACCAAACCTGTAGGCTGAGCGAACAACACAAGGAGGACGATCAGAAGGCCCAGGGACAAAACAGGTAAGATGACAAATACATGGGATTACAAACGTGGGACGCGAATCCTGCAGTGGCTCTGCAGTAAGCACATCAGCTGCCGGATGTGTACCAACTCTTGATAAGGCTGACCGAGAAGCTTACAGATGAAACATGAAAGAATGAGCCTTTTATAATCAATTATCAGTGATGATAAGAACAAAGAGTTCTCTGGCAAACACTGTTTCCAGACTCTTGGGAACTGTCCTTATACTTTAGGGGAGTGATTTGATTGTCTTCAGCCTGCTGGGCAGTGATTGGTAGGCAATAAAGAAGGCCCCACAGGAACCACAAGAATTGAATTTAGGTTTGCATACTAACACAAAGGCAAAGGAGACATTGCCCTTGTCCCTTTCCCAATTGTCTCATTCATTCTGACAACATTTCGAATGGGAGAGAATAATGTACCTAAGTAATAATGCCCCAATGCATGCACCCTTCTGTAATGCCCTATACAATATATCAATTTCTGTTTGAAGGCTCCTGAAATCTTTTTAAATTCAGAATTTAATAACATGAAACAAAAGAAGAAATATGGCCACAACTAGTGATCTTTTTCCTAATCAAGAGTAACCAGGTTGTCACACAATGATTAAGCAAATACTTACTGAATGCTTACTCTGGGATAGCCTCATCTCTAAATTCCTCTTTCCTATTAAAAGCTTCATCATATGTTGTAGTATGTGTGGGCAAAGATTCGAAGACTTTTTCCAAGGGGCTTGCTATCTGCAAGAAAGCAAATAAAACAAGCATGCAAATAAATAACTACGTTTACAGGGTATCAGATACAAGGATACAAGATATTGAGAAAATGGCAGAGTTTTGGCAGGCAAAGAACCAGAGGAAGACATTTCAGGGTAGAGAAGAGAGGATGAACAAAAGTGCAGAGATGGTCAAGAACGAGTCACTGGGAAAATGGCAATACCGTGGTTCGGTTTGGATGCAGTGTCGTCAGAGTGTGCACTGAGCTCTGGCAGAAACTCAGGCCTTCAAACTCCCAGGAACAGCGCTAGTGGCACTGCTTGCGTAGTCGTTGTCGTCGCCTCTCTTCTGAAAGCAAGGTCAATAGTCCCCAAATTGAAACTATCCAGCTCCAGAGTTCCTGTCACATCCTCACACACACACCCAGGTCCCAGGTCTTGCAAATCTGGAGTCCACGCCGTGGCGACGGAAAGACCTCTGCTCCAGCGAGTGCGAAACACTGTAGTGAAACCCTCTCAAGCCTCCATCCTGGACGTCGCGCGTTTTGTCACAGAATTTCAAGCTTTGAGTTCCAGATGTCTGTGTCCCTTTTTTTCTGCTGAGAAAAGCATCTTCTCATGGCAATCTCAAGATTCTTTAGCAGTACATCCAGGTTTTATTACAAAACACCAACACATTTCCCCCCAAATAAGTTATTTCTCTGCAAGTGAGATCGTTTGTCTCTGTCCTTTAGGTAAAGGAGCAGTCAGTTGATTTTTTTTCTTTCAGACATTTGGATGCAATAGCAGAACCGGGTAACACCTTAACCAGACAAAATACACTTAAACGTGTGTGTTCGTTTGCTTAGAGTTGTACCACTCCACAACACAAAAATGTTTGAAATCCAGCTGTTCAAACATTTCTATAGTGTTTGCTGGGTAATAGCCTGGAATCAGATAAAAGCAGCTGACAATGAACAAAGAAGCAAAAAAAAAACGGGCATTTGGCCACCTTAGCTACAGACTTGCAAGCAAAGAGAGTACAAAGCAGTCCAGGGAAAAAAAAGTTAAGCTTGGAAAAACTTCCAAATCTACTGATTCTGAGGTTCAGCACAGGTTCGAACTCAATTGTTCAGAAAACGTTAACCTTCAATTAATAAAAATACCCCCCCAGCATCTGCAGGAATTCCTGCCTGGATCAGTCTGTTCCAGTGAGCCAGCTTTCGAAAAATCCACCTGCACCATTAATTAGCTTGACTTGGCAGCACCATAAGCCTGCTCACTACCAGCCACAGAGACCAGGGGTATAAAATAGGAGCAAGTAACAGATGGCAAACATGGTTGTGAAAAATGGGGAAGGAAAGTCAGAAAGGTAGGCACCAGTATAAGCAGCAGCCAAGTGAATGGGCCACAGATGAGACAGGCTTCTGGATACTAGAGAACTCATCCACCCCTCGTTTCAGCTGCTTTATACTGGATGCCGCTGTACCATATGCATTAGCCACCCTTCAGGCACCCCACGGGGAAAGGAAAGGACTCAGGAAAAAAGCCAAGCAGTGGAGTGTTGTTACCCCAATATCCATAATGCACAGAAAAGCTCACATATCCCAGGGATTCGAACAGGGGCTTCAAATTGGTTGTGGAGGATCTCAAATGACATCTGGGCCTCAATTTCCTCCCCGTGGCATTGAGAAATTGTGGTTAACTCTTTGGGGGAGGGAGGGGTGGCATCTCCCTTTGAACACTTGTTGGCGATGGATCCTCACTCCCCTAAAATGCACATCCCTGCTACTTCCTGCCTACGATTTCGGGGAGTTTGGGGATTTCCAACTCCAATCCAAGGTTCCTTAGGTTCCAAATCGATGGATTGGGAAATTGCTTTTCTTCTTACAAATCAGAAAATTTTACAAATAATAATGATCCCTTATGTACACGGACGCTTTCTAAGTTTACAAAGCGCTTTTAACCCCACAAACACGGACAGAGGAGGAAACTGAGGCGCAGAATTACAGAGGGACCTGCCTGAGGTCACCCGGCCCGCTGGTGGCTAGGCCCGGAAGCAAACCCAGCTCTTCCGACTCCGGGGCCCGCTTCCCAGCCCGGAGCTGCCGCCGGAGCCCCCGCCTCTCACTTAAGGCGGCATAAGGAGGAAAAGGCAAAGTAGGAAGCCCACCACCAACCATCCCCCGGCCCCTTCCTGTCCCTCCAACTGGGTCCTTGCAGGCCCCGAAGGGTGGCGCCAGGCCTCCAGGCCGGCCCCGGCCGCCCCCGCTTCCCCGGCCGCGCCAAGTCCCGCCGCCGCCGCCTCCCCGGGAGCGGGGCGGAGCAGCTGCCCGCCACCACCAACCACCCGGACGACTCCTCGTCGAATCGCAAACGCATAGGCCGCCGCCCGAGTTCTGCGGACGAGAAGAAAGACTCGGCGCGAGCGCCAGCGGCCACCGGGCGCGCGCCGCGGCGGCCGGGCCTGCGCCCCAAGAGCTGGATGCCAGAGCAGGAGAAAGAGCCGCCAACCGATCGCTCGATCGACCGCGCGCCCGCTCCTTCGCCCTACCAGACCGGGGAGGGGGGGAGGGCGCGCCAGGGCTTCTTCGAGTTAGGGGCCTGACTCCCCGGCGACGAGACAAGATGGCTCCTCCGGTCCGCACCGCAGCTACCGTCCCGGCTGCGTCGCTCGGCCCGCCCCCGGTACTGTTTCTTTAAATGGCGGAGAGGGTCACGAAAGCAGGAAGAGAGGCGCGCTCTGCCTCACGTGACAGGGGCGGGCCCAGCTAACAAGATCCGGTCACGTGGACGCACATCGGGCTACCAATCAGGACGCGCCGTTTTAGGGCGGGGGCGGGAGGAGCCGCGGCTCTGTGATTGGCTGAACGCGCCGCGGGGACCTCGGGGGTTCGGGGCGTCGGGGAGTGCGCGAGGGAGCCCGGTCCGTGTGCATCCAAGGCGCAGACAAAGCGGTGCCTGTGGTGGCCGCCGAGGCAGCCGTGAGGCAACCCTGAGAGCCGAGTGTCGTGGTGCTGAGTCCGGTCCTCATCTCATTCTGCGCGGCGCACGGAAGGCTCGTGTCTGGGCGGCGGCGGCGGCGGCGGCGGACGCGGCAGACGCGGCGGCAGCACATGGTTCCAAGAGCGAGCTGCGGTTGTCGGGTTCCAATTCCGCGGGGAGGGACAAAGGCAGCCGCGAGCGCCGGGCAACGCCCCGTCGGGTGGAGCGCTTGATCCGGGCTCTGGAAGCGGGGCCCAGCCCGTCTCTGAGGAGAGGCCGAGGCCACGGTCTGAGGAGAGTGGGGGAGGGGCGCGCCCGTCTGAGGTGACTGGGCGGGCCCATTGTGAGGTGGTTGTAGCGGGTCTTTGTGAGGTAACTTGACGCGCTGCCCCTCCTGGAGACCGCGGTGCGGCTCTGAACCGCGGGAAGCCGCCCTCAGCGGTTGAGAGAGATTTCAGTTGGGAGTTCGTGAAGCTGAACTACCTTTATCGCCCTATAAACCCGAACCATGCTCACCAGTCCGGGGCCTGTTTAAGGATCCTGGGGTCATTTGGTGGCGAAGACATGGGCGATTGTCCTGTTTCCTAACAGAAGCTGGCACATTTTTGGAGTGGTAAGTTCCCTAGAAGAACGAGAAAGGGCTCGAAGAAGACGAAGATGGAGCAATAATAAAAAAAAAAACACACCAGCTCCAGCACCATCTACTTCAAGGTCACCCACATTTCGACTCATTGAACTCTCTCGCCACTTCACGTGAACCGCCCCCAAGACTACGGATGTAGGACAGTTCTGTTCAGAATTTCCCGTCCGAGTCTGAGAAGATTAAAAAAAAAAAAAATACCGAAAAGGAGAAATCAATTGTAGGGTCAGACATCTCTGACTAGGTTTTGGTTAGGTTCGCAGCACACTGGTTGAAGGAGCACAGACTTATCCAAACTTCTCTGGAAGGAATCCTGGAAAACCTATTCCCTTGTAGAAGGTTGTATCTCCCAGTTAGCTGGTGCAGGCCCGAACCTCCCCGCAATCATGGCTTTCACAAATTACAGCAGTCTGAATCGAGCCCAGCTAACCTTTGAATATCTGCACACAAATTCGTAAGTATCCTTGTAGATGCCACTGTAGTCGCCAATAACTCATTGATATTCGTACGGAAATCCTTCTCCCAGGAAATTATGCTTTTTGCACTTTTGGGGATGTTATCACTGGAGGAGCCTTGAGCTCTGTATGGAAGAACAGAGATCAGTGAAATATTTCTTGCTAATCCAGAAGAATATGACCACTTATTGGATCAAAACGTATTTGTTCAAATGCAAGCTAGTTATTTGAGGTCACTAGATCGAGGTGTTTCTCAAGTGTTTGATAGGAATCCAAGAGCTGTTCTTTGGATCACCAAAAGTTGGACTATTCTAGCATATTCTATTGGGCTATAACGAGTTTTTTCTTTCTAACGAGGGGGGGAAAAAGAAGACACTTAAATGACAGCTTGTGAGAAGAAATTAATTTTTTCCCCTCCATCAAACAGTTGGCTTTATATTTCTTGGGAAATTCGTCCCCAATCCGACATTGTTTTCTTATGCTAAGCAGGAAATAGCAACTTGTTTACACCCATGATTTAAATAGCCACTCTCCAAAGTGTGTGCAGATCTCAGAACACATGGTGTTTGAGGTTCTGGGGTTCACGAAGAAATTGCCATCACTCCAAATTGGACTGGAATGTTTCAGGGTTAATCCTTAATGTTCACTCTCTTGGAAGTATTCCTTTGGGCTCATAACTATTCTTTGTTTTAATAAGCTAATTTTCACTCGAAATAAAGGTAAGTATTCTAACATTTTAGTATGTGGAGAGGTGATGAGCAGCTAAAGGGTGGCCCAGAGATCTGAAGAATCACCTTCAGGGCTGAGACTATAGTCTGCAGTTATCCAATAATAGTATAACTTTATCTTTTTATAGGAGGATTTAGAAATAAAAACAAAACCCTAAATTCCAGAGTCCTCTTTGTGATCATGTCTGTAAGTTTTTTTGCTTGCTATTTTTCCCATCAAGGACATTTTTCTAAGTGAAGTAAATTGTCAAACTATTGAGAACTTGGTTTTATTTAGGAAGCTTATTGAACTAGAGTGTTTTAAGAGTAGAATTCTTATGGTGAATTGAAATCTTGTTAGGTGAGATTGCAGACTAGTTTACAACATGGCCTTGTTTACAACATGGCCTTGGGCAAAACCCTTGCTTTCTTTGTGTTGGAACTGTCACTTTCTGGGAACCAGCAGTTGAAGACCTCTAGACGGTTTTGCAGTGAGGGGCCAGATTTGGAATAGCAGACTATTTGATTATCTTGGAAGAACATGAAGGGGACTTCTAAACTGGGTTCTTGTTCAACTAATTAATTGCTTCATGCCACTTACTTGTTTAAACATGGCTGAAAGTAATCTTTATAGCAACACTGCTGGGGAGTATCCCTATTTTGCATTTGAGGAAACTGAGGCTCAAAGAGGTTAAGTTACACGCCGAAGGTTACACAGCTGCTAAGTGGCAGAATTAAGGCACTAAGATTTACCTGGCAACAGTGGTTAGTGCTTTCAACCATTGGGTAGCACTGGCTCTAGTCATTTTTACCATTTCAAAAAATATAGATTTTTATTGATTTCAGAGAGGAAAGGAGAAAGGAGAGAGAGAAACATCAATGTGAGAGAATCATTGATTGGCTGTCTCCTGCACGCCTCCCACTAGGGACTGAGTCCACAACCCAGGCATGTGCCCTTGACTGGAATCAAACCTGGCCCTTCCGTCCACACCCAAAAGGGCTAGGGCCAGTTTTACCTTTCCTTGTCTACATAGGAAAGGGTTTACTTCTCACTTTGAAAGTCTTCATTTTTATCTCTGAGCCTCTAATTTGGAGATTCTGGGATATTTGTCTCTGCCAGTTTTGCTATATTATAACTTAATAACAATAGGTGGACAGAGCCAAAGCAAAGAATTGAACCTCAGTTAAATCACCAAATCGAAATATGGAGAATTTTCTGTGAATTTGATTTACCAGTGTCGAACTGGAACCACCTGCTTGCGTGGACATTTGAGGGTTGGATGTATCATTTGGAAGCTCTGGGATATCTGGATTACATTGAATTTGTCTACTTTTGAATATGTCCACTGTTCCAGAAGAAAATATGAACCTAGAACAAGATAAGTTTCTGGTTTGTAACTCATTTCAAGAGATTTCTTTAATGTGCTGACCTGACTGGAAGTTCACTTCTAGAGGAAACAAAATTTTAAAGTAATTATTTTATAGTTTGACAGAGAGAAACAGACACAGATATCGATTTGTTCCACTTATTTTATGCATTCATTGGTTGCTTTCTTGTATATGGTCTGACTGGGGATGGAACCCACAACCTTGGCATATTGGGACAACATTCTAACCAACTGAGCTACCTGCCCAGAGCCTTAAATTTTCTTAATCTGTTACTTGATATGTGTGTGTGTGTGTGTTTAAATAAATATATATTTATTGCTTTCCGAGAGGAAGGGGAAGGAGATAGAAACATCAATGATGAGAGAGAATCATTGATTGGCTGCCTCCTGCAACCCCAACTGGGGATTGAGCCCTCAACCCGGGCATGTGTCTTGACTGGGCATTTGTCCTAACCGTGACCTTCAGGTTCACAAACCAATGCTCAACGACTGAGTCAAACTGACCGGCCTTGATACTCGTTTTTTGTTTTAATTTTTTTTTAGAGGCGACAAGGGCCTTGATACTCTTAATGGTAGATGTATCTCCTGTGTTAAGTGATGCAGTGTCACCTTCAGATAAGGCAAAATTTGTCCTGTATCGTCTTTTTTGTTTTGTTATAATGTTTAAAAGATCTTTTGAAGTTGCCTGACATCTACAATATAGCCATATTGTGAAATATGAAATGGCCCTTTCCTTACCTCCTATTTAATGTAGATTTGCAAGCCGAACCCAAACTAGAAAGATGGAAAGTCATTGTGATGCAGTGGAAAGATCACGGGCTTGAGAGCCTGCCAAGTCTGGATTTGATTGCTTTTTGGCTGTGTCCTTGGGCAGAGGTCAAATTCACTGAGTCTTCATCTGTAAAATGGAGCTAGTTTGACAATATTTCTGAGTATTATGTAATGTTTATAATTCATACATGAAACATGGTAAACATTGAATAGATCAGTGGTTCTCAACCTTTCTAATGACCCTTTAATACAGTTCCTCATGTTGTGACCCTCAACCATCAAATTATTTTCGTTGCTACTTCATAACTGTATTTAATGTAGATATGCGTATTTTCCGATGATCTTAGGCGACCCTGCTAGCAGTTCTCAACCTGTGGGTCGCTGTAGAGCCTGAGACCATCGGCTTTAGAAAGGTTGAGAACCACTGGATTAGATGGTGATTATTATTCTATTTATAGTAGTTTATATAATCCCAAAGTTAGTAAGTATGGTAGCAATTTGCTGTTTGGTGCTAGTCATTAAGCAAATAAGTTTTTAGTGAATTCTGTTAAAGAATTCTGTTAAAAATAGTAAGCATCTGTCTTGATTATTTATTTATTTATTTATTTATTTATTTATTTTGTCTACGCTAACTAATGGCTATTCTTCGGTTACATTAGCATGAAGGTTTAAGCAGGCATGGGAAATTCTTAGGATACATGAAAGTCTTAGGATAATTTCTTTGAATACTGGATATTGCTATTATGAGATGATAACAGGATTTTTAGATAAAAGGAGTTTTATGCTGTTACTGCTCTCTTTGGTGATGGGTTTTGTGACTGATAGTAAAAAGTTCATGAGCAATTTAGATGTACTGGTGGTAGTGATGGTTCCTTGGCATAAGATGCAAAGCTTAAGTCACTCTTTGCAGTACTGCTAAGTGGTCTGATAGAGCAGAATGCTTAAGATGCCTGCTTTCTGTGTTCCCGTTGACACATTTAATGACTTTTTATCTTGGCGATATGATATTTTTGGGTTGTTCTATCTATATTGGAAGTGAATATAGAGTAAACTGTCAATTCTGTAGACAACATTTCTTATGATGTATAATGCTGTGAAATGTAGAGTTCTTACTGTAAATATATTAAAGCAAAATGCATGTAAAATGGTTGCTCTAGAATTTCTCTAGATTATTTTCTTTTGATTAGGGCAATTAACTATTGTAAACACATCCAAGTATTTATATAGTTTAAATGCAGGATGAATATGAATAGGGAGACCATTTTCTTACATAATGGGTATATTTACCTGTGAATTTGTCACTGGAAATGCTGAGCCAGAACAATTTCCTTCGCAGCACAAATGGAATAAAAGCCTTGATCAGTTGAAAGTGAGAGCCTGTTGCCAAAACCGGTTTGGCTCAGTGGGTGGAGCGTCAGCCTGTGGACTGAGGTGTCCCAGGTTCGATTCCTGTCAAGGACATGTACCTTGGTTGCGGGCACATCCCCAGTGGGGGTGTGTGCTGGAGGCAGCTGATCGATGTTTCTCTAGCATCGATGTTTCTGACTCTCTATCCCTCTCTCTTCCTCTCTGTAAAAAAATCAATAAAATATATTTTTTTAAAAAGAAAGAAAGTGAGAGCCTGTTAAAAATCTTTCTTTTTCTATATGGTTGATTTTTCTTGAATCATATGTAAGGAATTGTTAGGTCTGTGAAGAAAATAATTTCCTTTAATAGTTACTCCAATATCTCTATCTCAGATACTAACTAGAAACTAGTGTATCTCTTTGAATATTATTTAAAAAAAGAACTTGTGCAGTTAGTAGGTTTTTGGTTCTTATTTTAAGAAATACTTGGAACTCTCGCTTTAGTATTTGATAATAGGATCCATCAATCAGTTGGAAGGCTGGAGAAAATGCGAGAGTTGTCTTTGAATTTATCAATGAGAGGCCCCGTGCATGAAATTCATGTAAGGGGCTCTGCCCTTGCAGCCCTGGTGGTGGCCTTGGCCTTCACAGCCCCGGTTTCGTCTAGAAGGTTGTTCCACAGTCCGGTCTAATTAATATGTTAAGCTTTTATTATTATAGATTGTCACAAAAGGCACCTTTTTGATGTATCAGTATATGTCACAAAAGTATTCCTTACTTATATTTTAAAGATGTTTGTTAACTTACCTGAAATACGTAAGTGTGGAACAGCATTGAGAAGTGTGGAACAGCATTCATATAGTGTGGAACAAGGAAGACCAGTTGGAAAGATTTTTAAAAATTCTAAATATACAAGGCACATTTTTAAACAATATATAGAAAGCAGTGAAAACAGCCAGAGACTGTTCGTGCTTGCTCTTTTTAGATCTTACTATTGAATTCTAAATGTGTCTCATTTTCATGTGAAGTGATCAGAAATATGTATTGCTGCCCTAGCCTGTCTGGCTCAGCAGATAAAGTGTCGGATTTCAGATTGAAGGGTCCAGATTAGTTTTTGCACATTTCCCAAGTTGCAGGCTCCATCCCCAGTGTGGGGTGTGCAGGAGGCAGCCGATCAATGATTCTCATCATTGATGTTTCTATTGTATCTCTCCCTACTTCCCCCCCCTGAAATAAAAAATATATTCAAAAAAGAAAGAAATATGTATTGTTGATAAGGCAAAGGGTATTAGAGTAAGTTTTCCAGACTATTCATATTCAGCATTTTCCCTACCAAAAGCCAGATACTTCATTCTTTAACTTAGAGTATAGAACACTGGTTGGAAGCTTGAGAGCAAATGTTAGTTTTATTTTTAACTTAGTTACTTTCAACAAGTCACTTTAATTTTCTAGCTTATTACTTTTTATCTCTTTTTTTTATGGAGTAATATACAGAATAAAAAAAAAATTCAATTGGTAATTTGAAGAATTTAGCCCAACTGTTTGTATCGATGTTTCTATCTCTCCTCCCTCTCTCTGAAATCAATAAAAACATTAAAAAAAGATAATTTGAAGAATTTAATATGATTCTAAAGATTTAAGAATTTTTCGTAATTAAGGATAAGGATGTTTTATACATGTTTTTCTCTTAGAAAATGGTTTTTATGTAAAATAAGAATTGGGTTTTAAAACAATTTGAGCCCTACTTTCTGGTTGAGTTGGAGATAAATTTTCTACTTTTTGTTAAGTAGAAATTTTTGTTAAATTTTCTACTTCTTGTTAAAACTTATTACTGCTGTCACTTTTGGATTAGCAGCATATATTCACTGATCTCATGGGGGAAAGTTCTTCATAAAATTCTTAGAACTGGTAGTTTTAATTCAAAATTTGCATTTGTAAAAATTGGAATATTTACCTGAGGAGGAAAAAAAAAAAATCAGTGTTTTTAGCAGTTCAATTTTGGGTATTTTATAAACATTTTAAAATTTATTTTAAATAATATAGTTAGTGATCAGACATCCAGATTCTGGTTATTTAATAATGGTTTATTTCATTCTGAAATATTTGAAAATTTTAGTTATCTATTGGCTGAAACTTTGTATACAAAAAAAATTAGCTGGGATAATTTGGTTATTTTTGAAAAAAGAAGTCAAAGTTTCCAAGTGGTTCTGAGTGGACATGTCCTACTTTTATATCTAATATCTAATGAAAACTATTATGGGAAATTTAAGAGAGTATATATGGAGGGATAAGTTTAAGGATAAATCTTATAATCATTTTTTTTTCTTCATAAATATAATTGTATACTTACCCAGCCCTAACTTAGAGCAGCTTCCAAGGAGTAGACCATAAACTTCTCTCCTTGAAGGGGTTAACTTTAACAAGGACCTTAAGAGACCATACCATGCTTTTGTCCTTCTAAAAGGAATTGTCCTAGAGGATCTTGCATTCCTTTAACGGGTAGAAAGTTCCTTTTTTTAAGCAAGAGTAAGAGAAAGGAAGTGGATTTTTCTCTCCTTTCTCCTCCACTTTTAAATGGAATATTTGTGCTCATAAATCGCACAACATTGAATGGATTTTCTTCTTTCACTAGTAGATCATACACAGGTATAATTAGTAAAGCAAAATGCTAACAAGTTGACCACTGAGCATGCTTAGAGATAGTCAGAAACAGCTGGTTAAAGCAATGAAAAATAAATAACAGTTATTTTTCTAGGTGGAATATGAGTAGTAAAAACTGCTTTTAGCAATACTACATAGGAATATTTTAATTCTTCTTAGTGGTTTCTCAACATAGTAAGAATAAACATTTCTGTGTAGGTATCAGGACTTGGTAGATTAATACTTGGAGATGAGGGAGATAATGAAGTTAAATTTAACGAGTATAAATTGACAGTGCTCATCGTGATTTTAGATTGTTTCCTACAAAAACAGTATTTTATAACCTTGATTTTTTTAAAATTAAGAGTCATAGTTCATTCCATAATTCTCTTGCTGATTCTTTTTATCATTTTAGAACTACTCATGAATTCTTGTTCGGTGCTCTTGCTGAACTGATTGATAATGCAAGGTACGTAGTCTCTTGCAGGCAAGTAGTATGTGTTTGAAAACATTTGGGCCATTGTGACCTTTGCTTTCTGAAGACATGGGAGGAAGGCAATTCTGTAACAGCCACAACTCAGTCCTTAGAGGCTTGCTATCCAGAAGAGTATTTTTAATAGCACATCAGTTGATAACTCCCACTTTACTTGATTAACTTTAATCCATTCATTCCTCAGTGTTCTAGCATAAAAATAATGAACTTCTAACCTTCAAAGCTACTTTCCCATGTGTGTTAGGGCGAGATAATTGTAGTGAAACACAGGGAATTAAGATTGAAATTTAGGAATCAAATTAATGAGAGACAAGCTTTGATTTAATTTGTGCTATCAGGAGAGTACACTATCAAATGTCTTTAAAATTATTCCAGAGTTTTGTATCTTCCCAAAGTGTATTTTATTGTCAGATGACTCCCGTTGATCAAAGCATCTTTCAATTGTGCGCAGCTGTGCTTGGAAGAAATTATTCAGCACTGTTATATGGAGTTCTTGGTGATGGAAGCCTATCAATGTTACTGTAATAAGACTGAAAATTTTAAGTTGGTTCAAAGATAAGCAAATAAAAATCCAAATCAACATTCTGTTACTATTATGAAAGTGTTGTTTTAGTCTTGTTTCTGAATGCAGACATAAAATTCAGCCATTGTTTATTGACTAGGTGTTGATGACTAACAAAGGAAGAAGGATATAAGAGTTGATAATAGAAGTACTAGTTGATGCAAAATAGTATCCATTTCATAATACTATGCATAGATGGCATTTCAGATTCTCACTTGGATCTTTATTTATTTATTTTTTTTCCTTTTAATTTTGCAGAGATGCTGATGCCACCAGAATGGATATTTATGCAGGTAAGACAGACATCACTCTTCTATGCCCAGTTCCCTTCAAATCATTTATTGCTGTGCCTAAGAAGAAATGAGTGTGAAACACCTGGTTTCTGGGCCTGAGGATATGGCACAATTACTCTAGGTCTTTGGGTAGAAACCGGGCATCCTGGTTAGGCATGTACAATAATAGAGACCAAGAATTAGTTTACACCAAGAAACTAACACAGGGTGATCAGATCTAGATCCACACAAAAAGTCACCGGGAGATTTAGAGAGCCGATGGAACTGCCCAGTAAATATTCATCGAATAAACAGCGATTAGAATAAGCATTGTAGCTAGGTAAGATGCCACATGCCTGCTTACAGGGTTGAAGAAGTTACTGCCGTGTTGGCTAGTCTCTCTTGGCCCTGGGGTAGTGTGTACATGACCATGGACACTGCTTACACAGCGTCGATCCTCCACTTGTGGGTTTCTTACCCTCATAATCAAATGAAAAATCTTTGAAATGAAGTCCTTGAGCAAGAAAGGGACCTCAGACCCACTGTTAAGTGTTGATTGTATATTAAAACAGCCTGCAAGTCCTGTTACAAGAAGCACAAGGGCCTAAAAGTAATTTTTTAGGTAGCGTTCAAGAAATGCCACCGATGACCCTTGGGAACTTTGAATGCACTTGGCTTGAGCCAGTTTCTAGGTTCCAAAGCAGTCTTCACGTACTGCTCATGGCTGACGTGCATAGCAAATGGCCCGTGGCCAGATTTAGCACATTGTTACCATGATCTGTACCTGGCCCGCTTTGCTCCTCCTAGAATAAACTTGGAAGCCTTTTTGCACGTTACTTGCTCTTGCTCCTGCTTGCTGAATCTCATTTGGATTCTCTAGAGACCCTGGTAAGAGGCTCTGCCATGAGGAGAATTTTCTTATCTACCAGTAGCACTTCCAGGAAGGTCCCTGCTCTTGAACTTTCAAGAAGCACTTGTTATTAATGTTTCAGCAAAGTTTAGCTTCCTGAACACTGAGTGATACTTAAAAATCCGTGGTTTATAGAACTTCTGAAATAGCATTTTAAATTGCAATAACTAGTCCATTTAATGGAAGGCGGTCATGACTCACTTGAATCTTTAGCCTGAGGAGAGGACATGCATTTTAAACAGATCTCAGCTTGGATAGTTTTACAGAGCTGGTGAATGGCAGCTTCGGGGAGAAAAGGATGTATTCACTTAGGAACTAAGCTCAGAGCAGCCCTGGCTTGTTCCTGAGGTACTTTACATAGACCTGCCTTTGCCCACATCGTCCTCACTGAGTCAAGGCAAACCCTTGGTACCTAGGATGGTCCCTTCCCCTGTTTGGGAATCTCTTCTCCAGTGTTTATCACATGACCCAGCCTACTCTGAGTAACCACTTGCCGCTCCCGAAAGAACAGCAGTTTCTGCTCACTGCGATGGCAGCCAGAGCCTGTTGCATTCCCTTCCAGTTAGCCAAGAGGCTCTCCATGGCTGCTCTGTAACTTACCCTCAAAGGACTGTTCCTCCTGGCAGTCAAGCTATCCAGCTGGGAACCGGGCACGTTCATGGCATCCTATACCGTTTCATTCTTGGGTTGGGGAGTCATGTCAAGGACCCACAGCAAACGGAAGGTGCGATGGTGAATACAGATAGCCCAGAGACTTGTTAGCCTGGGGAGAGTCGCATAGAGACTTAGCAATTCATCTTCTAGACAGCAGCCGCCACCACTATCCGATAGCATGGCTGGCTTGATCACTTTGTCTGAACGGAACCCACAGAGGGTGTGCCGTGTTGGGTTTGAGCCGTGTTGGTAAGGTACAGCATGCCGTAGCGGGAGTACTTCAGTGTCTCGAGGTTCACAGCAGAAGGTAGCGTGGGAATAATCCAGATGGAGACAAGCAGGGGATGATTGGGGTATGTATGGAACACATCTGTATTCAGTGGTTCTGGGCTTGGTTGGATACTGGGCCAGGTAGTCTCGTCCTCCATATCAAGTCTCCCAAGCTTTGTCATGAGCTGGGAGGAATTGGAGAAGCTTTGGGATTTCCACCCCCAAGGGCCTTACGCTAGCTAGGTCTGTTATAAGGAGACGCTAGGTTTGACCTGACCTTCCCATCGATCCCCCTTCTTACCCTGCCGATGCCGCCGCTCTCTGGAGGGTAACCACCCAGTAACGGCAGCTCCTCTTTTACAGAAAGGCGAGAGGATCTTCGAGGAGGATTTATGCTTTGCTTTTTGGATGATGGAGCAGGAATGGATCCAAGTAAGTACGGTAACCGTTTTTATGAATACCAGCTGTATTAACTTTTTTTTTTTTTTTTTTTTTTTTTTGTGGTCTCACTTTTGTGACTCAAAGATCATCCAACCAGGAGAGATAGGAGAGTGTTGCAACATCTCAGGCATAATTCCACACACGGATTTGCCGGGTCTTGTCCGAGCATGGGAGATAGCATCTGAATGGCAGCCTGAAGTCAGTCAGATTACCTGTCTCATAACATTCTTATTTATCAGCTTGCACAACATCCCAGAGTTAAAACTACAGGACACACACACACACACACACACACACACACACACACTCATACCTTATTACCATGTTTGGGTAACAAAATAAGTCATAGTGATGCTTAAACTGAAACTGATGGGCCAGTCAGGTGTTGTGTCCAATTGCCTCATGGTTGTGAATTTCCTTGGACAGGTTTTCGGTAGACACACAGCCCTACTAGGGGTTAGCAAGGTTCAGACCTTGACTTTGGAGGAGCCTGGAAAAGAAATGCAGGCTTTTCACTTCTCCTTTGCCTGCCTTTTCAGATGATGCTGCCAGTGTGATCCAGTTTGGGAAGTCAGCCAAACGCACGCCTGAGTCCACCCAGATCGGGCAGTATGGGAATGGGTTAAAGTCGTAAGTATCCTAAAAGCCTGTCCCAGGACTCAAAACAAAACCAAGCGATGTGCTCCTGCTTCGGTCTCATGAAAACGTTCTTGTCTCCATCCCTGTCATTCTGTAACAGAAGGGAAGTCAGAAAGGAGTGGGCTGGGACTTACTGTTGTCTAGCCTGTGTACTTTACAGAACAAAAGCATGTATGGATGCCCAGACCAGCTGTGGTGGGAGAAGCTGCAGGTGTCTCCGGGCACTGTGCTCTGGCACTGCGCCTCTCTTCCTGTTGAAATGTTGTACCCTGTAGTTGAGGTATGGAGTGGTTGTTTTGTGGGATTGGGATATATCTGAGATCGGGAAGACATTGCTTCATGGCACAGCAGGTTCCGAGCACCTGCCATATGTCATGCTTTGTGCTAGGCATTGGGGATCCAGGGTGAGTCAGACCAAACCTCCATCCTGGAGGTCATGGGCTCCACTGGCAGGGACCTACCTGATGGCTTCAGGTCCCTGGGGCCTTCTCCTGCAGACCTTGGTTCCCACTTGTGTGGTGTTTGGAATGTGCTGTTCTGGCTTTGAGTGAAGCCCCAGGAGAAAGGTTTCTATTTCTGAAATGCTCTCTTCCAGCTGTACATTCTCTTGGATAGAATACGTTGCAGTGGAATTGGAGTTTGTACAAATGGAATTCTGAGTCATGTCTCCAGTCTTGCTGTGGAGACGTGTTCTTTTCTTTGAGAGAGAGGTGGTTTGGCCAGTCAGCGGTATTAGTTGTCCCTCACTGCAGTGTGCTGGGGGGTGGAGAACGAAAGTGCTTCCAAAGACATGCACCTGGACTTTCCAATTTATCTCTTAGGACAGGAACCAAATGGTACGGATAGGCACTTACCATGCGCCAGGCACTGTGCTAGGTAGGGGCTTAACTGATCTTGTTTACTCCTCTCCATGGTCCTGGGAGGTGTTGGTACTGTTATGCTCATTTTCAGATAAAGAAAGTGAGGTTTATAGGGGTGAAAGGATTTGCCCAAAAATATAAAGGTGCCCAAGTGTAGAGCACAAATATAAACCAGAATTTCTGACTGCAAATTGTGTCCATTTCACTTAAGTCAGACTAACTAAAATTCAAATCTTTCCTCACTTAATTACTTCTTTGAGCCTCAGCTTCCTTCTTTATAAATTGGGATTATATCACACATACCGAGTAGGATGTAGAACCCCTGGCAGGGCCAGGCAGCCGGGATCAAGGGGACCCCCGTGATTCTGTGTGGGTGATCTAAGTCCTCAATAACTGAGGTCTCCTACAGTCCGTGTGATGGTAAATGAAACCCTGACTTCCCCTCTGGATTGTACGTCAGGTTTCTCCTACCAGTTCTCTTTTTAACATTTTACCCTCTGGATATCTATTTCCTAATCTAGAAAATAGGATTCTGAACTCTGACATTCTCCCTTACGGAGCAAGTTTTAGGAGCAAATGACATAGGCCTCTAAAAGCGCCCAGAAGCCCGGAAAGGAAAGTGTACAGAAGTTGAGGCTGTTGACATTAGCATATTTTTGGTAGAACAGTTGTAAAGGACCCATTGAGATGGAGCCATCTAGTGTTCAGAGTGAATTCATTTTGATACCAATTCAGAAGTTGAAAAGATTTTTAGAAGGAAGTGATTTGTGGTGAGAATAGGGCTGAGAAGCAGGGAAGCCAAGAGAAGTGGCATTTTGGGATTGTTGCTGTCGGGTTCAAAGAGGCACAAATTGGGAGTTTTTGCCAATTTAGGGCAAGAATAAGTTCTGACAGAAGGCAGGGCAGTGTGCCTCATTTTGCCACCCAAAAGCTTTAGGGAAGAAGGAGGACTGTGAAATTGTTGAGGAAGGAGCATTGCCAGAACTTCGGGAACTGGCAGAGGAGAAACAGAACTTGGCAGCCCCCAGGCTGTCTCTGGGAGTTTTCCGGAGCATTGAGGAAAATGGCACATGGCATTCATTTGTGTGTTTGGCATACTAATCTGGTTTGTATTTGTACAGAGACGAGGGTAATAAGGCTCCCTATTGCCATCACCTCCCTCGGGCATGACGAGGTCTAATGAGATAATAGTCATAAAGTCCCAGAAGCTGCTCAGAAGAAAGGAACTAAATAGCCTCATTGTTCAGTGGGCAGTCCTCCCGCTGGTGCTCATGCTTCTGCCGGACACCTGGGAAGGCCTGGCCTGGCCTGTTCCTCAGGTGGTTGAACATGGCCAGACTGGAAGGAAGCCTTCGATTCCTTGAGGCACATTTCCTGGGAACTAGTTGCATCCAGAAGCAGGGACCTGCCTGTGTCATAATGAGCTTGAGGTGGCCAAACGGTTCTGAGACAGAAGAAGGTTGTACTTACAGGACCTGAGTCAATGATAAGCCCCCTCGAAAACTGATCAAGAATTATATTTGACACGGTTAACCTTGGGATCGGACTGTTGCAGTGTGTGTGTTTTTTTAAGGACTCGTGGGCTGTTCCCTTGATGCTGCTGCATTTGATGCGTGGATGCTAGGGGAGTTGGTGTCAGAGAAGGAAGGACAGGGTGGGAATTGGCTGTGGTTAGCATGGACGGAGATGTGTTAAAGGTACCAGTTGCTGGAGTGCAATCTGAAGGGTAGAACAGCCCTTGTGTGGCTGGGATAGACCTGGCACGTGGGCAGCAGGGTCACATGGCAGTGCCTGGGGGTGAGACTAACCAGAGCTGATGATGAGCAGTGAATGTGCCCAGAGGGGGTAAGTGTGGGCGAGAAGGTTATAACGGAAGAGCAGAGGGAGGAGTGTCAGATGGGAGGAGGGGGACGAGGCTGTGGGACTCACTCAGGTCCTGAGCCGGAGGAGGCCTTCCGGAGAGCGCTCCAAAGGCAGTTGAGTCAGGACGGGTAGATCAGCTCCTTTCTCAGAGGAGCTTTTGAGTCCCTGGGAGAATAACCGGGTTCTGCTTCCCTTCCAGAGGCTCCATGCGCATCGGGAAGGATTTTATCCTCTTCACCAAGAAGGACGACACCATGACCTGCCTCTTCCTGTCTCGCACCTTTCACGAGGAGGAAGGCATTGATGAAGTAGGTTCCCTCCGCTCCACGTTTCCTGGGTCCGCCGTGGGTTAGGGAAGGCCTTGGTCTGCCAGCCTTAGACTAGACTCTGGTCTCCTTTCATACGTGAGAAATGGAGCCGGAGCTTGAGAGAGAGAAGGGGCTGAGAGGACCGTAGAGAGAGATCCATGGCTATCACATCCACAGATAGGTGAATTCAGAGTTCCCATCTAATTCCTTCCTGTTGGCTAACGAGGATTAGATTAAATTTATACTGGCCCTGGTTAGATGTGAGCCGGAATCATCACAGATGAACTCATGTTGGGAATAAGAGGCTGTCTTTTTTTACCATCGAGTGAAGCTTGCCCTTTTGGTGCATGTGAACTCATTCAGCTTACCTGGAGGGAGGGGAGTCTGCAGCCGGAAAGAGCAGGCTCCTGGGAGAAGGCAGGCGGGAGAGCCTCTCCCAGGCTGGGGCTTCAGGAACGGTCTGCTCCAGGCGCTGAGGGCTGGGTGCGGGATGGTAGAGGGGCCACCTGAAGGAAGGTGTGGCCTCTAAAGAGCAGGAAGGCCAGGCCAGGCTTGACCTCAGGGCCTTGGTGGCACTTTATTAAACACAGCCGTTAAAGGCAGTTCAAAGGAGGAGGTGCAGTGTTGGGTTTTGGGTTGTTGTTTTTTTAAGATTGTTCGGTTACCGTGCAGTGATTGGACTGGAAAGATGGGGTGTTGGCGTGGACCAGGTGAAAGGCCCGGCTCTGTGTCACCTGAAGGGACTCCAGCAGGGAGGGGAGGAGCAGGAGCAGTCGTCCTCTCTAGCATGTGGGCCGCAGATGTGGGGTTTGACCGGCGCAGGGAGGAAAGGGGAAGGAGGAGTCTGGGTGGCTCGGTTCTGGGTGGCGGTTGGCGTGGTAGGCTGGCTGGAGCCGGGGAAGAACGGCAGAGAGTGCAGCTGGGAGGGAGAGAGTGTTTTGTCCTGGACACTCAAAGTTAAGTCTGGGTCTGGAGCGTGGGGGAGGCCTGGCCCCCGGATTCTTGGCAGCAGATAAGCTCAACTAAAGGAGCTCGCAGAGTGAGAGGACCTGGGATCTCAGGCACACGGACATTTAAAGGCTGGGAGGGGGGAAGTGCCAGAGGAGGCAGGAGCGGCCAGAATGGTAGGGGGAAGCCAGAACAGAGGAGAAGTGTTCTTATGGCAGGGGGGGTGCCAGTGGAAATGAATGAATGCCCACAGTGTAACTAATGCCATTGTCACCTGGGGCTGCTGTGAAGATGGGAGGTGCAGAGTGAGGTACACACCCACAGAACACAAATGGAACTCAATTCCCTGGTGAAAAAACTAGGTTGAAATTTTTTCCTTACTTGGTGCTAGAAGGTCACTGTTTTGGATTGTTACTGCAGTGCGAACTCAGCCAAGATTTCAAAATAAACATTTTTGGCTGCATAGGAATGTGTGCAAACCAGTCCTAGGGTTGGATACTATAGGCAGGAAGCTTCTCAGAAACCAACAGAACATCTCAGAACTCTTTATCAGTTTTATCACCCTGGCGCTTGTTAAAACACAGGGCTCTTTTTTCCTACCAGTGGGCCAGATGGTTTGAACTTGGGAGGGAATCCCAGCAGTCACCCATGCTGAGAAGCTTCGGGGGAGGGGGGTAAGGGGGGGGAGCACGGGTGGAGCACACAGGCCTCTGGGGAAGTGGCATTTGAAAGAATTTTTAAAGAAAGAGAAAGAGTAGGATATTTTCCTCCCAGCTTTATTGAAGCGTAATTGACAAGGGTAGAATTTTCTAAAACATTATTTAGACATAAGATGAAATTCCATACGTGAAGAAGAGTGCGTTAAAACGTCTAAAGCAAACGCCCATGCAGTCACCATCATCGCTGATGCACTCCCACCAATCAGGTTGCTTGTTGCACCTCTAAGGAATGCCCTAAGGTGACTTTGTGATAATTATGTCCTTGTTTTTCTTCCTATGTTGTCACTTCTGTATGCATTCTTGAATAGTTTAGTCTGTGCATTTATGAGTTTTATATAAATGCACTCATCATAGGTTTTTTTTATTTTGCTTCTATCTTGTAACATTGTAAGATTCGTCTGTGTTGATGATAGTAGCTATTCCTTTGTTCATCTCCATCACTGCACAGTATTCCATTGTTTAAAAATGCTACAGTTTAATTTATCCACTTTGTAGTGGCTATTTTGCTGTTCTTAGATGTTTGCTGGTACACATGCACAAGTTTCTCCGAGAATATGTACCTGGGAGTGGAATTGCTGAGTTGTGGGTTATGTTTATGTGTGTTTTCAGTTTCACTAATAATTGCAGATAGACTTTCCTTAGTGGAAAGAGTAGAATTATTACCAAACTAGGAAAATGGCCAGAGACATCTCAAGCAGGGAGCTGCCTTTCAGAGGCCCCAGGGCACAGCCAGCGTACCCCAGGGGACCTAGCGATTGAGGCCGAGTCCTGGGAAGGGGCAGAAGCCACAGAGGCTCCGGTGCCAGGCTGTGGCGCTTGGGCCTCACGTCTGGGCAGTGTGGGGCTGATCAGAGGAATGAACGCACATTTTAGGGACAATGTCTGCCTGTGCTCACTCCATAGGTGATAGTCCCATTGCCCACCTGGAATGCTCAGACCCGGGACCCTCTCACAGACAACTTGGAAAAGTTCTCCATAGAGACAGAGCTCATCTACAAGTATTCCCCCTTCCACAACGAGGAGGAACTGATGGCTCAGTTCATGAAGATTCCTGGGAACAGTGGTAAGGAGGCCTAGAGCCTGCACCACTGGAACCCTTAGTTCCAGAGCCAGGGTGCTATGGATGTGCAGGGGGCACCTGGCACAGAGAAGGGTCTCTGTTCCCCAGGAACACTGGTGATCATCTTCAATCTCAAACTCATGGATAACGGAGAGCCAGAGCTGGACATAGTCTCAAACCCAAGAGATATCCAGATGGCAGAGACTTCCCCAGAGGGCACGTGAGTGTGGCTGGGAAGGGCCGGAAGTCCTGGAACTGGTATCCATTTTCTCAGTTGGGAAAGCGCAGGAAGTGACCTTAGGGAGGGAGGGGGGAGCTCATTTCCCGGATTTCCCAGGTTAGAGTTCATGGAGCTGAGAACTCGCATCACCTTGCCGTAGGCAGAGGGATGAATGGGCCAGCAGGTCTCAGCAAAGCCAAAAAGAGAGATTAATGATCCCACGCTCCAGCCCCGTGATTTGACAGAAGAAACTGAGGCCCTAGAGAGGGAGAGGAGGCGCCGGTGGGGCAGTGGGAGGGCCGGGCGGTGTCTGGGTGGGGCAGGGGGCAGGATGTGCCAACGCTGAGGGCTACACGTTCAGGGTGGCAAGAGCAGTAGAGATGCGAGGTGGGAGCTGCTGAGAGTCTGTCCTGCTGGCCCCTGGGTGGGGCTGGTTGCGGTGCGGGTGACCGCGCTCCGTTGTCCCCGCCGCCTCCAGGAAGCCGGAGCGGCGCTCCTTCCGAGCCTACGCTGCCGTGCTCTACATCGACCCCCGAATGAGGATCTTCATCCACGGGCACAAGGTGCAGACCAAGAGGCTCTCCTGCTGCCTGTACAAGCCCAGGTAGGGACTGCCGCCCTGCCACGCTCTCCTGGGGCGTTTCTGAGAGATGCTGGACGACGGGGTCTGACCGTGTTGGGCCTGTAAGCTGCCTGTGATTTGCTGTGGGTCCTGGGGGAGGGATAGAGGTGGCCAAAGCTGTGGAGGGGCTGGCAGAGCTCTTTGAGTATAAGCGCCCTCTGTGGTGGAGCTGCTCTGCCTGGCACAGTGAGCTGTTGGAGCCTCTTGGACACAGGAGAAAAGCAAAGACCCTGGCTGATGGCTGATGCTGTGGGTTAGTGACAGCTAGGGAGCAGTGAGCTTGCTTATCGAACTGCATCCGGAGTCTTTTGCTGAAATAGGCTTGGCTCTGATTCACCCTGAAGGGCCAGGACAGTGCAGCTTGGGAGGAAGCAGGAAGTCAGGGTGCTTCCTGAGCTGCTCAGGTGGCCACCCTGCCCCCTACTCCTCGGACCCTGAGGCTGCTTTTCCCCCCTTCAGGATGTACAAGTACACTTCCAGCCGCTTCAAGACCCGGGCAGAGCAGGAAGTGAAGAAAGCTGAGCACGTAGCACGGATTGGTAATGTCCCCCTGTGCGGGCGGGGTTGGGTGGGAGTCCCCTGGGGACACGGCTTATGGCCAAAGCTAGATCTAGGAAAAAGCTCCATCCAACACTCTGGGCAGCTCCTCCTGCAGCCCTCCCCGTGCTGGCCAGTCCTCTTAGCAGTTCTCTCCCCTCCCAGCAGTCTTTGTAGGGACTTACCTAAAACATGTCCTGAAGAATCCCACACTGCCCTCGGCCCCAGTATTTGTGAAATTGGTGTTTATGACTCCAGGGCAAAATCCTCAAGGTCTGTCGGGATAGCAGGGCTTCCTGGCTGCTTAAAGGAGCACGATTGGCTAAGGACTCGATAGGTTCTAGCTTCTGCCAGGGTTTAACTTGGGTTGCCTGAACAGTTTTTGACCTGTTGGATTCATTTGGAAAGTTTGAAAAGCATGTTTCAGATGCTTTGAGTCTTTGATTTTCCTTTTGAACTGACTATGCAACCCACCACCACCACCCTTGTCCAGTGGGAATTGCACTGTGGGATCCAAGAGGGTTAGTAAGAATTTTGAGCCTTTGAATTCCTTAACGTGGTTTCTTCTGGGTTTCAGCTGAAGATAAGGCCCGGGAGGCGGAGAGCAAAGCACGGGCTTTAGAGCTGCGCTTGGGTGGAGACGTCACGCGGGACTCCCGGGTAAGGCTCCTGTGCAGCTGTCCGCTAGCCTGTCTGGCCATAGCCTCCCACAGCTGGCCTTGCTCAGCCCACGACACTCAAGAATCTCTTACCCTAAAGCTGAGAAATGGGATGATGCTTCCATAACCACTACTGACCACACCGTATGGTAAAATCTTGGCTAATCATTTCAACATCCCAAAACCATATGAGGTGTGAACGGACACAGTTTGTGGGAAAAGAAATGGAAACGGAAAACAGCACTTGTCCCAGGTCACACAGCAATCCGGGTCAGAGCAGTTCTCTGATCTCCCAGCCTGACACACCTCTGGAGACTTTCAGTTGTCAAAAGCCCAGTTAAGGGAAAACAGCTTTTGAGTTTGTCCCCATTTCTGTAGAAAATAAATAACTCTCCAGGTGTGTTGCTTCCATGTGGTGGGAAGTGGGAAGTTTTAGGTGTGTCACCATGCCTCCTGTGAGGCCGGAGCCCCGCCCCTCACCTGTGCTGCCGTTTGCCCCCAGGTGATGCTGCGGCAGGTGCAGAACGCAGCCATCACCCTGCGCAGAGAAGCTGACGTCAAGAAGCGGATCAAGGATGCCAAGCAGCGGTGAGTGCCAGGACTGGCCTTTGACCTTTTAGAATCATGGAACTTTTGTACTGATGGTTGGCAAAGAGCTTGAGGAATCCCTCCCCACCCTGCAGGGTTGCTGTTCTGTCACAAAGATTGCTTTGAGAAAAAACCATGAATGCTGTGATCTTAAGTGCTGGTCAGATGGCCACTGCAGGAGAGCAGTGTTTTCCTCGCTCTGTTCTTTTTGAGCTAGGAAAAGGCAGGGCGGTGCCAACACCTTGAATTGAACACCAAACCGTTCTCACCGTCACCTGTCTGTCTCTCCATCCCTCTCCACTCTCCCCCTCCCTCTCTCTCTTTTTTTATCTCCCTTCCCTATTCCCTCTCTTCCTTTCCTCCCCCCTCTCTTCATTTAAAGAGCATATAAAATGCTAACTGTGTAAAACTTTTTTTTCTCAGAGCACTTAAGGAGCCTAAGGAACTGAATTTTGTTTTTGGGGTCAACATTGAACACCGGGATCTGGACGGCATGTTCATATACAACTGCAGCCGCCTGATCAAGATGTATGAGAAAGTGGGACCGCAGCTGGAAGGGGGCATGTGAGTGCTGCCCCGGAGAGCTTCCACGCCCGAGGCCGGTGCTGAGGCTTCCCGCCCGCGGGCTCACGGGGCTTTGTCTCCCCTCTCCCTGCAGGGCGTGCGGCGGGGTGGTTGGGGTCGTTGACGTGCCCTACCTGGTTCTGGAGCCTACACACAACAAGCAGGACTTCGCCGACGCCAAGGAGTACCGGCACCTGCTGCGGGCGATGGGCGACCACCTGGCCCAGTACTGGAAGGACATCGCCATCGGTAACGCCGCTTCTCTCCGCCTCCACCTCAGGGTGCTCACCGCCTGAGGGGGTGAAGTGAGGAGGAGGGAGAGGCTGCCTGCTAACAAGACGTGTGGGTGTTTGCCTTCCAGCCCAGCGGGGAATCATCAAGTTCTGGGATGAATTTGGCTACCTCTCTGCCAACTGGAACCACCCCCCATCCAGTGACGTGCGTTACAAACGCCGGAGGTCCATGGAAATCCCCATCACCATCCAGTGTGGTGAGTCCGGGGGTCACAGCTTCTCCTGACTCCTTCCCGTCATCGTCCAGGTCCCTCTGTCCCCATGCTGGCCTCTGGCTGGACTGACATTCATGGTCTTCTACTCCCACTGGGGATGGGAGTCTGTTCAGTGCTGGCCTTGGGAGCTAAGTCTGAGTTTTGCCTGGAGGAGGGAGAGGGGCTGGGGGTGGAGAGTCCACGATATGAAGTTTCCATCCTTGATGGTGTCACTGTCCCTGAAAAGGTCACTGTTCTGTAAGAAAGGCACAGTGGAGCCAGAATGAAACTGAATGGCAAGTCAGGGCCGTCTGTGCTTGGGCCTGGCTAGGCGGAGCCTGACCACAGAGACTGTTGGTAGGCGTGGCTGACTTCGGGTTTGTCTGTGATTTCTGTCATAGATTTGTGTCTGAAGTGGCGGACCCTCCCCTTCCAGCTGCATTCTGTGGAAAAGGAGTATCCTGACACCTGGGTTTGCTCCATGAACCCTGACCCTGAGCAGGACCGGTGAGCACTTTTCTCTAACGAATTGTGGTGCCTCCATCCTCTCGCCATGTTCTCCGCTCTCTGGGTCAGTAACTCGCTACGCTTCTTGAGATCAGGGCTCACATCTTTCCATCTGTCTTGCTGCTCGTAGTAAGTGTCCAGAAATAAGAATGTAGGTGTGTCCTGCAGTGAGTACTAACTCCTTGAACTTGGGGATTCTGAGGTGGTTGCTCTGATGAAGGCGGTGTGAGTTGGCTGAGGAGGAAGGGCCCTGCCCTGCTTGGAGCCTGTTTTTCCCACGGCCTCCTTAGCACTTTCTCTGCACAGGTGTGAGGCTTCTGAGCAGAAGCAGAAGGTTCCCCTGGGGACATTAAAAAAGGACCTGAAGACACAGGAAGAGAAGCAGAAGCAGCTGACGGAGAGAATTCGCCAACAGCAGGAGAAGCTGGAGGCCCTGCAGGTGCGTGGTCCTGGACAGGGGGCTGAGCAAGGCCGTGCCATGTCTGTCGGGTGGGACAGGGCCTCTCAGTGGCGCCCCTGCCCCCTCGAGCTCAGTTTCACTCCCAGTCACCCAGGAGAACTGCCAAAGCTCCCAGCCCCAATCTCCAGGCACATTGGTTCCCAAGTATGCCCTGATTATTCTTCTAGACACTCAGACTGCTTTATTTACACATACAAAGTGGTTCAATTCATTTATGAATGTTTTAAAGCTCCAGAAAGTGAATAGTTTACCTTAGAGCTAACAATCATTAACTGCATATCCTTCCAGTTTTTTTTAACTGCCTGCATTTTTTAATATGTTTTACTGATTTTTTACAGAGAGGAAGGGAGAGGGATAGAGAGTTAGAAACATTGATCAGCTGCCTCTTGCACACCTCCCACTGGGGGTGTGCCCGCAACCAGGGTATATGCCCCTGACCAGAATCAAACCTGGGACCTTTCAGTTCTCAGGCCAATGCTCTATCCACCAAACCGGTTAGGGCTGTACATATATATTTTTAATAGAAATATGAAGATTATGATGTTATATGATGTATATACACACATATTTTCAGTGGATAATTAAATTCTGTGGCTTTTAGAAACTTTCTAAGTTATTTTCCCGAAGATCTATTAACTTCGGGGGGCGTTTTTTATTTTTTTTCTTTTTGTGTTTTTTTTTTTTTTTTTTACCAGCAGTACACTTATTTTTAAATATCTCTGCAAATTTGATTGGCAGAGGTATAGATTTTATAATTTGAGTTTATTTCATATTTTTAAAATTGGACAGTCTTTCCACGTGTCTATTTCTTTTAGAATTGCTTATGCTTCTCTCATATTTTTGTGTTTTTCCCTGTTGAGTTGTCAGGGTGTCTTAGGTATATCTGTGGCATCAGCCCTTTACTGTATGTATTTACATCAGCCCTTTCAGTATGGATGATGAAAGCTGCTTGCTTTCTGGCTTCTGTGCCTGTGCAGATGCTCTCACTAACTCCCTCCCGCATGCTGGACCCGCCTGTCCTTCTTGGCCTCATTCATCAGGCCTTTCCCACCTTTTTTTTTTTTTTTTTTTTTTTCTGCTTTAATGGGAGCTTAGTCCAGTCTCTCAGTTGCTGGATTAATCATAGAATCCTGCAATTTGCGGATGGTTAGTGTCTGTGTATTTTTTGCGTCTTCCCAGTGAGAAGGGGAGGCTTGCAATAGTAGGGCTGTGGCCCCGGTTTTCTTCCCTGCTGTCCCAAGAGCGTTTGCCTGAGTGTGCCAACATAGGTAAACAACTCGGTCCTCACGTTTGTCCTGCAGAAGACCACCCCCATCCGCTCCCAAGCTGACCTGAAGAAGCTGCCGCTGGAAGTAACCGCTAGACCTCCCTCCGAGGTGAGGCCCGGGCAGGAGCGGCTTTTCCTCGGGGGGCGTGTGCCAGGAGCAGGGTTTTCACTCTCTCGGCTTCCTTTAGGAGCCTGCACGCAGACCTCAGCGACCACGCTCACCTCCTTTACCTGCTGTGATCAAGAATGCCCCGAGCAGACCCCCTGCCCTCCAGCCTCCCCGGCCAGCCAGGAAGGCTCCTGTCGTCAACAGCATCCCAAAGCCGCCTGCCCTGGCAGCCCGGGAGGAGGCCTGTACGTCCAGGCTTCTCCAGCCCCCCGAGGCACCCCGAAAGCCTGCTAACACTGCAGTCAAGCCTGTGCCTCGGTCCACCCCGCCGGTGCAGCCGCCGACACCATCTCCACTGCCCAACTCCAGGAGCCCTCGGGAGGTCCCCTCCCCCAGAGCCGCCAAGACGCCCGTGGTCAAGAGGCCAGAGCCGCCTAGTAAACCTGCCCCGGTGAGATGATGCTTCTCCGCCCCAGCCCCTCGGGGGTAGGCGTGGAGCTGGGCGGTCAGTGTCTTCATAGCTGAAGGGACTTGCTCAGGGGCACAGAGCACGTGGCTCTGTTTATTCAGGGAGCTTTTCACTGCTCCCTCCGAGGTGTGGGCTCCTCATGCTGCAGCACAGGTTTGTGGCCTGGTGACAGTCTCGCTGAGCTCAGTGGTGGGTGCTGTGTCTCAGGGAGGTCACAGCTGGCCCAGGAGGGAGTGAACTGAGAGCCTTCCCCGGTGACAGCTCCGAGCCCAGGCCCTCAGGGGCACAGGGCCTGGAGTTGCTCTGTACCGAGCAATGCCAGTGTGCTTCGCCCTGGTGGAGACGGAGAAGCATACAGGCTTCGGGCTGAAGCTCCTTCCGGCCGGATAGAAGCTTCCCGCACACCAAGGACTGACGTGGCTGCTCCTCTTCCCCCTCTTGCTCTAGGCCGCCCATGGTCGGAAGCGGGCTATCAATGCCTCTGATGAGGAGGAAGCTGAGGAAGAGGCTGTGGAGAGGAGGGAGAGACCCAAGCGGGGCAAGATCACTGTGAAGGAGGAAAAGAAGGACCTGAGTGAGGTAGGTGGTCGAGGGGAAGCTCTCAGCAGTCTGCACCGGCTCCGTTTGCGCTGAGGCGTGAGCGTTTCCGGAGCGCAGTCTACAAAGATGCCGGAAACGTGCCCGGTAGGGTCCTGAGGGGGACTGAGTCCCAGGTCTGAGGTCACATTGACACGGAATCGGGGAGGTTTAAAACCCTTGCGTTCTGTGTCCATGACAGTCTGTCCCTTGCCTGCCAACTTGTTTATAAAGGTGACAGAAGCGTATATAAAGGTGACAGAAGCGTAGACACCTAAGCTAGAGGTTTAATAAGCATGTCCTGGTGATGTAAGCTGCCGTGTAAATCAGCATGGTGGTGACAGCTGCTGACCCTGGGCAGGCAGCCACGCAGAAGCCTGCTCTCCAGGGGCGCTCACACTCTGCTCTCCTCGTAGCTGTCGGACAGTGCTGAGGAGGACGACTCCGCTGAGCTCAAGAAGGCGCAGAAAGGTGAGTGGAGGGAGAGGCCTGGCTGCCTGTGGGGAGGCGGGAAGTGGGGTCAGCCAGCAGCCGCTCCTCCTCCGTGCTCATGGAGGCTCCCCTGGCTCCGGGCTCTGGTGCTCCAGTGGTTTCAAGTCCAATTCCTAGAAGAACTCTGAAGAAAGCACACCCTGTGTGCATTTCAGCACGAAATCCTTGGCATTCACCTCTGGCACTCCTCCGGCTGTGGAGCTCTTAGACAGATGGGGGAGGAGACCAGGGTCACTGGGCCCCATGTCCCTGGCGTAGAGGGGACAAGCACCCGGGAGATCTTGTCCCTGCAAATCCTGGGGTGACCTTTTTTGACTTCTGCTCCTCCCCGTTCTCAGATAAAGGTCTGCACGTGGAGGTGCGTGTGAACAGGGAGTGGTACACCGGCCGTGTCACCGCAGTGGAGGCAGGCAAGCATGCGGTGCGGTGGAAGGTGAAGTTCGACTACGTGCCCACAGACACGACGCCGAGAGACCGCTGGTAATGCCCCCGAAGAGGCCGGTGGGCAGTGTTGGTCGGGCAGGGTGGGCAGTCTCCCATCCGGGGAGCTGGGATCCATGTGACAGAACGGTGTCCTCTCCAGGGTGGAGAAAGACAGCGAGGATGTGCGGCTGATGAAGCCCCCTTCGCCGGAGTATCAGACGCCCGACACCCAGCAGAACGGCAGGGAGGAGGTGGAGTCCACGGTGGCCCCGCTGGTGGAGGCCCAGCCGTCTGTGGCCGTGCCAGACGCCTCCACTTCCGAATGCGTCCGCATTGAGCCTGACACCACCGCCCCCAGCTCCAGCCACGAGACCGTCGACCTGCTCGTCCAGATCCTCCGGTGCGTGCCGTCCCGCACCGGGGCCCAGCGGCTCTCTGCCTGTCCGCGCCATTCTGACTCCTTGTCCCCACCTGCTCTCTCGCTCAGGAATTGTTTACGGTACTTCCTGCCTCCAAGCTTCCCCATCTCCAAAAAGGAGCTGAGTGCTATGAATTCAGATGAGCTGATATCCTTTCCTCTGGTGAGTCTGGCCTGACCTTCGGTCTTGCACGCTGCGTGCCCCCTCGGTGCTTGCGGTGGTGCCAGCTCTCAGCTGTGTGCCTCCGGCCAGCCTCCCTCTCTCAGGTAAGAGATGGGAGAGGAGACTTCACCCTGTGGGAAAGAAGGGGCTTGGCTGGACATGACTGTGGTCCTGAGTCCTCACTGACGGCAGAGGCCTGGTTGGACATTTTATGAGGAATACATCTCTTTACCTGGGCAGAGAGGCTAAACCTGTCACAGGCAGCAGCGAAGAACTTGCACTCAGAGGGATGCAGAGAGGCTCGTGGTGTGGAAACGAGCACTGGGTCTTATTTGACCCAGCGAATGCGGATGTGGCGGCTCCCCTGAGGGGCCCTTGCTGGGAGGGAGGGAGCAGCAAGAGTCCTGCTTCCACGGGCTTAAGAGTCATGGAGACCCCATTCTTTGCTGAGTGCTTCCCCCGTGCGATCCGGTCCTTGTCCTCATGGCGGCCTCACGCCATGGCATCGCGGTCTCTGCCCTCATGTCTGACCCCTTCCGGCTCGGAGCCTGTGCTGAGCCCTCTGGGGAAGCCAGTGCTCCTTTAGAAGGGCCTGGGGACCCTGTGAGCTCATGCGCCCCTCTGCCCCCCCTCTCCCGACAGAAAGAGTACTTCAGGCAGTACGAGGTGGGGCTCCAGAACCTGTGCCACTCCTACCAGAGCCGTGCCGACTCGCGGGCCAAGGCCTCGGAGGAGAGCCTGCGCGCCTCCGAGAGGAAGCTCCGAGAGACGGAGGAGAAGCTGCAGAAGCTGAGGACCAACATCGTGGCTCTCCTGCAAAAGGTGCAGGAGGTGAGCCAGGCAGTTCTCATTGCAGCGGGACCACCTGGTCTCGGGGGCGGGGGGCTTGGGCACCTCTTGCTGCCTTCTCCCCACTCGCAGGAATCTGTGGTTTCAACCCTGGCGGCACAGCTCCTGACCAGGAGGGCTGAGGTGCGGCTGCCCGGGCCGCCTCCCAGCCAGGCCCGGTATCACGCTTTCCCTTGTTAGACATGTTGATGGACAGCTGCGTTTGAGACTCCTCCCAGCCATGAACTAGAAGGTCTCACTTTCCCAGATGCCGCCCCGATGGGATTGGGTGGCCCCCGAGTGGAGCCTGCCCTGTGGGCTCTCAGTCCTTCACCAGGCAGTGAGCACAGGAGGGCCTGCTCCCCTCGCTGAGGGGCCGGGGCAGCCCTCCAGGCGGTCCCTCCCTCACAGCCCGACCCTCCAGGGCAGGAGCTAGAAGTACTGATGCAGGAAACAGACTGAGAGAGGACAGACGGAGGCCACCTTCCCAGGTGAGGGTGGTCTCTGAGGAGGTATTTGAGCTGAGATGGAACAGTCATGAAGAGTGAGTGTGAGTGCTGCGGCAGAGAGGACCAGGCCCGCCCTCAGGCAGGAGTGGGCTGGACGCGGTGGGGCCTCAGGTGGGACGTCACTGGCATCACCCAGTTTGCGCCCTAAGACACTTACTCTGGTTGTTGTAGGAGGGCCTGGCATGGCTAGAGGTTAGAACCCAGGACGCCAGTGAGGTTCCCACAGTTTTCTGGGTGAGAGATGCTGGCGGCCTTAACCTTGGACGATGACAGTGCGGAGGGAGGGAGTGGGCAGATCTCATACCTGAGGGAGAGGGAGGACACGGGGTGATTCCTGAGGTTTATCCTGAGCCTGTGGGCGGAGGGCAGGTGGTGGGAACCCTGGGGTGGGGGGTCTAGCTGTGTTGTTTTGGATTTATTGAGCCCGAGAAGCCTGCAACACATCTGCGCAACCTAGAACTCTGTGCAGAGGATTGGGGCCGGGGGATGGACAAGAGGGGACAGGGCCAACAGCTGGGGGACAGGGCCAAAGGCTCCTGAGGCCCCCACCACCGTACGGCCCCAGCTGACCCCGCCCGCTCTGTTTCAGGACATTGACATCAACACAGACGACGAGCTGGACGCCTACATCGAAGACTTGATCACCAAGGGGGACTAAGGGGCCAGCACCCCCGCTCCGGCCTCGGGCAGAGCCCCGGGTGCGCGGGGCCCGTTTGATTAGTGGGTCCGTGAACTCACATTGGTTTGGCTCACTTGGGACATCTGTGCTTTTGGAGGGAAAACACTCTGATTCTTTGAATCTCCCTCCCTAAGTTTATAAATATTTATTTTTTAAAAGAAACGAAATGCTGCGCCTGCTGTGAGACTGTCCTTTCTCTGCGTGGCTCTGGGGCAAAGAGAAGCAGAATGTGCGGCCTGAGCCGCTGCTCGGCTCCTGGCTCTGGTGATGTGAGGCCCAGCACCCGGAGGCTGGAGAGGCTCCGGGCAGGCTGGCTTCTGGAAGATGAGCCCTGAGGGACAGAGGAGGGAGAGAGACCTCCCCCCCACCCCCCGCAGTAATGCCCCCCTAGGGATTCTGGTCCAGGGGACCCCTAAGGGGCCATCATCAGGAGGAGGCTTGGCTCTGGGCGGCTCCTGTCAGGTCAGGGATGTGCCTTTGTCTAACCAGCGTGGGAAGAAAGACCCTCTCATTCAGCCTCTCCCCCCCCTCCCGCTGCTGGAGGGACCTCCTCAGGTGGCAGGGAGGTTTCCCGCCTCAGTATCTTGAGTTGAAGACAGACGGGACACCGCAGACTGCTGGCCTGGGTGGCACCCCAAGTGTTTGAGCTCCTCGGTTTCTTTTAGGAAAGGACCTTGTGTGTGGAGGAGCCCCTGGCACTGACGGTGGGGCCTCCGTCTGTGGTGGGGCAGGTCTAGAGAGCCTGTCGCTGCTTTTTCCCTTATGGGTCCTCCCCACCTGTCCTCCCCGTGCCCGGCAAGGCCCCTGCGATGGGGCGGACAGAAGGGGGTCTCTGAGCCCCACTTCTCCCACAGGCACAGAGGTGGGCCCAGGTTCCCAGAGGTGTACCATGCCTTCCCTTCTGTTGAGGCACAGCCTGGTACAGCCATGTCCCTCCGCACCTCTCAGGTCCAGTACAAAGGCAGGAGTTGCCGAGTTTTCTCTTTAAGAGCTAATGGGAAAGTTCCGGTTTCACCTCCTCCTCCCACCCACACTCCCTCCCCCCCCCCCCCCGCTCTCTCCCCTTTATTTGGAGACTTGGTTTTCTGAAGGCCGTGCACACTGGCCTGTGATTCAAACCGGCACCTACCCACCTGCGGTCTCGGACTGGGAAGCACTGGGGAGGGAAGCAGGCCCCATGAACTGGGGGTCTATCCGCTTGTGCACGTGGCCAGAGGCGTCCCCGAACCACATCCCTGGTGGGGAGGGTAGTTTGGGGAAATGCCACCGAGAGTGGCCCTGGCGGTTTTGGAAGCTTCTCTCAGCGCTCTGGGGTTCCTGAGCTGGTGACTCCTCCCTGGTCCGGTGCTCTCTCCACCCCAGGCAGCACTCGGTCCATTTTGTCCCCAACCCACTGTTGTAATCTGGAAGGAAGTTGTTTTTTCCTAGCCGGTAATACTCAAGCTTTTTATATACTCACTGTAATCAAAGTGCAATACTATAAACTACTGGTGAGCCTCCTGAACTCAGTCTGTTTCTTCTCTCAGTAAAATCTAGTGCCTTCCTCCTTTTCTTCCCACCACCATGGCTTTCAACTGTCTTCAGATTCTTGCTCATCCCTACCATTTTCATTGTTCTGTGTCTTCGTCGTCAGCACCCACAGAACCGGAATTTCTTTAACGTCCTACCGCTGCCAGCAGCCCGTCCCCAGGAGAGCTGCCGTCCGTGGTGAGAAGATACAGCGCAGAGGACCTGGTGGGAGGGGGCGGGGGTCTGGCTGGCAGGAAGGCCCTTCCTTAGTTCAAGGCAGGAGACGGATGAGTGCAGCAGCGCGTGGTTTTAAGGAGTAGGGGATGGAGGGGGAGCTTCCTTCAGTGCTTTTTTAAGTGACACGTGCACATGGTAAACATTTCAACAGTATATAAGGTTGGGCCATGAAAAGCAAGGTTCCCTTCCACCCTGATCCCCACTTCTCCCTGGAGACCGTACCCGTCCTGAGCATACATGCCCACCCTGCCCCGTCCCCCTTCCCCACTTGGTGTGTCTCGGAAGAGGCTTCAGAATAGCCCATCTGGGTCTGTGTTATTCTGAACAGCCACACAGCACTTCGCCGGCGTGGATGTGCTGTCACTGAACAGTCCCCTAGATAGAAACATTTCGGTCTTCAACGCTTATGAAAAGTGCTGTGATGAGTGTGTGTGTGCATTAACTCCTCAGTCTGTATATGGGGTAAATTCCAAAGAGAGAAATGGCTGTCAGATGGTGGATATGTTAAAAACTCTAAGATACATTCCAGAAAAGACTTCCAATTTCAACTTCCCCCCCACACACACGTCTGCATCTACCGCCTTCATGCTGCAGTCTCCTTTACTGACCCGAAAGGTGGAGAGGGATGGGTTTTGAGTTGGTTTGAACTAATTTGAGATTGAGCATCTTCCTTGTCCAGTTGTATTTCTGGTACAAGCTGTAATTCTGAATTTTGGGTTAGGGACTCTACAGAAGAGTTTACAAAAATCAGATGAAGCCCTGGCTGGTGTGGCTCAGTGGGTTGGAATATCTGTACCATTACACCAAAGGGTTGTGGGTTTGATTACCGGTCAGGGCACATAATCTAGGTTGTGAGTTTGATCCTCACTCAGGCATGTATGGGAGGCCACAGATCAACGTTTCTCTCTAAAACCAGTTTTTAAAAATCAGGTGAACATCAGGGACAAAGGCCTCAGTGAAACTATCACTTTACGTGATCCCCCTCCACCCCTGAGTGTCCCATGGATTCAGGATTAAAACCCCATTTTAGGATCAGTACTGTGTTTATTGCCAGATCGGGACCAGGGTTCAACATTTCTGTTTACTAAAAGGTACGGGTTAGCAACAGGCTGAGGAAAACTGGTTTCTCCTTGGCGTCCATCGGAATGACACTGCGCACTGGCTCTTATTGGTCGGTCCCCAGGTCCACAGGCTCAGACCTGTGCGCTGGCCAGGAGGGTTGCAGCTCCAGGACCTGGAAGTGTTTACGAATGATCAAAGCTCAGACTTGCTCGCCACGTGCAGAGAGCCCAGGCTTGGCTCTGGCTGGTGCCTCGCTGGCTCTGGCCCCTGGGGGGAGGTGGTTCTGCAGCCGGGCCAGGCAGGAAGGGAGCTGCTGGCAGTCACCAAAGCTCCGGAAACACACCCCGGGTCCCCTGGAGGCGCTGCCTTTGTCGGAGATGGAACCCTGGAGGTTTCCTTGGGAACCAAGAGGCCACATTGCACTTGGTTCCGCAGATGAAGGGCTGCTGGCCAGGGCGGGCGTGCTCAGGCTGCCCTCTGCCCATTCTCAGCTCTGCTGGCGCGCCATTTCCACAGTAAGCACCATAGACCGGACAGACAAAGGGCCTGGCAAGGCGCGTCCCTCTCCCCGACGAGCCGACCCGTGGCCAGGCCTGCTTTGCAGTCTGGTAGCTCGGAATGTGCCAGGCCCAACTAGGCTCCTTTTGAACTCCCAAGGCTTCAGGCAAATCTCTGCCCAGCCTGCTCCCCATTCCTTCTCGAAACAAAGGAGTCGGTGGTGGTTTCCCAGCTTATTCAGCACGGGGCCAGTTCCACCTGAACTTGATCCAGAGGCCCCTGCAGACTGTCATCTGGAGATGGTGGCACTGAAGTTCGGTTAGTGAGTGACCCAAGGCCCCTTGCTCTCCCAGCCCCCGGTCTTTGTCTCCAAGACTCACTGTCTCCATTGCTCAGCTGCTCCCTCTGCCCCATAGCCATCCTGCTGGCCGGTGACCGTTTGGCGGGTTTCCGTGTCCCCCAGGGGAGGGGCGCATCCAGCCTCCGGGGCCTGCGCCGCAGGTCGCCTGTGGCACCGCGGGGTGGCCTGGGGAACGCCCTGCTCGGGCTCTGGAGGGTAGGGAGTCCGAACCCGGGGAGAGTCTGAGGACACAGCCCTCCTCTTGTCCCCTCTGCGGGGCGGCTTCCCTGGGGTCAGCCCACTTCCTGCCCCGGCAGCTGCAGGGGTCGGGAAGCTGAGGCCGCTCTAAGCCACAGGCTGAATTTGCCCTCCTTCCCTGCGGCCATTTCCCTCTGGTGAAGCCCTGGGCTCTCACTCCTCTCCGCGGTGCCCCGACACAGACCCAGCGGCTGCCAGCCGGCCTGGGCCTGCACTGGCTGGACAGCCATGTTGTCAGGAGGAGAGTTCCGCGTTCCTCCTGCTAAATCCGGGTCAGAACCCTGAGCCTGAGGGCTGGCTTCACCGGCCAGGCCTGGCCACCTTCAGAGACTGTGAGGGGAGCCAATGTTCAGCCCTACGGGGCGCCGGCCTTCTGCGGACCCAGGAGGTGACTGCACAATCAGTGGCGCCTGTGCAGTGTGCCTGCCACGCACGCACGCACGCACGCAAGCACGCGCAGCTGCGTCCCGCGCATGCGCCCTAGGAGTATCGGAGCCACCCACGTGGCGCTGGTTGAGGGGCGGCGTCCTCGCCCCGCGCTGCTGCGGGGAGAGCGAGGTGAGCTGAGCGGGTGTGCGGGGCGGACACAGGGCCCCATGGAGGGGTCCCAGCGCCCCGGGGAGGATGGCCTGGCCCAGGGGTAAGGGCCGGCTCACACCCCAAGCAGGAAAGGGGGGAATCTCCCCTCTGGAGTTAAGCCCGAGCGCAGATGAAGCCTTTTCCCCGGGTTGTTTTCCAACTTTTGGGGGTCGGGGCAGAAATCCTTCCGGCGGATGTCCTCGGCGCCCCGACACCTGCGGGCGGAAGACCCGGGAGGAGGCTGCCAGCGCGTCCCCAGGTCAGTTTCCTGAAGGCACGGCTGCGGCCTCTCTGCACCGAGGCCTCCGGTTTCACAACTTTGGCTCCTTTTTGGCTGATTCTTGGCTTGATGACTGGTGTTTCTGGAAAGGTCACCGGTTTGGGGGTTTTGGGGGTTTTGAAGGTTTCCTTTCATGCTTTTAAAAGCCCTGCCCGCCGCCAGCCTGAAACATTCTTACGTTTTGTTGCAATGTTTTCAGAATGTTGCGCCAGTGCTCCCTGTGGGATGTATTTAGGACAAGCAGGTAAGGCAGGGGCCAGGCTTTGTGTTTTTCCCCCCAAAATGGAAATCCACTTGCGCCAGCTTCATGTGTGAAATGAACTGCCCTGGTCACTCCGTGTGGTTTTGGACCTGTTGGGTTTAAGATGCCCTTTAGGCCAATGGAGGCATCCGGTTATTAGGCGATTCCAACAGAAGGGGTGGGATTCTAGCCGAAACTGGAATTTTGGGCACCCTGAGCATCTAGATGGGTCAGTCTCCTATGTTTCTTTGAAAAATGCTTTTCCAGGCTATTCTTAGAATGTATTCTCTCACATGAAATTTAAAATCACTTTATTCAGTTCTCTCCCATTCTTGCCAAAACCAAAAATTCTATTGGGATTTAAACAATTGCATTAAGTTTAGATGTAAATTTTGGGAGCGTTGACATTTTTATGATCCTGAAGCTCCCCAGACGATAAAAAATGGTCTCCATTTGTTAAGTTTCTATTAGATCCTCCATAAAGATTTTTTTACTTTTTTTTTATATGGGTTCTATAATTTTCTAATTAAACTTAACTCCTATTTTATGGTTTTTGTTATTGTGAATGGGATATTTTCCCCATCTCTATTCCTGATGGTTAATATAGAAAAAAAGCTAATGGTTTAATATAACCTACTTCCTATCTGATCAACTTGGATAGTTTTTAAAAAATAAGCCTGTGGTTTGCAGATACAGCCTGCCTGTTTGCCAGGATACCACTTTAGTTGCTAGTTTGCTGGCAATTAAACAGTTATCCCCGTCTTGTTTCCGAGGTGGGTTGAAAGCCACGTGTGTTGTGGATGGAATTCACCTGTTAACAGCTGAGCAGGGTGTCGGCTGTTGGTTTTGGCAAATGGCCTTTAAAGTGTGGAAGTAGTTTCCTTCTGGTTTTTACATTTCATTTTTCCAATTACAGTTGACATTCAATATTAGTTTACGTTAGCTTCCCGTGTACAGCATACTGGCTAGTCATTTCTGTAATTTATGAATCGATCCCTCCATAAATTTAGTACCCACCTGGCACCATGCATAGTTACTACAATATTATTGACTATATTCCCTGTGCTGTACTTTACATCCCTGAGACTTTTAAATATATATATGTATATATTATTGATTTTTTTACAGAGAAGAAGGGAGAGAAAGAGAAACATTGATGAGAGAGAAACATCAATCAGCTGCCTCCTGCACATCCCCCACTGGGGATGTGCCCGCAATCAAGGTACATGCCCTTGACTGGAATCGAACCCGGGACCCTTCAGTCCGCAGGCCAATGCTCTATCCACTGAGCCAAACCGGTTAGGACCCTGTGACTGTTTTGTAACTACCAAGTTATACTTCTTAATCTCTTTCACTCAGTCCTCTAGCCCCACTCCCCTATGGCAACCATTAGCTTGTTCACTATATCAGTCTGTTTCTGTTTATTTTGTCCTTTAGATTCCACATACGGGTGAAATCGCATGGTATTTATTTTCCTCTGACTTATTTCACTTAGCCTAAGACCTAAGTCCATCCATGCCTCAAATGGTAAGATTTCATTCTTTTCTTTACGGCTGAGTGATGTGCCATTGTACACGTGTGCCACCTCTTCTGTGGCCATGGTAAACCTCGTGAGGCCGGAGGGTTTGACAGCTTCTGTAAGATTGGTTATTTCTTGGTAATCAGTGTCTGGAGTTTTGTGTGCATATGTGTGAGGGAAGATTTTTCACCGATTTAAATTTTAAAAATGGTTATAATTCTGTTTAGGTTTTTGTGTGTGTGTATGTGTGTGTGTGCATGTGTGTGTGTGTGTGTGTGTGTTGTCAGTTTTAAGTTACATTAGTTGTAGGATTTTTGGCTCAGTTTTCAAATAAGGTTGTCACAAAGTTAATAATATCTTTGTTTTAAAATGTTGGCAGCATCTGTATTAATTTCCTCTTTTCATTTCAGATACTGTTTTTTGGTTCATTCATTCCCTCCCTCTTTCCTTCTCTTCCTCCCCCTTCTCTGTCTTGCTGATCAATAAAGTTGGTCAATTTTAGTTTTTATAAGAATCAACCTCAGCTTTCTTGGTTTTCTCTATTATGTTTGTTTTCTCATTTATTAACTTCTGATCTTTATTTCCTTTCTTGACTTCCTTTGAATTTATCCTGATGTTTATTTTCTTACCCAAATGAGATGGTTAGCTCATTTTTTTTTAGCCTTTCTTCTTTTACAATGTGAGCTTTTAATGCTATAAATGTCCCTCTAAGTACTCATATCCTACAAGTTTTGCTATAAGTATTTTAATTTTTTAAGAATATGTTTTTATTGCTTTTAAAAAGAGAGGAAGGGAGAGGGAAAGAGATACGGTAGAAACATCAATGAGAGAGAAACATCTATCGGCTGCCTCCTGCTCTCCCCCTAGTGGGGGTGTGCCCTGACCGGGAATTGAACTGCTGGCCTCCTGATGATGCTCAACCCACAGAGCCACACCAGCTGGCCTTAATTTTTAACTGTATTTTCTGATTTGTTTTCTTCTTTGATACATGAGTTATTTAAAATTGTATTTCTTAGTACAAGAAAACTGTTTTCTTCCTACTTATCTGCATGTTACTGATTTTAAAATGTCTGCATTGTGTTCTGAGAATGCGGTCTGTTTACCAGTGTTTTAAAATTTGCTGGGGCTCTGTGACCAGCCCAAATATGCGACTAATATTCACCAACGCTCCACGTGTGTTTAAGAAACATGCTCTGCAGGTAGGTGTCACGCTGTTCTCATAATGTCAAATTTGTAAATTGTGTTGTTTGAAAGCTTGCTGACATTTTTGTCTCTGAGCTCTCATTGCTGGGAGAGATAGTTAGAATCTCCCGCTGGGGTTGTGGATTCACCTGTTTCTCCTGTGACCATCCACTTCACACCAGTGGAGGTGCTGTTGGGTGCCTCAGAGTTTGAGAGCTTTATGAATTTTACTTTTGATTGTTATAAAGGGACTGCTTTTCTTTCTGGGAATTGGCATCTAGTACTGTGTTTTGCCTTGAAGTCTTGTCTGTACACAGGCAGGCACCTGTACCCCGTTTTCTTACACTTGGCTTTATCGCACTTCACAGGACCGCGGTTTCATCAAGACCCTCCTCCAGAAAAAGAATACACTAGCTGAAGGCTCAGATGACACTTAGCAGTTTTTAGCAAGAGAGTATTTTTTAGAGATGTGTACATTTTCTAGATGGAATGCTCTTAATAGTCGGCAGGATAGTGTGGACAACCTGTATCTGTATAGGCGCTGAGAACCCAAAACCTGTGTGATTCCCTCTGTGGTGATCCTTGTTCTGTCGATCTGGTCTGGACCTGAACCTGCGGTATCTCCCAGTGTGCTTGCATTTATGGTTTAGGTGTGTCCTTGCAAACAGCATATAGCTGGATTATGTTTTTACTCCATATGTTGTTTTTACTTGGAGCACATATATTTTGTGTGATGACTGATTATTGACTTATTGCTATCCTTGTATTTTGTAATGTTTAATCCACTTTATGTGCATTCCTTTTCCGCTCCTTTCCTGCCTTCTTTTAGATACACGTGTTCTCCCTCACAGTGTTTTTCCCGTTTTTTTTGAAATTTAGTATCATCCTTTGGTGATGACTGTCTGATGGCTTACATAACATTTAACACGTCAAAGTCTAATTGCACAGACTCTTATTTTCCTGCGTTTTTGTTAATGTCTTTGCTTCCCTTTGGCTCCTGAGAGGGATCTCACTGGAGATGTCACTTCATTCCCTCCTCTCCTCGGGGGTCAGCGCTCAGCCTCTGCTCTGTGAAGGTCATCTTTCCCCTCCCTCTCTAGCTGCTTGTGAGATTTTGGCATTTTGGTGTTTAAGGGCCTTGCGATTTCACTGCATTGTATCTAGCTGTGGGTGTCTGTTTATTTGCTGTGATTAGGATCTGCTGGGAGTGACTGTTTTTCATGAGTTCTCAGACATGTGTTAGCCGGTAACTCTGGGGGGCCCACTCCTGATTACATGTTCTTAGGGGATTTTCTTCTCCTCTGCTTAGGACTAACATTTATTAAAACAAACCATTTTCCTTGTATTTAATTTTGGATTCACCATTATATTGAAGGCATAGTTTTTTGGGGGACCAGCTTCCTGTGGGGGGGACCCCTCCTTTTGGATGCCGCACTTTGGGCTGGGCATTCGAGGCCATGAAGCTTACTGCTGTGGGGAAGCAGGGGTTTCCCGGCCCCTGGGTTCGGCCTCCCGGTTCTGTCCCAGCTGCCCGGTGTCGCCTCGGCCCGGCTCCCGCTGGGCTCCCGGCTGGAGGAGCAGCTGCCCTGTGCCAGGCCCTGGGCGCTGCGGGGTCACTTCCTGTCTCCAGCTCACGGTCAGCACCAGCACCCATGCTGTGCCAGCTGTGCCAGGGTGCCAGCTGTGCCAGGGTGCTGTGGAGGAAGAGGAAGCTGGGGGAGGGGGTCCCTGCATGTCTGGGTGTCTGCCAGTCCAGTCCCACCCGCCCCCGCCTGGCCCCTCTTGTTAAGAATCGCCTTAGCGGTGTGTGTGCAGTTGCTCTCCCACGTACATCTCACGACCAGCTTGTCACGTTTAAAAAAATACTAATGTAATTCTGACCCGGACTGTGCTGACCGTAGATTGGGTCCGTCCTGGGTCGCCTCCCCCCGACCCCTGCCCCATTGCCCTCTGTCCGGGGACAGCGGCCCCCACCCCACCCCAGGCTGCGGGTCTCACCAGACCGGCCTCCCCGGGAAGCCCGGTCCGGGGAGGAAGGCCGCGCGGGGCAGCCTGGGTGTGGGACGTGGTGAGAGTTCGGTGCTGGCCCCACCCTGTCCCCTCACCGGCAGCGGTGGCTTTGGGAAGAGGACCACAGAGCCAGACCAGCTGCCCAGGCCTCGGACTAGTGACCTGGGTTGCTTGGCAACCTGGGCCACGGAAGCTGCCAGGGCACGTTGTCAGACAGCCGTGTGGCTCACCGGGGAGGGCCTTCCCTGCGGGGCCTGGTCCCACTCATCCCACTCATCCCAGGTAAAGCAACCCCGGATGCTGCCTCTGCCCTTACAGGGCTTCCTAAAACGCCTCTGCTCCGGACCCCATCCCATAGGTCTCCTCCCCTCCCCTCCCCTCCCCTCCCCTCCCCTCCCCTCCCCTCCCCTCCCCTCCCCTCCCGCAGCCTCCTGCTGCCTGCTCAGGGGGACCAAAGCCCGCGCCCGCCCCAGGCCTGTGGGGCTGTTAGGTCTCTGCTCCACCCAGGGACAGACTCGGAGACTCCAATCCGAGGTGTTTATTGCCAGTCAGAGGGGCTCCCACAGCACCGCCCGCCTGGGGGGACCCTAAGGCATTTCACAAGTCGGTGTTTTCACCTTTTTCCCTTTTAAAAACCAAGCCAGTCCCGGAGGAAAAAGGCCTGTGGTGAGTGTGCAGGCCCACACCGAGTGGGGAGGGTGGGGGGGAGAAGGGTTGGGGGGGAAGGGTTGGGGGGGGGGCCAAAGGGTCCAGGAGAGGGCAGGCTCAGCGGCAGGAGGGCCACACTCAGACAGGAGCGCCCCGTCTTCATCGTCTCCTCCTCCCAGATACCATGGAAATGTAAGCAAAATAGCTATTTTATATAGATTTATACATTACATAAATAAATCCGGCCAGGAAGAGGAGGGGTGCTGTGACGGGGCACCCAGATGCCAGGGCTCATGCCCAGGGCGCCCCCCAGGCTGATCGGAGGTTGGTTCTTATTGCTGACGGGGCCTGGCCCGGGCCGGGCAGCAGCCCCTGCGTGGCGAGGCCGAGGCCAGTGCGCTCCGATCCACACGGGCCGCAGTGCCCGCCCCCGCGGACGGCTGAGACAGCAGTGCTCCCCGGCCCAGCGGCCCTCCCGGCCTCCTCCAGGCTGCGGGGGTCTCTGTGTGAGCTGCAGTGTCCAGACTAGGGTCTGCCTGGCTTCCGGTGTCTTAGAAAGAAGGGGCTCTTGCCAGCTGTCTACTAAGTGTCTTGGCTGGAAAGAGTGGAGGTTGTTTTTCTAAAAAGTCAGAAGCGGCTCCTGGGGCGGGGCCTCCGGGGGGCTGGTGGCAGGTCCGGCCGGGCAGCTGCCTGAGTGTGACTGGGAGCCGGTCCCAGGGGGGCGCCCCAAAATGTTTTGTTAAAAAAAAAAAAAAAGGAAAGAAAGAGGAGGGGCGGGGCCGTAAGCTCTACATTGAGGGCGTTCAGGGAGGGGCCAGGCGGCGGGCCTGGTGGGAGGAGCCGGCAGGGGCGCTCAGAAGATGTTGGGGCACATGTGCCAGTCCTGCTTCTCCTTGGCCTCCCAGTAGCCGCCCTTGTACATGCAGGCCGTCTCCCCGGTCAGCGGGTCCAGCCTCCGCTCGAACCACAGCGGCGTGTGCGCCTCCGTCTCCTTCTCTGCAGGGCGGGCACAGGGCGGGCACAGGGCGGGCGGTGGGCACAGGGCGGTGGGCAGGCAGCCTCCCCTGTGTCCGCAGGGAACCTGCTCCCAGGCCCCCTCCCTCCCCCCTGGTGCCCCTTCCGGCCGCCTCAGCCCTCACCGCCCTCCCTCCCCCTCCCCTCCCGCCTCAGCCCTCACCGTCCTCCATGCTGCAGCCCCGGGCGCAGGCCTCGGCCCGCCGGCGCCGGGACAGGCGCTGCTTCTCCTCCAGCCGCTGCTTCTCCGTGTTGGCCTCGTCCCACTGCCCCTTCTCCATCAGCCGCTGGTCCGGCCGCAGCCGGCTGTCCGTGGGCGCCACGCCCTCCTCGTGCTCGTTGAGGGTCAGGGCCAGCTCCGAGAAGTAGTACATGTTCTCGGCGTTCTCCCTGCGGGGGCAGGAGGGCAGCATGTGCCCGGGGCCCCTCCGCCCGCCCGGGCGCCGGACCCGGGGCCCCGCCCATCTCCCCGTCCACTGTCCGCCCCGGCTGCTCCATCCGCTTAGCATGGGATGCTTTTATCGTTATAGATCGGTTAGCGTTTCCATGATGTCGTTCTCTCTCACATCACGTTCTGGATCTCTGTTAGCATCACCTGCTCCTTCACTTCCTTCTCCGTCTCCCCGACCCCAGCCCGGTTACTCGTCTACATTTCGTGCTGGACCACGGGGTCCCCCGCTCTGTCTGGGGACACACTGCAGCACCCGCTGGATGGCTTTCTCCCCCTTTAAGGTGCTGCCCCCGCACCTGTTCTCTGCGGTCTGGGGGCATCAGACCTGCCCTGCTGTCCCCGGGGACATGCTGGCCATGCCCTCAGATTTGATGCTAGCTCGGCTGAACAGAAAATGTACCACTATTTCTTTTCTTCATTACCCTGAAAACATTAACCCAGCGCCAGCAGAGCTGCACTGAAGGTCGTGCCTCTGGCCGAAGGAAACCGGTCCCAGATGGAAGATCTAAGATGCACGTATGAAAAACAAACTCGCTGACCCTAGAGAGCAGTGAATGCACACAAATCACAACATGGGGTGCAAAATGCAAACGAAATGTAACTGCGATGCAGTCAGTCAGAGGCGTGAACGGAAGGAAACTTCCTGAAGACCCTCAGGCGGCCCGGAGGGTCCGGACGTGTGTGACCTCTGGCTGTGTGATTCCCAGAGGGCCCCCGAGATGACAGGTCTCATCGGAATCCGATTCCGGTGGGAAGGGAGAGGGAAGCACGAAGGACCCGGTGGGAGGGGCCTCAGAGCCGCCGAGAGGAGAGGACAGACTCTGCCCGGGCCGCGCTGTCTGTGCCGCCCTCGTGCCCTCGTGCCCCTGTGCCCACTCACGGCAGCGGGTACTTCCTCCACAGCGGCTTGGCCGGCAGCGTCTGGTACACGGTCTTGTGCTTGCCGTCCGAGCGGGGGCTGCTGGGGCTGCTGTGCATGACCTTGGCGTACTCCATCTGCTCGTCCCACGAGCCCGACAGCACGTAGTGGGCCTTGCCCTGGCCGTCGCTCACCACGCCCGTCACCTGCGGGCGCGGGGGGTCAGCGTGGGCACAGGCCTCGGGCCGGCCCGCCAGGCTGGGAGGTGGCCCTGCTTACCTTCCGGGCCACCTCTTTGGAGAAGTAGCTGTAGGGCAGGAACTTGAGCTGGCACCGGTCCTTGGTCTTGTGGTTCACGATCTCAATGTCCCCGGACTGGGGGGAGAGGCAGTGTCAGCGGCCGCCCCCCAGGCCCGGCCAGCCCCCGCTCCCAGGGCGCCCGAGTGACCTGGTCGATCCAGAGCTTGCCCACGATGATGTTGTGCACCGTGGAGGTGCTTTTCCTCCACACATAGTGGTTCCCACTGGCCTGGAATTCTAAGTGGATGGCACCTGGAGGCGGCATCAGGGTCGGAGGTCACGGCTCCCGGGCTGAGCCCCACAACCCCAGGGTCCTGGGAGCCGCAGTCACACAGACGGGAAGGGACCCGGCCGGGGAGGCCCCCGGGAGCCTTCCGCAGGGAAACCCTCCCCTCGGCCGGAGTCTCTGCCCGGCCCGCTCACCCAGCGGCATGATGGACAGGTACTTCCCCCGGAACTTGCTGGAGATGGTGATCTCCTGCCAGAGGCTCCAGCCGTTCTTGGAGAACACGTGGTGCGCGGCGGAGGGAGGGTGGTGGCTCACCTGAGACAGACCGCAGCGCGTGAGGCCTGTCTCCCCGGGCCCCCCCGCACCGGACACAGCGGTCCTGTCCCAGGAAGAACCGTCTGCGGCCCCGACCGCAGGCCTCCGGGGCAGCGGACGCCCAGGAGGACCGGGCTCCGAGGGGAAGGCCAGGACGTGGCGGCAGGTGCAGCCTGTGACTGAGCCCGGGGCTGGGGGTCCCCCCGCCTCTCAGGCTGCGAAGTGGGGGGAGGGCAGAGCCTGTGGTCGGTAAGGGAAGGCGGTCCTCTCCACCAGGGCTTCGGGGCCCACTTCCCAGCTAACCTCCCCACTCCCCGCAGGAGGCCCGGCGGGAGCGGCCGCACCTGCTCGCAGAGCGAGCGCAGGCCCATGTCCTCCAGGCGGTCCAGCTCGAAGGTCTCCCCGAGCATGGGGTTGAAGGGCTTGGCGATGCGGTGCACGGTGGTGGAGTAGGAGGACACGGAGAAGGCGGCCACCAGGCACATCTGCTCCACCGAGCAGCTGCAGAGCGCCGCCTTGTCCAGCAGGTGGTGGTACTCCAGGTCCTCCGTCAGCCGCTGCAGCATGGACAGGGGCTCGTTGAAGTTGACCTGCGGGGGGCAGAGGTCACCGGGGGTCACCGGGGCCCAGCTGAGCCGGCGGCTCCCAGCAGAGCGCCCTGGCCTTTCTCAGACGGCACCTCAGGGAGGGCCTCTGACGACCGTCCGACACCAGGCCCACCTGCTCGCCCCCCGCACCCCCCTTCGTTTCCTCCTCGGCCCGCACCACGCCTGACTCTGTCACTCTCCCCCCAGCATGGCAGGGCCTGTTCACAGCCCCGGGAACGAGGGAGGGAGGGACAAAGCTGGTCTGGTCTCGCTCAGATTCTGAGCTGTTGAGCCGTTCTGCGAGTTTCCTGCTGAGAGCACCGCCCGCCGTGGTGCTGGGCTGTGACCTGGGTGGGCAGGGTCTTACTGACACTCAGAAGGGGGTGCTGGTGTTCCCCCCTTTGCAGATATGGACACGGAGGCTGGAGATGTGAAGGGACTTGTCTGGGGTGCCAGCCCGAGCCCTGAGCCTGCGGTGTGACCTCGCTGGAGGCAGGGCCAGGGACAGCTCCTGGCACAGGAGAGCTACCTCCACACTCACAGCCCAAGCCTGCCAGGCCCGCCGACAGGTCAGGACATCGTAAGGCCCATCAGGTGCAGCGACACCGGGGGCCCCGAGTCTGATCCCCGAGGCCCTCCCTCTGCTGCGGGATGGCGGCGATGACAGGACAGCGCTGCTCCCGGGTCTGCGCCTACCGGCATGGGGATCTTGGAGAGCTCGCGGCCGATGCAGTTCTTCATGATGCTCCAGAGGTTAAGGCTGTAGTTGGGCTTGTCGGGGATGCGGGCACGCCTCTTCACTTTGGGGGGGCCCGTGGGCATGAGTGAGGCACCATCCAGGACCTGCCGGAGAAGCAGAGTGCGCATCAGCGGCCAGAGCACAGGGCCCCCCGGGCCTCGCCCTCACCTCTGACCCGGGGAATCTGAGGACCAGCTGCTGGCGGGACCGGAGGCAGCAGGCCCCGGGGCCGCCCGCCCTCGGCCCCCCTCCCAGCCTCCCCTCACTCACATCGTCCGCCGGGGTCCAGTCCTCAGGGCCTGTGGTGCCGCACTCAGTTTTCCTGCAGGAAACACGATGGGAGGAGGTTACTGACAAATCCCGAGGCCTCCCGGGACTGGCCGCCACCTCTGCAGCCCCTCCAGGGAGATCTGAGGGGCAGTCCGCCAGGGCTTCCTTCCCATGGGGCGCCTCTCAGTTCAGGATGCTCAGGTGGGGGGGGGGGCGCGCGGGACCCCGGGCGGGATGTGGAGGGCTCCCGCTCTGAGGCTGAGGCAGCAGATGCTCAGCAAAGCCCTCCCGAGGCGCCTGGCCGGCCCAGGACCAGGCGAGGCCGGGGGGCGCCCTCCCCAGGCCGGAACTGGGTCCAGCCAGCGAGTGCCTGCCCTCTGTGCCCACTGAAAGCGAAGCCCTGATACCAACGGGGGCCTTTCTGATTGAAGGAGCACAGAACCAGTCTAAGCCGCAGTGCCATCCGGCAGCGGCCTGAAAGCAGCGGCCGGAGAGCCCACCTGTCCTCCTTGGCCTCGGAGATCACAGTGATGAAGGCGGCGGAGTCTTCCATGGCGTCAAAATACTCCGTGTCCTCATCTTCCTCGCTGTCCTCTCCCTTGGACGACAAGACGCTCCCTAGGGGCGCGGAGCTGCTGCGTCATTCGCAGCCTCACAGCTTCGCCTCCCCGCCCTGGTCTCACCCCCCCGAGGGGCACAGGGCCCGCAGGACACCGCACCCCAAGCTCTGATCCTGCCCCCCCTACCCCCCCCCCCGACCCCCAGCCCTCCCAACTTGGGCGCCTGGTCCCCATGAACCTGGCCGCGGCTGCCCTCCCTCCGCTCTCCGGAAAGCGCTTGCCCGTCACTGCTCCGGCTCAGAAGCCGCCTGCCTTCCAGAGCCCCCCGCCCCCTCCCATCCTTCCACATGCTGGTCAGCCCGGGCGGCCTAGCTGCCCTCTCTGCCCCTCCCGGGACTCCTGGCCTCAGGCGGCCGCCTGCAGCCCTGGCACCGAGGGGCCAGAGTGGTCACTGAACCCAGGACAGGGAGACCGCTGCCAGGTGATGGCCGCACGGACACGGCCGGGGAGAGGCCGGCCAGAGGCCCGGGCGAGCCCAGCGGGCACGGGGCTGGGGGGGGCCCGGCGCTCACCGTGGCTGAAGCTCCTGCTGGGGTCCGGGGCGCGGCCGGACAGGCTGTTGCGGAAGGCCCGCTCGAGGCTGTTGTGCTGCTTGGCCAGCTGCTCGATGGTCGTCTCCAGGCGGGCGCGCTGCTCCTGCTCATACTGCAGCGCCCGCTGCCATTTCCGGCTGTGTGCCTCCGCGAGGGCCAGGAAGTCCCTGCAGGCCTGAGGCGCAGCGTGTGAGCCGTCCCCGTCGCCCGCGGGCAGCGAGGACGGGCCCGTCTGCCCCTCGCACCTCTGCTGCCTCCTGGGCTGCCCCGGGGCCCTGCTGCGGTGGCGGCCCCTCCCGGCGGCGCCCCCTGAGAACGGTGTCCGCCAGACCCTGCGCTCCGGCTCCCGCAGCATCCTCGGGGGGCGGAGGGATCGTCCCAGGAACCAGAGGCTCAGTCCCAGCGGCTCCTCTGCAAGACCCCGGGGCCCCTTCAGGTCCAGGGCTCCCCGCCCTCCGAGAGGTCACCCCTAAGCCCCCATAACCCGCTTCTCCGGAGGCCGGGATTTACCCGGCAGGTGTCCGGGCACCGGCTGGGCGGAGGCCTCGGGGAAGGAAAGCAATCTCCTTACGCTGACCGGCTCTGGGCGCAGGAGAGCCTGCGGCCGGGCCGGGTCCTCACAGGTCGGGGGCTATTTTGAGTTTGCAAATAATGGGTCTAGAGGGCGCCCTGCTCCGGTGGAGGGCACTCCCAGACCCCTGCAATGTGGGCACCCTGGAGGGAGGCCTGGCTCCCTGCCCCCGGTTGAGCCACGCCTTTATCCCCTGGGTCCTGCAGCGGCCGCCCCCCTCGCCCCCAGTCCCCATCCCTTCCCCGCCATGCAGACCCAGTGACCCCACCCCAGCTAGAAGGACCTCCTGGCTGGGTCCGCACCGGCAGGTGGAAGAGGGTCGTGGGAGGCGGTTACAGGGACCCCCACCACATCCCACAGACAGTGCGCTGAGCTCGGAGCTCACACAGCGGGGTTGCGGAGAGGGTCACGAGCGATGATGTCAGGGAGTGACCCTGTTTAAGCACCAGGACTCAGCCCTGCCTGCCTCCAGCACCTGTCCCTGCTGCTGGGGACACTGCCTGCCGTGGTGACTGCCACCTCGCTGCCGCCGCAGGACAGGCTGGTGAGGAGCAGGGGGCAGGAGTGAGACGCCCAGGACAGCTGTGGTCTCGTTCGGGCTGGATACAGATTGGAACGCCACAGCGGCCTCCAGGGGGGCAGGGCTGGGCTGCCCCACAGTGTCTAAGGCTCACAGAGCCGGACCAGGGCCGTCACCGCTGCACTGGGGCGGTGGGGGGGGGGGGGGTACTGTTGAGCTGCTCCAGCCCCTGGGGCTGTGGAGAGCCCAGTGCACCTACCTGTGTCCGTCCCCAACGCCCAGGGCTTCCTCTCACACTGCCACCCTGCGCCCATCCTGGCCTCAGCACAGAGGCAGGCGCCGGCCTGGCCCTGCCCCGCCCGGGAATGCTGAGTTGGGCTGTGCACTGCTGTTTGCCCACTAAGCTGGATTAGGCTGGGGCCCGGCAGAGGGGCTGCTGGGGATCCAGGGAAGGCCTGGCTGGTCCAGGCTCTGAACCCACAGTCACATGTCCCCTGAGTCTCTGCCACAACTGTCAGAGGGCTCCTGCCTGGCCCTGCCCACACCACACTGCTTCTGAACCATGCATGGGGCAGGGAGTAGGCAGAATAAGGGGCCCAGCATCCGGGCCCCTCACAGGACTGTGACCTCGGCCTTGGAGTCCTCAGGGGACAGACAGCTGAAACCCAGGGCTCGACTCTATGACCGTCAGGGTGCTCGCCTTCTTCCCGCCCCTAAGGCTACAGAGAGGTCCCTGCGATAAGAGCTGTGGGCTCCTACCCCTGGGGTGGGCGGGAGTGAGAACCAAGAGCCCGGGTCAGAAAGGCGGGCCCCACACGGGCGGGCCCTGCTCAGCAGCACTGGGGCCGGGTCTCCCCAGAGCCTGGCCTGAGAGGGGAGGGGCTGAAGCTGCCACCGAGGAGACGGCCGGCCACGCTGGGTGAGCTGAGCCCAGGAGGGAGGAGGACAAGCTAATCGCTGTGTGTTCCTGATCCTGATGGTGACCACACCGCTCCCCAAATGTGGGCGGGCGAGCAGGGCCAGGGAGACCCAACGCTCCCGGAAGCAGGGTCAGCTCAGGCCCCCAAGGCCAAGAGGAGGCCCTGAAGCTGGGGTGCGAGTGCTGAACTGTGATGGGGTCCCTCTGGTCAGGACCAGCCAGGCCGCCGTCCTGTACATCCACCGCCCTCCTGGGCCCTCGAGGCCGAGAGCTCCCAGGGCGGGCTGGCCATCTGCCTGTGCCCACGCACGTGGCACTCAGCGCAGGTGCCCGGTGCTCGCAGGGGCCAGCCTGCCCTTCCCACCACCGAGGACTCAATCCTGGCACCAGCAGGCAACTTCCACTGGGATCCAAACTCTAAAATAGCCTTTCCCACATTCAAAGAGCTCACTCGCACACAGGATCCAGCACCATCTGGCCACCAGTTTGCCCACTGAGTTTAGACAGTTCTAGAATCTATTTTTACTCCTCTCCCTGGGACCCAGTGGGCAAGTTCTGCGGCAGCAGAGAGTGGTCAGCTGGGCAGGAACCTTCCCACGGGCCCCGGAAGGACGAGGTGGGGCCCTGGGGCTCTCGGGCTCTCTGCTCCGCTTGGCTGGGCGCAAGGGGCCCCACGTGGTCTCCAAACGGGAGAAGCCTCGGTGTATCTAGCAGCCAACAGCGCCTGCTGACCTGGGTCTGGATTCCTCGGATGCCCCGGGCCTGAGCCTTGGCTCTGAATTGCTGCCTCTGCACCTGCCCTCACCCGCCCCTCTCAGCCCGGTGTCCCACTCTGGCCTGTACCTCCCCCGCCCCCGGCCTCTGCCTCCCCCCTGCACTTGGCTCTGCGGCCCCCTCCCAGCCTGGCTGTGCTGGGAGCCACTCCGGCCCAGACTTTCCCGAGTCCCTGCTGTCAGGACCTGCACCCTGGCCCGGCCACCTAGCCCTGCTGCACACACCGGAGTGTGACCCTCCCGGGCCTTCCTCGGGGATGTGTGGGCGGCATCGGGCCCTTGGGGTGGGCCTGGTGGCCACCTCCCCGTTAGCCTGCACCGCTGCTGCTTTCTCCCCCACTGGGCACCTGGACGGTCCTTGGCCTCAGGCCTTCACTCACCAGCTGGCTGCACAAACCTGGGAAAGGCCGCCTGCATCCAGCCCAGCCTGTGGGGCCGACCAGCATGTGTGGGTCGGGTGGGGGTCAAGAGTAGGTCTCCCCCTCTTCCCAGCTGCCTAGACCCCCACCTGCAGGCCTTTCCAGCAGCAGCCGCAGCTTCTCCAGCCCTTTCCCCAGCCAAGCTGCCTCACCCTTAGGCACCTCCAGGTGGGCCCGTTACCTGCCTCTGCCTCTGCCTCACAATAGCCCGGCTTCCAGCTTTGCTAAAGGCAGAGCACCCTCAGGCCACATGCTCAGTCTCCTGACCGGGTTCCTGTTTCCCAGGCTTGCCTCCAAGTCACCCCAGCCTGCCTGGTTCAGGCTCTTCCTCCCCCCCTCCCTCTAGCCTCCCCCCCCCCCCCCAAGCTGCTTCATGACCTCTGGTTCCATCCCACCAGCCTGTTGTTCCCTCCTAAGGTCCTCTAACCTCCAGCACACCCCATTGTCTCCATGGTTACGGCCTGGCTGGACCACGGAGGGCCTCCCATGCCCGTGTCCACCAGCTGCCGCATGCTGACCTGAAGTCACGGGGTCATGTGGCTGGAGGGGCCGACTTCCAGCTCAGCTGTGGGGCCGGGGCGGGAGCAGTCTGCCTCGCTCAGCCCCACCTCCGGGGCCGGGGCCGGGGCCGGGGCCGGAGGAGCAACTGGGGGGATGAACCTGCAGCCAGCCCGGTGAGGGGCCCAGCACCGTGGGAGCCACCACCACCTCAGTGCCTTCCGGCTGAGAGGAGGAGGAGGAGGAGGGGTGGTGAGCGGCTTAAGGAGGTCCCAGGGCGCAGGCTGCAGGGAAGTGGAAGTGAAAGTCACAGAAGCAGCACTTCCCTGGCCGGGCTCAGCCCCGGCCTCAGAACCTGCCTCCACAAGCCCATGGCGGGGGCTGGGGGACAGTCACACCGCCCCAGGGCAGGCTGGCCCCAGAATGACCAGGCAGGGCCCACAGGCCAGAAAAGGGCAAGCCATGGGGAGCCCAGGCCACCCAGGACCTGTGTGCCAGGCCTGGTGACAGGTGACGGAGCCCCGGGCTTTGAGCACAGCCCCTGGGGATCACCCGGGGACCCAGGGCTGTGACCCTCGGGCAAAGTGAGTGCTCTGGGCCTCAGGGGGCACCTAAAGAGCACAAAGGATGGTGACTTCATGTGGCTGATGTGAAAAGCACAGTGACGGGAAGGAAGGTCCCCCACCGTCCCGGAGGCCTGTCCTCCAAGCCAGGGCACTGCTTCACCAGAGATGAAGTTACAGGGAAAAGAGGTAACACTTGAATTTACTTTTTTCACTTAAAAAAAAAAATACCCAAAGCACGTGATGGCAATGTATCCATTCCATCAATCTTCACCTAAACCACATGACTGGCCCAATGCTACCACATCAGCACGTCCCGGCTCCCAGGCTCCCGGTCCCCACACCCAGGCCAGCGGTGTGTGTGCATAGGTCACGGCGGTTCAGGCTCAGGCTCAGACCAGTCATTTCTGGTGCTGGGAGTGTCCTCCTAGAGACAGGCTGATGTGCAGTTACCCAAACAGTAATCCAGCCAGGGAGCCGCTGGGCTGCCTTTGATCAGACTGACAAAATCACCCGCAAGGGAATTTGCCAGACACTAAGCGGCTCATTCATTTGCTCCTGCGGCTTTCACAACCGCGCTCTCTGAGGCTCCCCCTGCTGGGCACGGTGCCAGGCACGGACGCTCCAGGCTGCAGGGGTCGGAGGGAGACTGCCCTGTCCTTGCAGGGAGGGCCTGCCAAGGTGCTTCAGTAAAAAGCCCATGGGACGGGGAGCACAGACAGGGTGATGGTCAGCAGTAGTGGGGGTGGGGGACATGTGTGTGTGTGTGTGTGTGTGTGTGTGTGTGTGTGGCCGCCTGCCCGGGCCCTCTGGAGGATGGGTGCCTGTGGGCTCTGGGTGGCGACAGTCTCTTTCCTACGTGCATGACCCAGCTCAGTGGGAGCGGACACCAGCACGGCCTCTCAGGCCAGCACCTCACTGTGCGTGCACCTTGATATCCAGGGAGCTGGATGGGGAGAGGCCCACACCAGCAGATGGCAGAGCCCAACCCCCTTACCCCTCCTCTGACTCCTGGTGCCGGAGCTGAAAGCGGGCGTCACCTCCACCCCCGGGGTCTATGTTCCTCCCGGACCGCTCATTCTGCACTCAGACGGCACGCTGCTTGGTGCCTGGCAAAGCTGCTAGCGCCGCCAGCTGAGAGGCTCATTATCTGGGGAAATCCAAAACTGCTTACTCAAGACAGTCAAGACAGAGTGGCCTCCGCCGGGGGCGGGGGGGGGGGGGGGGGGGAGGGAGGGCTCCTGGGTGGATGGGGAAACAGGAATGCACTGTTGAGTGATTAAATTTTAATCCGTGCGCAGGGAATGCGGGGCCTGGGCCCCCAGAGCTGGGCAGTGAGGATCCCGCGGGCTGAGAGCGTGGTCACAGGGAAACTGAGGTGCAGACTGACAGCAGGGCCGGCACAGGCAGCCCCAGGGCTGCGGCCCAACCACTCCCTGAGCACGTGGTGTCCTCACTGCTGAGCTCCAGGCCCCGGGGGCTGTTTCTGGGAAAGGGGTACCTCCTCAGCCCCAGGCCTGAGCAGGGTGGCGGGAGCAGGGTGCCACCCAGGGTGCCACGAGCCCCCCAGGCCCAGTCCACCTCAGCCTCACCGGGATCTTGGCCCGAGGTGGACTCCAGCCTCCATCTTCCCCACCTTGGGTCTCCTGGTGTCTGGCAGAGAGCCTGGTCCTGACTCCGCCCCTGCTCCGCCCCCCTTCCCCGGCTCCGCCCCCCACCCCCCCCACCCCCCGGCTCTGGAGGCTGGACCCCACCTGGGGCTCTCCTGGCACCAGGACTGCCCACTGCCTCTGGGCAGCCCGATGGCCTGCCTGGACCATGTTCCCTGGGCCTGGGCCACCCCCTCGGTGTAGCCTCTCCTTTCTGACTCCTCCCAGGTTTCCACCAGACAAAAGGAGGCCTCGCCCAGCGCCCTCTGGGGGGGCCCCCCCCCCCCCCCCGGCCAGGATGGGGGGGAGGGGGGGACACTCACGTTGATCATAGCATTGGTCGTGATGCGGAAGAGGGTGGCCCGCTCGTTGACGGCCTTCAGCTTCTCGCTGCTGTCGTAGGGGATCCGCAGGCCGTCCAGCTCGTTCAGGGAGCGCGTCAGCGCGGCGCCGTGCTTGGCCAGGAGGTCGTTGCAGGTGCTGAGGTCATCGAGCTTCAGGGAGAGGCTCTTGATGGTGCCCTGGAGCTCGCTCTTGTCCGCTGGGGAGGGAGTCTCGTCGTCGTCGTCCCCAGAGTCATCTGCAGAGAGACAGTTGCCATGGTGATCACCGATCCTGACAGCATGAGGGGCCTGCCCGGCTCGAGGGAGGAGTGCCCTAGATGGTGCCAGTCCCCCCCCCCCCGAGGGTGAGGTGTCCCCAGCCTTCCCGGGAGGGCACAGGCCCTCTTGGGTAGTGGGAAGGGATGTAAAGGGGGACCGAAGAGGTAACTGAGGCCCAAAGAAGTGAAGTCACGCCCCGGGCCACCAGCTAGTCGGCTGCCTCCAAAGCCGCTTCCTTCACACCAGGCTGCCAGGCCTCGCCCGCCAGGTGGATGCTCACCTCCCCACCGCCTCTCAGCTGCCCAGTGCCCTCAAGCACCCTTTCCTGGGAGTCTGGGGTGCCCTAGGTCCTGGCCCACTGCAGCCAAGTGGTCCCAGAGCTGTGGGGCCTCGGGGGGTCCCGTGGGAAGGTGGTCTGGGCCCTGCTGCTGCTTTAGTGCAGAGCACGGGGACAGCAGGAGGCTGCCCCGGGCTGTGGGGGCAGAGCCGGGGCTGCTCAGGGTCTGAAGTGCCTCGTTTCGGAAATCCTCAGCAAGAAACCTTTTTTAGACAAAGGAAATCTGAAACCCAAGATCCGACCATTTCTTTAAAAGGTGCCTGCTGTGAAAGAATAGACTTCTCCCCGCAGAGGGCAGGATGTGTGTGGGTGGCCACGGTTGAGTCACTGCCCTGAGCATGCCCCGAGCAGGTGGCAGTGCCGTCAGCCAGTGACGTGGGCCCAATAGAGCAGGGGTGGGGCCAGCATGCACTGCACACTTAGAAGGAGCAAACCCACACTGGCAAATGGATGGAACTCAGAGATGCAAGCAGAAGGACTTCGTGTGACCGCCCTCAAGCTGGAGGAGAGAGTGGACGGCACTGGATGAGCTGGGCTTTCGGAGGGGCAAACCTGCAGGTGCCCACATGGGCCAGGAACTAGCTCCTCAGCTTCCACTGCCCACTGTCCCCGCTGATGGGGACGCCCTGGGTGGCAGATTCAGTGCAAAGCAAGGAACAGGCTTGTACGTATGAAGCTGCTAAGGCCTGCTGTTCTCAAGCTTATGGCCTTGGGGATTTAGAGCTTTTATCACCCAAATAGACTCTCTGTTCCCACTTCCCACTGGGAATAAAATTCAGCGGCAGTGAACATCTGAGAGGAACCAAGAACTGCAACACGGCAGACGCCGAGCTATTGCCGGAGGTAAAGCCCTACAGAGATTTTGCAGCTCTGTTAACGCAGGAATAGCAGCAGCTGGAACCGGGGTGCAGACAGAGCCAATTCCAGGCACAAAGGGGCCCCTCCCCTCCAAGGCCAGGATTTAGCGCACTCAGCAGCTCTCAGGAGGGGCCCCCGGGCTGCCCGGGTGTGGAGGTGCCTGCCTTCCTTGGCTTTTGGCACAGAATTCCTTCCTCCCTCCTAAAAGCTAGCAGAGAAGTATCTCCCAATATCTCCCTCTGACTCTGACCTGCCTGCCTCCCTCTTACAAGGACCTTTGTGATTATGTGGGGCCCACCCGGATAATCTCCCCGTCTCAAGATCCTTAACTTCATCACACCTTCAAGGTCCCTTTGCCCCAAAACATAACACAGTCACAGGCCCCGTAACAGGACTTGGGCACCACTGGGGGGCGCTGGAAGGCATGTTAGGATCTAATCTGGTGGAAAATCAGATGGTGATAAATAATAAATTGTGAAAACCTGGCAGGCAGGTGGAAAACACAAGCCGGAATACCAGCATCATCTTGGTCTTCATGACCCTCTGTGGCCCACGGCCCCTCCTCTCTCCCTGTGACCAGCACAGGGGTGTGGAGGGCAGCGGGCACCCTGTGACCACATGGGATTCTCCCAGGAGAGGGGCGCAGGGGTTCATCCTCACGAGGGCAGCTGTCAACAGGACAAGGGGAGCCTCAGGGATGGGTACCTAGATGTAAAAACGGGGTCTGGCTTCCATTCCACCAGAGCTGCAGGGGCCAAAACCTCATCCCTCAAACGCGAACCTAGAGGGCATCCCCTGTGGCGGAACACGCACCAGGACCCCCGCTGGCTAGGAGGCCGGGGCACATTGTCAAACCGCCAGCCACATAGAGGGTGGAGAGGAAGCGCGTGAGCAATGCTGGGCTGTGAGGACACCCACGGGACCAGCGCCCCCTCCTGGACAGGAGGCTGACCCCGCAGCCACACCGCATCCTCAGGAAGACTGATGGCTCCGGGAGCAGGCCCACCTCCCGCCAGGCAAACAAAGCTTGGCGCAGAGACGGAGCCAAAAATAGAGGCGCATGCTCCAGTTATGGCACCTGCTGTGCCGCTGAAGATAACCTGCCGCCCCAGGACGACCCCAGCCTGCAGGACGCCCAGCTGACCTATAGCTCCCACCTTAATTGGGGTTTCCATGGGGTCTCCTGTAGTGAATAGGGGTGCCTTCTCTCCCTAAGGCCTCGGGGCTCACTCCCCGGTGCTGTCCGTGTTTAAGTCTTACCCCACGGTCCCAGGGAACATGTTGGGCAGGTGCAGGAGGGCCAGACCTCACGGCAGCTGAACTTAGGCTGGGATACTGCACCCTGCTCCCCTGCTGTGAACTGACTGGGCTGCGGGCACTCAGTGGGCACGGGAGGGGCGGGAGCTGGAGCACTAGCACCCTCCTCCCCTTCTTTCACCTGCTGACGTCCAGCCCCGGGCTCCCTCTCCCCAGTGCCCTGTGCTGCCTGCTGGGCAACCAAACTGTAAGAGAGAAACCCCTCTCCTTCTCCTTAGACAGTTTCCTTGTTTCTATGTTGAAGACCAGCCTCGGCCCATTGAACACCGTTCAGCTCGGTGTGTGGCTCTCATCTGTACCCATAAGCTTCCCCCGGTCTCCGAGACTCGGCTGCTGTAGCAGCTGCTCCACATCCCCCTGGGTTACGAGCGGTGGCCTCCCCGTCACACCGATGATGGGGCCGTGGCAGGAGGGCTTCGTGCTGCCTTGGCTGGCGCTCAGGGAGGCGCCACGCTCAGCCCACTCCCAGCACAGCTCCCCAGAAACCACGGGCCGCACCTCGCACTCCTCCGTGTCACCAGGCACCGCTGGGACCCGACCACTCGGCGGGCTGTGGGGCCCAGGAATCCCCAGCCAGCGAGAGGGTCTCTGATGCACAAGGAGCCCCCTGAGTGAGTGGTGTCTGCGCAGCACAAACACCTGTCTCCAGGCCACAGGAGGTCTGGGGACCCGGATCTGCCCCGACAGCGTCACCTGCTGAGAGGCCACTGGAAACTACTCGCTTACATTTTCCTGGCCTGAAGACAGCCGCTGCTTATCCTCGAAAATCATCTGATGCTGGTAATCACACCGAAGAACTTTCCACGTGCACTGCCTCTTGGCATCAATGGGAGTGACAGAGGCGGGGCCCCAGGTGGGGAGAGGGCTCCCACCAGCCGGGGGGAGCAAGGGCTGACCCCCCGCCCCGGCCAGGCATGCAGGAGGCGCTAACTAAAACCTGTAGAATGAGTGGGTGACACCGTTTTGTCACTGCGAGGCCGAGAGCAGGTGAGCAGTGAGGGGAGATCAGGCGCTTTAGGGTGAGGAGGTCAGTTCAGGGCTGTCCTTGGGCCGTCCCTGACTCGAGGAATCCAAAGGGACACGAGTCACAGCCCCAGCGCCCTGCGACCTGCCCCGCCTCCGCCAGACCTTGGCCACACAGTCCCTGCAGGAACCGCCCTCACCCTGACAACCCTCCGGCTGCTCTCCCGCCTCCTCCGTCTCAGAGAGGTGGGCCGGCCGGCAGAGCTCTGCGGGAAGGGCGAGGAGGAGCCCGGTCCGGCTGAGGCGGAACCTCACGCTCTGCTCCCTGGAAGCAGACAGGCAGACTCGGCTCAGAAACAAGGGGCCGAGTGAGAGACGCTCTCCCCTGTTCTGAGTCAAGCAGACCTGGAAGCCCACTTTGCTATCCATCAGCCCTGTGACCCAGCACAGTCACTAAGCCTTCAGTTTTCCATCTGCACAATGGGCTAACACATCTGCAAAGTGCTGATCACGGCGCCCAGCCCACACTGAGACCGTTATCCCTGGAATAGACAGGTCCCTGCTGACGGCTCCAGCCACTTCCAACACAGACTGACAGCCTCCCTTAGAACGCCTCCCTCTGGGTTTCCGCACGAGGGCCAGCGGACACAGCTGATGGGCCACGGGAGGGTAAACATAAATAATAACCAAACTTGTGGGGAAGATTCATGCTTTTTGGTTAGTCAAGTGCAAGTGAGAACACCAACAGGGCCCAGCTTTAGGCCGGGTCCGGGAACACTGAGGATGACGGGAGTCTCACGCAGGGGAGTGTCCACCCCCGGCCCCCAGAGCGTCATGGACCAGAGCATCGGGCCAGAGGGCAGTGGGTACCAGAGACAAGTCACAGCCTTGGGCTCGGTGATCACACTCGTGGGCATCTGTCCCAGAAACACACACCGCAGGGAAATTTTACATGCCAGCAATGCTCGGGCAGCAAGCAGTTTGGCTCTGACAATCTGCGAAGAACCAATATCCAACAGAAGGAAAAGGCATCCCACAGCTTGACACGGGCGAAGCCTGCGATCGTGAGGGATTGTGCCTAAAATGTCAAGTCGTGTGAAATGGCAATGACGTGTGTATCCCAACGATGTAAAAAGGATGCTCACATGAAGGAAAACTACTAAAAATGGAGACCTTAAAACAGTGACGTGAGGGGTAGTGGAGCTACGGAAACCCCAGGAACATCTGGAATTGTTGCCTTAACAGTAAATAACCCTTAAAACGATCACTGTCCCCGGGGCTGGCCAAGAACAGTGTATGTGGGTGTGGGTATGTGCTTATATGTATGCATGCAAGTCCTTCGGTTGATCTCTTAGCCACCCCCCAACACTCCCCAGCCTTCCCGCTGTAATTTCACAGTCTGTTCTCTGCTTCCCTGCCTCTGTATCTTTTTGTTCGTCAGGTTATAACGTTCTTTCTTATCCACAAATGAGTGAGGTCACATGGTATTATTCCAAATGGTTAATGATCTCACGGTCATGCCCCATACAAACGGCTCCGCTTCCGATGTAAACGTATCGTGGGCAGTGGGGCAGCCGGGACATCGCCTGCCCCCTAACCAGCTCCCACCTCCAGCCAGAAGGACGCTGGGCCTGCCAGGCCACGGAGGACTGCCCACGGGCACTGCCCAGGTGGAGTTGGGCTCCCCGAGATTGTGGCCTCATTCCCCCACCCGGCCTGAGCAGCTACTATTTCTGAGCTGAGCGCCAGGCGTCACTGTTCCACACACGTCAGAGGGAGCGGTACTTAAAAGGACACCTCTCTCTGGAGCCGGAAGCCCAGAGCTCCATCTATTCTGGCTGCTCATCTATTTGATTAGACGCTGTGCAGTCTGAGCGGACGGCACTTCACAGGAAGCCGGTGGCAGGGGAGGGACTCGTGTCCACAGAGGGCAGCGCTGCGGGCTGCACGGCCCTCCCGGACAAGGTCAGAGGAAGACGCACCCAGAGCAAGTCTGCCTGTCAGTCCACCCCGCTCCGCCCTGGCAGCGCCTTTCCTCAGACTCACGGGCTCCTGGGCACCGCAGGCCCGTGTACATCCTCCTCTCCCCATGGCAGGACCAGCACCTCCTGGGCTCTGCGTTTGGCCAGCCAGGGCTGAGCCCTTCATCTGCTCGCTGGTGTGGGTTCCTGTCACGTGGCTGTGGGTACGGTGTGGCCTGCACAGTTGCTGGGACAGTTCTTAGCACAGTGACCCTCCTTTCTATTACCGTCACGTGGTCCTATTTCTGCCTGTGTGACCAAGGTGCATGCCCTTCACCAGAATCGAACCTGGGACCCTTGAGTCTGCAGGCCAATGCTCTATCCACCGAGCCAAACCAGCCAGGGCTCCTGCCACCACTTTTAAGGTGCCAGTGCTTTGGTCACAACTGACCACGATGAGCACCCTTCCACAGCCAGGCAGAAAGCAGGTAGATACCAGGCCCCTTGTAGCAGCAAACCTAGAGAATGACAGCCAAGAAATCACCAGGCCACTGGAGAAAAGCAATTTAACACCTAACTGATAACACATCCTTTCCTCCCCTCCCCCCTCACTCCAACCTACACCCTCAGAATAAATCCACCTTCAACGAACAACAGGAATATCATTTAAACGTTGCATAAAGAACATAACTGCGTTAGAAATAACATTATATCCAAAATAAAAACTGGTAATTAAGACTAATCATACTTTGCAAGTTTCTTTAAAGAATTTTTTTAAAATTTATTTTAGAGCGGTGGGGGGAGAGAAAGAGACACGGAAATATGGGTTGTCTGCCTCCCACACACCCTACTAGGGATGGAGCCTGGTACCCAGGCACGTGCTCTGAGCTGAACCCAACTAGGACCTCTTGGCGCACCGAGAACACTCACCCAACTGAGCCAGACCGAGGATTCTCAAGACAGAGCCGCAGTACCAGCTTCCCGTGAGATACAATCCCAGAGCTTACAACTACAGATGCCCCAAGACTTCAGATGTGAGGAGGGTTTGTTTTTTCCCCCCAGAAGAATTTGGTTAATTCTCCTAAAATGGTTAAACTTGACTCCAGGGCTGAGGCTTGGCGTCTGCAGCTTCAAAGATACTCGCCCTGGGCCAGGGCCTCATGAAGCCACTCACATCGCCAGTCAGCAGGCAAAGTTAGTCACAGGCTTATTAAGATCACAGGGCGTTAATGTCTAAAAGGAACTGTTTCTAATAAGTTAGAGGTCAGTGAAAGTAACGGCCTCTGTGACTGTTAAGTCTACAAGGTCAAAGAATCCTAACTTTCCCCATATTTTTAAATCAATATAAACACTCATTTAAGGTAAACATAGCAGCTTTCACTCATGCAAAATCTCCAGTGATGAGGTTTCAAGCATCAGGAATTTCAAGCCAGAGCTTTGTAAATTTGCTTTAATCTTAAACGGCTAAGCGCCCACACCAAGTGCTGGCAAGGGGCTCTCAGCCAATGGTGCCCGCACCCCCTGCTGCTCAAACCAAACCCAGGCGGCGACTCCTGATCTGTCTGTCAGTCGCAGCTTGCTCAAAGGGCAAAGGGGAGGGGGTGGGCCATGGACGGACACCTCAGGCAGCCCCAGTGCGAAGAAGCCAGTGTGGGCAAAGCAGCAATTCCGCCCATGCTCCATCCAGAGCATACGGGCCCCACACACACTCGGGGAGGCGGGGAGGCGGGTGGATCAAACACGGACCGCGGCTTCCCCCTTCCTCTCTGAAAGCTCTGGGCTATCCTTCGGTTCTTTTTCACAGAGGTTAATCAGACCGACCGCCTCTAGCTGCAGCCCCTCTCCCAAACGCCGCCCTCGGAGAGCGAGTCCGGAGCGCACGCGGGCGGGTACCGGCAGGGGTTCCTCCAGGCTCCCCGCACCGGAGGGAGTGACATCAGAGGCTGGCGTGGATGTGGATTGATCCTGCAGCCCGCGCCGCGCGGGGAGGGAGCGCGGGCGGGGGCCGGGCCACACTAACCCTTCTTAAATTTATTCAGGCAGCCGGAGCTGCAGAAGGAGCGCATGGAGGCCGCCTCCCAGCAGCCGCGTCCCTTCATCCCCGCCGCGGGGCGGCCTCCGAGCAGCGGGCGCTACATGGCTCCGGGCCCCGGGGCTCGTGCGGACGCACGGACAGCTCAGCTCGGCGGGCCGCCCGGCGGAGGCGGCGGGCGCTGGCGGGTCCCGGCGCCGAGTTACCACAATGCACCACTGCCGCCCGGTGCCCGAGCCCGTTAACCCCGTCCGCGCCGCCCGAGCCGCGGAGGCCGCCCCCTGCTCCTCGCCGGAGCGAACCCCGGGCACCCGGGCGCCGCGGGCTCCCCATTTAAACGTCACATTCTCAAGGGAACATGGGAGCCAAGGTGCCGCCTTCCTGCAGCAGCAGGCTTGGCGTCGCTGTATTTCAAAGGGGAGGTTGCCTCGGAGAGGAGAGCCGAGGGGCCCCGGAGATTCCAGGAAATCGGGGTCCCCCTGATTCTGCTGCGGTGGCCGGTGCACCTGTGTGCAGCCACCTGCAGCTCCCCGTCCGCTGTCCCGGAGGAGGAAGGCAACAGGCGGGTCCCCAGGGCACCAGGCTCCCTTGGCACTGCCATCACGGGGCTGCGGGCATCCGGGGACAAAGGTCTGTCTCCGCCCAGACCTCTCTGGGCACAACTCTCCTGTGCAGCTGCTTGCAGGGCCTCTGCATGGCATGTCTGATGGGCATCCAACCCGAATTCTCCCGATCTGAGCTCTCAGCATGCCCCCACCCTCACCACAGGCCTCCCCACCTCAGCCAGCGGGAGTGCCATCCTCCTGCTTGCTCCAGACAGAGACCTTGGAGTCCTCTTTGACCTTTTGGGCCCCTAGACCCACCTCCAAACTGGTCAGCATAGCCTGACAGCTCCGCCCTCAGAATGGGAAAGGAGCACAGGCTCTGTGTCCCATGTCAATTGTTGCAAAAATCTAGATGCAACCTGAGTCTAACACTATGCAAATGCTTACTTCATCACCTTCATGAATATTCCAGAGCCAGTTAAACTTATGTATGTGATGGTGCTACAGAAGAAACTGTGCTTAAAAACAAAATACGGAGAGGAAAAAGGCAAATCACACAACATAGCATGATTATGTAAAAACTATGAATCTAAGGAAATGTTAAAACAACAGGATCACAGGCGAATTTCCTCGAGTCTGGGCTCCCAGAATGCCCTGGGCTTTCCTCTTTTCCAGGACCAGCATGCCCTGCTGTAGGTTCCTAGTCACTGCCTGTCTCCCAGGCCAGTCTGTGAATTCACTGAGGGCGGGGATTGTGGTCTTTTCACTAGTCTCAGCCTTCAGTGTGGCCCAGCACATGGTAGGGGCACACTGGATGAATGAACGCGGGAATAAACAAATCAATGGATTGATTAATGAATCAATGATGGAAGCAACTTAGTTACTCATCAGAAGCCCCATTTGGCCCCGAGTACACACCACACCACCTTCCTGTATTCCCAAGCCTTCCATCACTGCTCCCCTCCTGGCCCCTCTTGTGAGGGCACCACGGCCCTTGACCAGCAGACCGTGACTGGACCACAGCGGTGAGCACAGCTGGGAGTCCTGCAGGGCCAAGATCTGAGCTGGCGTCCTGACCGGAGCTGGCCACACCCCTCCACCACTGTGGGAGCTGAAGGCCTCCGGTGCCTCCTCCGGGGATATCTGAAGAACGGAGCTCTTTAAAATAGCAGTGCTCTAAGGAAAGCCATACATAGATGCTGAGTGCCATCGTTATTAATAAATGGCTCTGCACCAAAGCCAAAGAATTAATTTGAGAGCAATCTATGATCATGTGTTGCTAGGCGATTAAAGTAAACATTTGAGGGTAAAAAATAGCAATTTATCATTATTTTAGATCATAAAAATGGAATGGGGGAGAGGGCACCATTCAAGTGAGCTTGAAAAAAGGCAAAAATGAGTCATTTCTCCAGGGAGGATGCCTAGGCCTGCCTCTGCCCAGACGTGCCCTCGGCGGCTAGGGGCGGCTGGAGAGGTGGAGACCACCTCTCTGGAGCGAGGCTGGCAGGCTTCGCCCTGCAACGAGCCGGGGACTGCACTGCACCCCTGCACGTGTGCTTGGAGGGGTGCCTGCCTGAGGACCAGGGCGCCTGGAGTCCCCCACAAAGGACTGGTGCCGGGTCCTTCCAGGCAGGTCTGAGGATTCTGGCCTCTTCTCAGCCCATCTGCCCCGGAAGTGGCAGGCCCGCTGGCCCCACCTGATGACTCGTGTCCGTTACTGACCAAAAGGCCCTTTGCTGAAATCTGTTACTTTCACCAGCAAACTCCTCAAGACAATCAAAGAGCTGGGACCCCCAAGGGATTACTATCCATCTGTCTAGACTTCAAGTATTCTTTTTTTTTTTTAAGTGACAATAAAAGGAAATGCAAATGCAAATCTATGTAGGATATTTCTCCTTCTTTGTTGGTTATTAAAGAGGCACACATTAAAGCAGCCTGGAGGTAGGTCCCCTTTTAAGAATATTAAAATGGTCAAAGATGTATTACCGCCCGATGCCAGTGTCAGTGCAGTGAAGCTGGCATGGTCACTCCTTGTTGGTGGCATGGAATAGCGGTATACTGATTCCATAAACAGATGTTATAGCGCATCAAGGTACCAGGAGGCTGCTGCCGCCCTTAACTCAATAACCCAACCCCTGCGAATTTCTCCTCAGAAAATAACTCAAGAGAAGCAAAAAGCTTTCTGTACAAAGGCATTCACTGCCTCATTATCTATAATCGCACAAATGGGAGACTCGAATGCTCAACAACTGGAAGATTTGTCGGGCCATGAAAATACATCAACCTAATGAACTTTTATACACACATTAAAATGATCATTATAAAGACAGAAAACTGTCAGCAAGAATGTGCAGTAAGAAAGGCAGAGCATGAAGTGCCATGTTTAATATGATGCCAAGTGTGAGATACAAATGTATGTGCAGAGGGGGGAAGGAGAGGTAACATGCAAAAATCAAGAACAGTGTTGTGAAGGTGTGAGATTGCTGGGGAATTTCTTGCATTCCAAGTGTTCTTTATCTTACCGTGCAATCTTTCCCACCAAACAACACCTGGGAAAAGAGCCACCTCTGGGACAGGGCACTGATGCCCCGAACACACTGCCCCAGCCAAGACCCGTGCTGGAAGAGTGGATCTCAATGTCCGTCAATAAGTCCATTTAGCTGAGAAGGTCAGAATGGCTAGGCTTTGTCAAGGCCTCTCCCAGGATCCCTGTGGAGCTGGGGGTGAGGTGGGGCAGGATGGACTGATGTAGCTGGCAACATTGAAATTCAGTGAAATAAAGGGGTTTTGTTCGAAGTCAAAGAGCAAGAACAGTCCAGGGGGAGTGAGGGGGTCAAGAATGCGACATTTTAAACCTCCAAGCTCCATTTTTTCCCTTCTACTGAAAAATTAAGCCTCTGATTGGATCTTACAACATAAACGTTTAGGAACTCCATAGCACCACAGCCACCATAAACAGAGTGAAAAAATGAGCAACCAAGGGAAAATACTTGCAAAATATATAACTGACAGGGGGAAAATAACCAGAACTCAGAACGAGTTCCTACAACTCAACATAGAAAACACAAACATTTGAACAATAAAATGGCAATGGATGTGAATACGTGAGTCACAAACTGCCTGGTCATCAAACAGATCAAAGTATAAGGGTGATAAGGGAAATGGAAAACAGAACAAGGAAATGCCTTTTAATTCACCCATCAGAGTAACAAAGAGTCAACAGAATGATGGGGTGGCCTCTACTGACAATCCACACTTTGGGAAAACCTAAGTGTATGCGTTCTTTGTCGCTGACAATTTGATAGTATCTGTTGATATTTGTCATGGGCGTGCCCTTGTAACCTGGCATTTCCATGCCCACCGGTCTGTGCTGTGGGGAAACTCACACACATGCACAGAGAGGCACGGACAGGAAGGCTCACTAGCGCACTCTCTGGAATAATAACAAAATGGAAAGAACCTCACTGCCCATCAAGAGGGAGACGATGAAATTATGGGGCACCACAGAATTCTAGGGAGTTCTTTTTAAAATGAGAGGTCTATTTATATTGACATGGAAAGATCTCCAAATATATTGGTAAAGGAAAAAGCAGGCTTATCAATCAATATGCATGATTTGATTTCATTTATACATATGTGAGGTGTGTGTGTGTGTGTGTGTGTGTGTGTGTGTATGTGTGTGTCTTTGTAAATATACAGGGACAGATTCGGAAAAGCATCACTGCTAACAAATGGTGTATACCTCTTGGGAGGGGAATGAGTGGAAGGAGGTGATGAAAAACTAGATTTAAAGTTATGTATTTTAGAGTAATTTAAATATTTTACCATCTTGTGTTTCTTAACCAAAGTGATCTTGCAACAAATTACAATGGGAAAGAAGTGCCAGAATCAACTCCCATTTATGTTGAAGCTCTGAGACCCTACAGAAGACTCTCATGGTGAAGGTCAGGCGTGAAGGGAGGTGCGCGCGCAATGGGTGAGTTTGGCGGCAGGAAGGTCCAGAAGTCACATCAGAGAAGCCACCACATCAGTGCACACAGACCAACCTGGCAGGCAGCAGTCAGAGAGGGGCTGGATCATTTGGCGCACCCGTGGCACAATCTCCATGAAGCGGAGGAGCAGAGCCCCCCATGGTGACGGGCCCTGCAAAGAAGGGACACAGCTGCAACCAGGTGTGGGGGCGGCAAGTTCAAGTTCAAACTCCTTGGCATACCACAGCCCCTCGGAGCTCAGCCTGTGGATGCAGCAACACCTCACTCCCTACTCCTTGGCCCCACTGCTGCTGCCCCTCCCCTGCCCTCTCTGAGGTGAGGGCTGGGGCTGTCGTTCCTAGGGCTTCAGACCACAGGTATTCCTTCTCTCACCATTCTGGAGGCTAGGAATCCACAATCAAGGTGTTAGTGGGGCCACACTCCCTGCAAAGGCTGTAGGGAAGGACCCTTCCCTGCCCCTGCCAGCTTCTGGTCGCCTCGGACATTCTTTGGCTTATGCCAGCACAACTCTCATCCCTGCCTCTACCTCCGTGTGCCTGCCCCTGTGTGTCTTCACGTGACCTTTCCCCTGTGTGTGTGTCTGAGTCCAAATTTCCTTCTTCTTAGAAGGACACCAGTATTATTGGATCAGGGACCACCCTCATGACCTCAACTTGATTACATCTGCAAAAGCCCTATTTTCAAATAAAGTCACATTCAGAGGTAGTGAGGGTTAGGACTTCAACGCATCTTTTGGGGCGACACAGTACAACCCACAACACTCACTTTGGCATTACTGATACGCAGCCCTGAAACTGACCTGCAGCAAGGCTCAGGTGGTCGCTGTGAATGAATGACTGAGCCAGTGTGCTCTGGTCCAGGCAGAGGGGGAGTCAGAAGAGGGAGGCAGCCAGGTCTGGAGGACGTGGAGAGGGAGAAGGTACCCGGGCAGAAGGAGGATCACTGCCTGGGAGAGCCAGGCTGAGACATCTGCCCACGTGCTGCGGGCAGCAGGGGCCAGGGCAGGTGTGTCAGGAGAGCAGTGACAAGCACAGAACCAGGGTTCTGAAAGATGAATCTGCCTGGGGCATCCAGGGGCAAGTCTAAAAGGAGCCCATCTCACGCTGTGAGTCGGCGAGGTCAAAGGATATTGCAAACAGTCAGCGATAATGAGGAACTGAATCAGGGCTGTGGCGGCAAGGCCTGGGAGAAAGGACAGAACCCAGAGAAAATGTGGTAGGAAAACAGACAGGGCATGGCCTCGGGGGGAGGAGAGGAAGGAGTGGAGGCTTGAGGGCCTGGGGCTCAAGGCAGGGGACAGAAGCGGATGCGGCCAGTGGCTGGAATGGCAGCCCGGGGAGAGCAGTGTGCCTGCAGAAACAGCGATCGGGCTAGCCTCATGAAATGCCTTTCAATTAAAAAAGCAAGCTCCCTGGTACACTCATTAAGCAGCCACTGAGGCGGGGCGGTGTGTGTGCAAAGCAGCTATAAGAGATCTATCTGCATGCTTTGTAAATAATTCAAGTTTATGGGCCACAAGCACTTCTTTTTGTATCAAGGCTGTTAGCAGCAGGCATTTTTGGAGAAAGGTCTCAAGCCCAGGGAACTAGAAACTCAACTGAATAACCTTTAAATCACCTCCTCGCCCAGGGAACTGGAAATCAATGCAGTCTGCAAATGCGACCCTGTGCCGGCAGAGGCCAGGTGGAACTGCTGCCTGGGCAGGGGAGCCAGGGTCCGAGGAGCTGCACACCTCGGGGGCGTCTCTGGGACCCAGAGAGGTCCCTGGTTTAGAGAGCCATTTGGCACAGAGCCGCCAGCAATACCTGCCCCGGGGGATGGAATAAAGACCCTCCCGGCCACCCACATGGAGGAGTCATTCCCTCCCTGGGCCTCAGGCGCCTCGCATCCTGAGAGGCCAGCCTCATTCATCTCCAAGGACTCTTCCACCTTCTAGCTTTGCTTGCAACTGGGGCTGCTGCCTCTGCTGCGGATCACAGGCTCCATCCCTGGGTGAGGATGGGCTGGCCTGGCCGGCCTGGAAGGGAGGGTGCTGTCATCTCAGCATGAGAATGGAGCCCTGGATTGTGAGCCTGGAGATCAGGGTGACCCATGGGTGAGCCACTTTCTGTGCCATCAGCTCCTCTGTGAGGCCTCTCCTCATGCTGGGGAGGTGGGGCCGTATTCAGACCGTGGGCGCCTGTGATCTAACATCTCTGAGCCTCAGCTTCCTCGTTTGTGCCCTAGGGATGGTAACGGTTCTTATCCCATGCTACGAGGATGGAGTTACTGTGGGTAAGTCCTGAAGTAAGCACTCACCCAGTGTCACATGCTATCGCCATGAGCATGCGGGCCAGAAGGAGGAGGAAAACCCCGCATCAGAGAGAGAACCTCAGGAGGGGCAGAGGCAGCCTCTCCCTGCAACAAACCCTGCCCCACCCACCTTTCCCGGAGGGGCTTCTCTGAACAGAGACCTCCCAGGCCTTTGGCTTTTAGCCTCCATTCCTCCTGAAGGGAAGGGCCCTGGTCCTTTTGCCCAAGCTCCACTGATGGCCAGCCGAAGCCCCTGGGTGACAGCAGAACCAAGGACAGTCCCTACCGTGGGAACACCACCACCAGCGGGACCAGGCTAACCCAAGGCAAACTGCCGAGTCCTTGCACGGCCCCCCCAGTTTGAGTATAAACGCCGGTGTGTGAGGATTTTGTCTCAACGCCTCACAGTCAGCTCAGACCAGAGGTGGAGACTGTGGCAAGAGATGTTAAGAATAACATCGGCAACGACAATCCAGGCAGCTATTGCTTTCCCTACGTTACCAAGGACAGAACCGAGGCTCAGAGCCACGAAGTCATGGCATAATGATTAAGAGGTATAATGGGAACTGGAACCCAGATCTTTCGATCTACAAAGCTGAGCCTCTTTTCACTCCTTCACACAACACGGGTGTTGCCACCATCCCTAGTACCATTCTACCAGGAAGCCGAGATCAATTGCTTTCATCAAAATGAAACTTGTCCTATTGCTAACGATTCATCACCATGTCTTTAATTTCTGCCCTGGCCTTGAGAAATCCAATCAGAAAGATTCTGTTCATATTTTTCATGCATAGCTTATAATTATGCATAGATGCAGGCTTGATGTGATACAACCAAGGGCAGGACTTCTGAACAGAGACTGTGAGCTGAATCTAGGACTGTGTATCACCCAGTCAACCTCAGATGTTATCTTCCTCGGTTACCCAGGAGAACATGAGCCCACCTGAATTATTGAGGAGGTTTTAAGTTGCTCAGACTATAAATAAAAATAAGGAGCCTGATTGCATTACAGGTGTAGAACATGCCAGTATATGTGTGTATGTGTGTGTGTGTGTGTGTGTGTATCCCAACTTGATCCAGTTACAGAAAACTTTGGGGCTATCAATCTACTTTCACAACAAACAATATGCAAAACTCAAGTACACTATTTCCCCAGAACAAAAGCAATGGCCTGCTGCTTAGCCGGCCTTCCACTATACATTTTGAATTTCACATTTTTATGAAACAAGTCAGCAAGGATGTCAAAGTCCAGTTATGAGTCAGACATCCTTCCAGACAACTACTCTCTAAAGAGCTTTTTTCATCTGGCTGAAATGTGAGGTGTTGACGTGATGGGTAAAAACTTACCCACCCAAAACAAAATAGCTTCTCTTGACCACAAAAAAAAGTGGCCAAGAATAACGCAAATCGAGTATATGTCAGGTGTGCAGTTATTAGACTTTCCCCTTATGACCTTTCATTTCTACAGAACATTGGTCAGAGACAAACAATACCTGGCTATCGAGTAGTCTGCTGTATGCAAGTAAGGCTAGTATTCTTGGCATGCACTTCCACCGGCAATGCAGCACCAACGCAGCTCACACTGACCCTAAAACTAGCACATCGCCTCACACATCTTTTCCACCTCCCTCTCATTTCACCGGCACCACCGGGTATCCGATGATCTAAGGAAGGTGCCCACCAGAGTCATATCTAACGCACGCAGCTTCAGCTAGACAGACAGAACAAAACACAGACCCAGACCTCCGGCGTCAGCCTGCAAAGATTCGGAAGGTTCATTTGCATCCATCAGATTAGAACTCTTAAGACTGGGAATCTAGTGCCAACTAGACCTCTCCAAGGTCCTGGAGGATGGTCCCTCCCCCTCCACCCCCCTTTCTTCCGCCCCCCTCACCTCCCGACACATCAAAGGCCCTTTGTCAAGGTAGGAAAGCCCCCCCAGCAGTCTGCCCCTCGGGTTCTAGGAGCCAAGAGGTCTGTCTGTCTGACCTTGCCAGGTGATGGAGATGGGAACCGAGTGCTGGTGGGGTCGGAAGCAGAGGTGACCCATCAGATTTAAACACATCTCCCCTTCCAGTGGGCGGCTCAAGGCACGAGGGGAGCAACGTTAGGGGCTGAGAAAGCCCAAGGTTCCTCTGGCTGGTGGTGGCCCAGTGTGACCCCAAACTGCTTACTCAGAGATGCGAGCCGGCTGGAGAAGGGCTTTTCCTGTGACGGACACTACCGGAGTTTTAAATCCCCTTTGCCTGCTGAGAACACCACACACACAAACACACACACACACACGCACGCACACGCTAACAGGGAGTGCCTGCTCCTCTCTCTCAGTCCAGCTCACTCACAGCAGCCAGGCGCACTGACGTGACCCTCGCCCGGAAGCCCGGGTCCTGGCAGTTCAGGTGTGGCGGGTGCCTAAGGAGGCTGGAGGAGGCGGGGAGAGGGGTTTAGCTTTGGCATGCAGCCCCGGGGAAGGCTCAAGCCTGCCGCCCCTGCTGAAAGATGGCTGGCCTCTCTCTGGGTGAATTCCAGGGGCTGGGCTGCCTGGGACCAGCCCCTGCACAGAGAAGGGAAGATATTTTCCCGGTGACTTTCCCGGTGCGGTGCGGTGGGCTGCACCTATGGCGGGAGGAGGCGATGCCTGTGACTGTCCTCAGACTTCTGGCTACAGCTCTGTCCCTGTCTGGGGAGGGCAGAGGGCTCTGCTTCCGAATCCAGGGCTGGGGAGGTGCCTAAGCAGAGGTCTGAGCCCTCAGCCCCGTAGGATGCCCAGGATGAGGGCGCAAAGGAATGTACAATGGGGAGGGGAAAGCCCGAGAGCGCCCATGCCCCAGGACCCGTCAGCCCCACCCCTGCTCCGCCGGCCCCAACTCACCCCAGGCAGCGGCTCCCGGGTGCGAACGTGGGTCCGGCCCCGAGGCTGAGGGGACTCTTGCAGCTGCCGCTGCCTCCGCCGCCGCCGCCTTCCCGCCGCCGCGCTCTCAGTCCATTTCGGTGCAGTGCCGGCTGCCACCGCCGAGCCGAGCCCGGGAGAAGGAGGGCGGTCCCCGGATTGGGTGTGCGCTGCCCCGCGGCCCCGGGCCCGCCTCCCCGCCGCGGCCGCCCTTTCAGCACCGCGGACAGCGGCCAGCCCGCAGCCTGGAGCGCTCGGCTCTGCCCTCCGAGTCAGCAGGCAGCCGGCCTGAGCGCGGCCTGGGCGCTGCGCTGAGTCCTCATTCCTTCAGCCTCCTTCCCACCCACCCCGGAGGCCGCCTCCGTCCCTCAGGGATCCGCGGGGAGAGCACAGGGTGCTGCAAGAGGCCGCCCGCCAGGCCCCGGAGGGCCAGATGCGCCTCCTTCAGTCCGTCGCGGGCCGAGGAGCCGGGACGATGCTCTCCTCCCAACCCGCGGGCTAGACAAAGGCGAGCTCTCCGAGGAGGGAGGTGGACCGAAGGCAGCTCAGCCTCTTAAAACGCGCGGCACACGGCCGAAACCCGACCTGGCACCGAGGGCGCTATCTCACCCCGATCTGACCCAGCGAGGCCCAAGGGGGTTGGCCCTGGGCCCTTGGGTAGCCCTTGGCCCAAGCCCTCATTCTCCACTGTCTCATGCAAGGAGTTAACCAGTTGGGGTCTGTCTCCGGAGCTGGGGGAGGAAGGGCCACTGAGGCCCCACTGCCATCTGGAACTCAGTTCCCTCCCCCACATCCTTGGTACCGGATGGGATTGCTGGAGTCTGGTGGCATCCTGCAGAGCCACTGCCACGGTTTTCATTTCTGTTCAAATCCCCTCCGTTGCTCCTTCAGGAGAGTCCCTAACTGAAATGGGGTTCTGGCTCTGACTGCCTCTGGCACAGAAACTCCACCCCAGGTCTCAGGACCCCTAGTGACAGCTCTGCTCCATGACCTTGACTGTCCCTGTCAACTCGGAGTCTCTGCTCACTGTCCCTCACCAGGAAACCAGGCTCCTGATCACCCACTGGAGTGTCAGAGACCTTAATTCAGAAGTTGTCCCGAGAGCTGCAGCGCTGGGCCCGGGGCCGTGGGTGCTTGGGCAGGAGCTGACCTTGCTGAGGCGTGGCTCTCTGCCTTGTCCTCTGCCTCCACCTCCATTTCCTTGAGCCCCCAGAACATTCCCCGCCAGTACCATGCACCAGAAAATAATTCTAACGTCTACACTGCTATCTACCTACCTGCCTCGTACCCAGGCATCCCTGCTCTCCAGAACGGCTACTACTGTTTTTATGGGGGCCTGGCAGTTCCCAGCAGTGTTCATAGCACTATGGAAAGGCACATAATAGTTCTTTTCTAAATAATCCTCACCTGAGGATATATGCTTATTGATTTTAGGCAAATGGGGGAGGGAGGAGGGAGGAGAGAAGAACATTGATGTGAGAGAGAACATCAGTTGGTTGCCTCCTGCACGTGCCCTGACTGGAGTTCAAACCCACAGCCTAGGTATATGTTCTGACTGGGAATCGAACCCGTGTCCTTTTGGTATATGGGACAATGCTCCAACTAACTGAGCCACACCAGCCAGGGTAAGAGGCACACGATAGTTCCTGAATGAGTAAGTTCAACACAAGTACTAGTAAGAATGGCATAATATTAAATCTGCTTTGGAGTTTTACTTAATTTATATTCTCATTCTCTCTCTCTCTTCACCCTCAGGCCCCATGCTGCCAAGCTGACCTTGGGGTGGCAGGCAGGGAGAAAGAGGCTCTAGGCTGCCAGAGAGTCAGAACAAGGTCCCTGCCAGCGGGCGATACACCAACCCTGAGAAGGCATTCAGCAGTACGTTATCACACGGCTGTGCTCAGGGCCCTTCAGATGCCTGCAAACCAAATGACAGGGCAAGTGAGGACCACTGGACAGGCTGGGGACCTGTTCTCACCACAGCCAATTCCTCAAAAACACAGCTGCCGCCAGCACCTTCTCCACAGCAGCGGTGAGGGGGTGAGTAAGCCACAATTCACCTCTGCCTAATGGAAAATGTATTTGCCGCTTCCATCAAAGTAGTCACGGGCATAATTCTACTCTAGGAACACAGCAAGCCGGCAATCTGCTTTTTTAAAAAGCATCAGATGTAAAGTCAGACAGGCACACATGACAGGAGTTATTAATGTTACTGATTAATAACAATAAAGCAGCTCTCTGATGTCAGGTGGACTGGGGAGTGTTAGAGACTCTGGGCTCTCAAAATGCCAGGACAGAAAAACACCTAAAGCTTACGCCTTTCACATTGTTTCTACCCCAATAGACAAGAAGACAGCCCAAAACAGCTTTCAATCAACTTTTATCTCCATAAAACATGTTGTCAACCAATGATAACTGGCCAGAGAATATTTCACATTTTGCTTGAAAATATTGTTTTTATTCATCTGACTTTAACTGTCATGTGCTGGTGGCAAACCCAGATTCTGAATGATTCATGCATAGACACAATGACTAATTAAACTTCCGAAAGGGATTATTCATTAAGAAATATAAATGCAAACTTTTTACTCATGGGCTTGCAAGTAGGTATCTGCAGGAAGCATTTGCGGAGGGTTTATAACCTCGGTTTCTTCAGTAAACAATCCTGCAGATGGTCCATGAAAAATACATTTGCATCCATAAATGTATTTCTTATTATGCAAACCATGGCGATTGAAGATTCTGCATGTGGATCCTGAATACTTAGGTGTGTTTTTTTTGTGTGTTTTTGTTTTGTTTTGTTTTGCTGTTTTGATGAATGCTTATGGGTTTTTAAATTATGACCCCTCTGACTCTATTGCTATATTTTAGTGCTATTTGTCCATTTACCTATTGATCTGGGGACAGGGTAGGAGGCTCGCTGGGTTCTCAATCAAACTATTTTGCTGCAAAGGCTCCTGAAATTCCCTCTGGCCTGGACCCAGCCCTGGGAGGTGACTGTGACGTTGCGCATCATAGCAACCGGTTGTTCACGGTTAGGGTCAATTTGCATATTACCCTTTTATTATGTAGAATGGAATAGTAGTGGCATATTTACATGAGCTATGACAAAAGAACTTCCGGGGAGTACCTTCCCTTAACCTAGCCACGCATTTCTGCTAAAAGGGGGTATAAACTGGAACAACCTTTGTGGGAGATAACTTGGTAACATATCAAAATGGGAAGCAAGTACGTGACTCAGTAATCCCTTTTCTACGAATGGACCCTTAGGAAATCATCGTACTTGTGCCAAAAACCCTCACAAAACTCGGGAAGCAAAGCAATGGTGTCCCAGTGCCTTTTCTGAGAACCGGGTAAACACTGAGCACAACCTAAGTAGTTTAAAAATGTTTGATTAGGCTGGGACCGGTTTGGCTCAGTGGATAGAGCGTCGGCCTGCGGACTGAAAGGTCCCGGGTTCGATTCCGGTCAAGGGCGTGTACCTTGGTTGCGGGCACATCTCCGGTAGGGGGTGTGCAGGAGGCAGCTGGTTGATGTTTCTCTCTCATCGACATTTCTAACTCTCTGTTCCTCTCAATTCCTCTCTGTGTAAAATCAATAAAATGTATTTAAAAATTAAAAAAAAAAAAAGTGTTTGATTAGCCCTGGCCAGGTAGCTCAGTAGGTTAGAGTGCTATCCTGATATGCCAAGACTGCAGACACACACACCCGCCCCCCACTGATATGAAAGTACAAATCTAGATCTAGATGCACCTGCACACAGAAAGTATTACAAGGCAGTGAACTCCAGGGTTAGCAGATTAGAGAATTTTCTCCCTTTTATGTATTTTTCCAGGATGGTTGCACCTTTCTATTTCTCTGTGAGTGTTTTTACAAAACAAAAGTGTTTTGTTTTTTGTTTTTTCCTGAAAAGACAGGAATAGCCGGGAACACCCTTTTCACTTCTAGCATTCTGACCGAATGGCCTTGGGTAATGGCACGTCCCTCACTAAAGCCACTTGGCTACTTGGCACCTGGCACTCCACAGCCCTCACCATGCCACCACGCAAGAGAGACTCAGGGACTGCCAGTGGGGGGAGGGGTGCGAAGGAGCCAGCCTTCCAATTGCAGAACCCAGAACACCTCGCCCTGACCTTTCCAAGTTTATCTCCAAATCACAGCTCTCCCTGGCAGAGCGAACGGCGGCAGGTGCCAGGGGGATGCCCCTGCTCCACCTGCCTTGGGTTTAGGTCACACGTTCTGCCCTGGCCCGGGACCCTCTGCCCGGGGAATGAGTGACATCGGGAGCCACAGCCTCGCCTGCATCGGAGCCTGGAGCTCCTGCTGGCAGATCCACCAGCAGCTTAACACCTCAATGGCAACAGAGCGTAAGCCTTTCAAATCTGATCATTACAAAGGCAAGCGCGATGATGCCCTTTAGCTACCAAGGAAGCAATTAGTCATCAAGGTGATTGCCCTGGCAGGAAAACTATACTTAACCCGCCTTAATGTAAGGATGCATCACGTGCAGACTGAACCTGTGTCCACATTTTCTTGTCAAATGACTCTGACCTATTGATCCTACTAATCCTCTAATGAAGGACAATTCCCCCCAATAAAACACACACACACACACACACACACACACACACACACAAACATTTCAGCATGCCTGTTTTTCAGCTGCTGACCTGTCCATGAGCAATGACTGCCCTTCTGGGCACCACTAAATGTCCAGCCTGGGTCACCAGAAGCCAGTCCCTTTGCTCAGTTATATCCTTTACCACTATCTGTTTCATTGGCTAATAACTCACACCCATGCTCCCACTCTCTGTTCAGGTGAGGACCATGAATAGCCTGTCAATTGTGGAGGGTAGAGCACCCCCAGGACAGGTGCAACCCCTCTTCTTAGGAAGAAAAGATGGCCGCACCCACACCTGGAAGATAGGGGTCAAGATCTGGATGCAAGTGCGCCGGGTGAACACCCTACCCATCCCTTCTGCCTCCCTGGGTCCAGTGCATTTAAGAAGTACGTGACAGCCGAAACCGGTTTGGCTCAGTGGTAAAGCGTCAGTCTGTAGACTGAAAAGTCCTGGGTTCGATTCTGGTCAAGGGCATGTACATTGGTTGCGGGCACATCCCCGGTAGGGGGTGTGCAAGAGGCAGCTGGTCAATGTTTCTCTCTCATTGACGTTTCTAGCTCTCTATCTCTCTCCCTTCCTCTCTGTAAAATACCAATAAAATATATATTAAAAAAAAAAAAAAGAAGTATGTGATAGTAAAACAAACTCCGTTATTCCATGGACAGCATGGAATTTGAAAATGGGCGAACCAAGCCTGCTGTGGCAGGCAGCCCAGGGAGTCTGAGCAGACCATGTTTCTTCAAATGAGATCCCCGGGGACTGCCATGAGGCCTGAGTGGAAAGCTTATTAAAAATGGGGGTTGCTGCCCTGGCTGGTGTTCCTTAGTGGTTAGAGTGTTGGCCCTTGAACCGAAGGGCTGTGGGTTCTATTCCTGGTTAGAGGCAAGTATCTAGGTTGCAGGTTCCCTCCCAACCCTGGTCAGGGTGTGTGCGGGAAGCAACCAGTTGATGTAGCTTTCACATCCAAGTTTCTCTCTCTCCCCCTCCTTTCCTCCCTTCTACTCTCTCTGAAAAAGCAATGGAAAAATGCCCTAAGGTGAGGATTAGCAAAAAAATAATAAAAATGGGGTTTCCTGCCCATCAGATCAGAATCCCGGTGATCCGCCCCTAAGAATTTTAATGTGCTCACCCCACCAACGTGAGAGAAAAGGCACTGTGTCGTTTGATCCGTGCCCGTCGATATTTTGCTAACTTAATGAGCTCACAAGAGGCCTCATTAACACCTTCTGACAAGCTAAGCAGATGGGGCTTCTCCTGGCGAGGGCTCTGAGAGGTGACAGTGAGCACGTGGCTGTGTTTCCCTTTGGTCCTGAGGTTACGTACCCGTGTCCCTACCCGGAGTAAAGACGAAGGGGGTGCCACAGAAGAACGCACCATGGCTCAGTACTCGCAGGCGTTTTCCAATCACTGGGGAGCACCTCCCCACAACGAGAAAGAAACCCTGTGCTTCAGAAAGCCATTCCTTCAAAACGGAAGAGAGGGATGCTGAGTGGACTGAGGTGACGCAACCATGTCTCTAGGCCTCCTGCAGCCAAAGCAGCAGGTTTGCCGGGAGCTGTGAACGGGGCCAGAGCAGCGCCACGCTCCCAGGAGTCTATTTCCACCCGAGGGGGCCACGGAGGAAAGCCCTCGCAGTCCTACCTTTCAGAGGATTTCCATTTTAGAGCGGTAGAGTGGCAGGCTGCCCAGATGTTCTATAGGGTCGGCCCCCAGGGCCGCCAGTCACTGAAGCTCCCCTCACCCCCGCACAGATGTGAGCTTTTGGTTGCTCACAGAATCTTGGCTGCCTAAGATCCTTCCGAGCGCTGGGCTGTGATATCAGAATAGGACTATGACATCAGTGGTGGGGGCAGGCCAGCCTGGGGAGCAGGGCAGGAGAGCAGGAACTCTCAGGGGCTGGATTAGCCCCCCTCGAGGTAAAGCCCAAGACAGCGGGGTGGCCAGCTCTGTATTCCATGCTTACAACCCCCGGCACCCCTCTGGGAAGCTAACCTGAAGATCTGAAAATGATTCTCAAGTACTGAGAGGCAAGTCAGACAACCTGCTCGCGCTTAGACATGAATTCAGGAGCAAAGAGAGGCAAATGAACCATCCTCTAGCGCCCCCATGTGGCCATTGAAGGAATACTCTACTTTCTGACTGGGAAGTTCACCTTAGGACCAGGCCTGGAGTCAGGAGCCGCCCAGGATTCCGTTAAATGCAGGGACAGGAAATGCAGGTCGCCCTTTTCATCTGAATTTGAGAAACACTATAAATAAATCGTAGTATAAGTATTTCCCGACTATTACGTGGGACACATTTATAGAGAGACATTACTTGTTGTGTATCTGAAGTTCAAGTTAAACTGGGTGACCTGTATTTTTATTTGCTAAATCTGGCAATCGCACCCAAGGAGAGACTTTTTTCCCCTTAAACGCAGGTGACCCCCATGCTGCTCTCATGCATTCGGATTTTCCAGGGCACGGGAAGCTGGGAACCTGTGTTATTTTTAAGCTGCCATGGTGACTATTATTAATAACGACAGCTGCCTTTTTTTTTTTTTTTGAGCAATTGCCAAGCCGCGTGCTAAGTTCTTTTGATGCATTTCTAGGTTAATTCTCTACGAGGCGGTTCCGTGATTAAGCGCATTTTATAGAGAAATGATGCAAAAGACAGCAAGCAGTTTGCCCAAGGTCACAACAGCCAGGGAGGTTAGCTACCAAGGAAGCAATTAGTCATCAAGGTGATTACTGGCCTAGAAATCTTTGAACGGGATGCTAGGAGGTCCATAATCGAAGCCTCCAATGGACTGGCAGGTGGGGAGTCTGAGGCTCTGGGAAGGCCCTGCTGGCGCTAGCCTCTATGCTACCGGACACAAGGGGCTGAGCCAGGCTGCAGAGACAAGCGTCTGGCCCGGGCAGGGGGCTGGCTCAGGGAGGGTTTCAGAATGGCCTCTCCTTGAAGGATAAGCAAACTTAAGGGAAAGCAGGGCATGGGAAGGGGCTGGGTGCTGGGGAAGAGGGTTTGCAGGCAAGAGGTTCAGCATGCACTCTGAAGGGTCTCCTCGTGTTCAGGAACAGATGCTTCCGAAGAAAGGACACAAGCCTCACCCTCACAAACATCTCCATCCTTAGAGCTGCCAGCCGCCCACCAACGTGAGCATCTCACTGCTGAGAACGCACGGAGTCAGGTGGGAAGGGTTGGTCTGGAGTAGATTGGGTCTCCTGGTCACCCCCACCCCCCTAGTGCTTTCCATTCCCGCTCTCTCCAGACCCACCACGTTGTACGTACACCCAACGCGCCAAGCACACTACCTGAGTGGCTCTGCAACATGTGGACAGCGTGGGCCTTGGCCAGCTCCAGGGCGATGATCCACTGCTGCCGCTCCACCTCCGAGCCGGCCTTGAGGTGGTAGGTCTTTGCCCCGCTGGTCAGCATGATACCGCAATAATCCTCCCTGTCGAAGTGCGCGGTGGACAGGTCGATGGTGCCACGGCAGGTGTGGGCCATTTCGCCCTCGTTTCTGTGGGATGCAAGAGAAGGTATGGGTTGAGGCACCCCAACTCAATAGCCCCAGGCGAAAGAAAGCCTCAGGGCAAATCCTCACCACCTCAGACCCTTGAAGCTGGGAGAGGCCCTGGAGTCAGAGCTGGGAGGTGAAACCCATTGGGACTGATCGCTAAAGGCTTGGTTGAAGGGTTTTCAGCGGGCACAGGGAGGAAGGAGGAGGGCCTGCACTGGTGCCCGTGCAGAGCATGCCTGCTGTGGCCTGAGCCCTGGCAGACACCAAGCAAAGGAGCCGGGTGACTGCCCAGGGTCCTGCTAGGCAGCGCAGACCTCTAACTCCACAGCAGGCTCTTCCCACTAAAGTCTCAGACCCACAGAGATGAGCACCGGAGGAGCCACTGCAACTGAGATTACAGACCCAGACCTCCAGGGTGCGCTTGGAAGCATCCCTTTCACTTATGCAACAGTTTACCAAGCACTTCTTTTTTTAAACTTTTTAAAAATATATATATTTTATTGATTTCTTACAGAGAGGAAGGAGAGGGATAGAAAGTCAGAAACATCAATGAGAGAGAAGCATCAATCAGCTGCCTTCTGCACCCCCTTTCCCCCCAAGGGGATGTGCCCACAACCTAGGTACATGCCCTTGACTGGAATCGAACCTGGGACCCTTCAGTTCCCAGGCCAATGTTCTATCCACTGAGCCAAACCGGTTTTGGCTGCCAAGCACTTCTTCCCCGTTTGTTTCAAACAGCCAAGTAGGGCTCTTTACAGATGGAGTCACAGAGTCTGGAGACTTCCTCCCACACTAGGCAGGGCTGACCGGTGTAACCAATAGGATATTGTGGAAATAAAAAACAACAACAGTGTGATTGTGAGGGTAGGTCCTATGTGCTTTATCTTGGACCACTCTTTCTGGGAAAAGCCAGCTGCATTGTTGTGAGGACACTCAAGCAGCCCTTTGGAGAGGCCCACCTCTCAACAGCCAGCATCACTTTGTTAGGCATGTGAGTGAGCCTCCGGCCCCAATCAAGCCTTCGGATGAGTGCAGCCCTCATGGAACACCCTTAGCCAGAATCACCCCAACTAACCACCCACTCATGAATTCCTGACCCATGGAAATGCTAAGATGTTTACTGCTGTTTTAAGCCACTAAATGAAAGCACGGTTGTTTTGAGCCTCCAAGTTACGCAGCAACAGATAACTGATAAAACCTGGTGCACAGAAGCAGCTGATCCTGCCTCCTGTGTTAAGTGTTTGGCAAGCACCTGATCCCAAAGGAACAAAACTAGCTTCTTGTGAAGCCTCCAGAGACAGTGCTCCAGCTGCATGGTCACAGGCAGAGCCAATCCTGAAGAGAGGTGAGCCAGACAGGGGATCTCCCGTTTAAAGGTAACAGGTGGGGAAACAAGGGTGAATGAAGGCTCCGCCACCACCCCAGCTAACAGGAGTGCATGCCCAAAGGACGCAGCACACACAAGCGTGTCAGAGGGCACCAGCCTCGCGCATTGCAGGGGAATCCAGGCAGGTGCGGGCTGAGATGACCTGGGATGAAGGCTGCCTTGTTGGGCGTCTGCAGCAACGAGAAGGGTTTCTCCTGGGGGAGGGGTTGGCAGATGCAGAGATCTGGAGGGGAGCGTGAAAGGCATGTGGTTGGCAGAGGGGAAATAGGTAAGCAGAAGGATCAAGGCCAGGAGGAGGGGAGAGACAGGGTAAATAAGAGGAGGGGCCTGACTGGGAAGGGCTGAGAATGGTGAACCCAGGGAAGCCACACACTGTGTTTTAGGAAGGCAGCACCTACTGCTGCTCCAAAGGACAACACTGTCTGGCAGTTCCCCGTGCAAGCTCAGGAATGCCATCTGCCACCACCTTGGTTTAGGCAGTGGCCCAGCAAATGGTGTGAGTAAGCCTGTGAGATCGGCACTAAACGCACAGGGCTGTGGCCGAGCAGGTGATGAGGTGTCAAGAGGAGGAGAAGCCAAGAACTCTGAGACCTCTGAAAGATGGAAACAGACGCGGGAAAGAGTCACACTTGAAAGAAGAAAGCATACAGCACCCCGCATGACCCCAGAACTCGCTGACAGTTTGCTTCGTGTGTACGATTTAAGGCCACATGCCTGTGTGGCGACACCTGCTATTGTGATTCACCACCCACCAAGCTGCCAATTTCAATTCTGTTCAGAGTGTTTCCTACCATCTCCTCCTCCCCACACGTCAGTACCTGTAGTTGTCCGGGGAACAGGCCCATTTCCTCCATTTCCCCTTGATCTTGGTTTAAGGAACCTCACACCGTGTCCACAGGCCTGTCTGTCTTTATTGACCTGGTTTGCCAACGACACCCCTGAAGACTCTCGGAGGCTTGAATCCCCGGCCCGGGAACTCGCGCACAGCACTTAGCTCGAACCTGCTGGCCTCTTACTAAATGGCCAGGATGGATCCAGACTTCCCTCCTCCTCCTCCTCCTCCTCCTCCTCCTCCTCCTCCTCCTCCTCCTCCTCCTCTGTGCAGTGGTTTGGTGATGGTGCGCATGCCTGTCTCCCACACCGCCCTATACAGTGGTGGTCCTCCATAAATGATTCAACCAAAGCTGGTGTATTCTCACCATGTCCCAGACTGCTCCTCAGGCCCCCGTCTTGGATGAACAGATGCACCCTACCAGTAAAGAAGGTGCAAGGATCAGCGGAGGCTGGAGGACTCACACCAGGCACTCCATCCGAGTCACAAGAGAACTTGCAGATATGAAGGAGCTCCATGTTGCAAGTGCACCTGTCGTATGCAAAAGCGGAGCCACCGAAAGCCTGGGGGAAGGTATACATCCGAAAAGTCTCTCTGAAGCCATAAAGGGCCAACTACATGCCTGCAGAGAAGGGCCTCAGCACGCAGCAGCAGGCCCTGTGGAGTGTCAGACACCCTGCAAGCTGGCAGGTGCTTCCTCTGATAGGAAACCAGAAGCCTCGCTGCTACTCCAAGCCAGGTGTAAGCACTCGCTCTCCTCGAACCGCAGTGAAGGTCAGCCCCTACCCCTGACGTCACTGAGATCTGCGAGGAGGAAGGAGGCCAGACCTGTGCAGAAAACAAGTAACACAGCAGGTCTGAGACCGCTCATCCTTTGGAAGGCCTGTGTCCAAGGCTGGCCCTTGGCTGGAGTCTGGGAGTCTGGATTTAGGGGGCACCCCCCGTTCCCTAACTGGTAAGGGGGGCTGTCAGCACCTAAACTGCTCGTACAATGCGGTCTGTGCTGAACACCTGCCTTCCTTCTGGGAGTCTGAACTTTGGCAGCACGCCAGAGGGCGGCCACGTGACCAGCCCCCAGTGAAAACCCTGGGCACTGAGTCTCTAAAGACCATTCACATGTGTTGTCACAATTTGGTGCCAGAAGAATTGGTGTGTCCTGTGTGACTACACTGGCAAAGGACCCTTGAAGGCCAACGCCTGGTTTCCCCAGAACCCACCCCAGCCTCACTCCCCTTTGCTGGCTGTGCTTGGCTGTCATAAAGCGCAGCGGTGAGCACGACGTGACGGGTGAGTCCTGGCGTCCACCTGGGGTTAATCAAGAGACTAGAAAGGACCCCAGTGAGGAGGCTCCACAATGCGGACACCTTGGCACGGGCTGAGCCAGAAGGCTGTTCGAGTCCTAGTGCTGCCCACGAGCCCCCATTTCTCCCTCCATTTCACAGGAAGATAAGAGGAGCCTGCACTCCTCACCACAACTTCAAACTGGAAATCACCCCGACACGCAGATAGCCCACAGGTGTGAGGGCCTGTTAGCTGCCTGGCTGTCACGGAGGGCGGAGGCCTCACCTCTGACCTCTGGCCTTCCCGCAGGGTCTTGCACATTTAACATGTGCAAGGACACCATCGGGCACACATGCAACCAGTGGAAAGAGCTATGTGATCGTGAAAAGCCCTTTTAAAAGTGTCACCTGTGCTCCTCATTCCTCCAGCCACTGCTACACTTTCCAAAGTGACATCATTCTAGGTACACACAGACAACATACGCAGACTCTCGCAATCCTACTATGTAAAACCACCGATACAGGTTATTGCTTCATAGAGGAGACACGTGAAATTCTGTCAACATACAATATCCAGATAATCTGAGTTTCATAGCTGTGACTTTTCAGGTTCTCCTGGCGTAAGTAAGCCAGCCATGTCCCATTTATCTTCCTCCTCTATTCCAGCAAACAAGTTTTGGTCATTGAAAACAAATTAAGAAAAAAAATCAAAGCTGCACTAACATACTTGGCTTTCTGACATCCCAAAGAACCACAGCTGACCTGCTCTCACTCACCCACTCCTCCATTCAGATGGACCAAGCAATTTGACCCCCGGCGTTTTAAAACAGCCCCAATATTTGGAATTCTTTCCAAAAATCGGGGCTATTTTAAAATGCTGTGGGACGCGAGACAAATTGTTCAAAATCGGGACTGTCCCGCCAAAAGCGGGATGTTCTGGTCACCTTAGTCAGCGGCAAAGTACCATGCCGGGCTCCGTGTGGAATACAAAGATGCCGCTGAACTTGGCCGTACTGTCCCTTTAACACGAAGCTGCTGGCAGAGATGCCCACATAAGCTCCCGGTGAACTCCCAATGATGCTTGGATCAGTCAGGAGCCACTGTGGGCATTTCAAATGGGACACACCCAAGCTCAGGAGCTAAGGCAGGGCATGGAACATCGAAAGAGAATCCTGGAGAAGGCGAGGCGGTTCCAGGCACCACGTGGGGGATGCACGGTCCGGGACAGAAGCTGGAAGCTGGGACCCCAGTTAAGCACAAGGCAGACCTGAACCACGGATGTGGCATGAGGAATGGAGGAGAGAGACCAGAGGAGAGAGACGGGCAGGGCGTGGCCATTCCATCTGATGTGGGATGAGGGAGGGAGGCGGCGGCAAGCGTGACTCAGAGGTTTGCAGCTATTCATAGAAGAGAGGAGGGAGGAGCAGGAGCACGTTTTGTGGGGAAAATAGGTTTGTCACCAGGCCTCGCTAAGAGCGTTGTTGTACACTGTGCTCATGCTGCTGGCCCACTGTGCCCTCTTTGCAGCACCCTTGTGCTACAAGCTAAGAAAATACACTTCAAGCAAATGTTTACCTTATCAACCTGTGTGCTCCTTTTCAGCTTCCTAATAGTTTCACAGAGTGAAACGCCGAGAGATATTTCAAATGAAAGCAGAACCCGATCTAATAAGGCCACTCTCTAGGGTGGAGACCCAACAGCTTCATCTTTGGACTCCCACTTCCTAACTTCACGTTTTCAGGGACAGTTAGCAACTGGATAGTCTTTTCCATCTCCTTGCTTCAAGGATTACTAAACTAGCATTGAAAACACTATTTCCTGGTGCACAGTCTTTGAGAGCAGGTCTCACTAGAGTCGTGGTCGGCAAACTGCAGCTCTCGAGCTGCATGTGGCTCTTTGGCCCCTTGAGTGTGGCTCTTCCACAAAATACAATGGCCTGGGTGAGTCTATTTTGAAGAAGTGGCCTTAGAAGAAGTTTAAGTTTTTAAAATGTGGCTCTCCAAAGAAATGTCAATCGTTGTCCTGTTGATATTTGGCTCTGTTGACTGATGAGTTTGCCGACCACTGCACAAGAGGGATGAGTACATTATCGGTTCTAGAGGCACAGATGCCTTGGTGTGCCATCTTCTGTTACCTGGCCAATACCCCAAAAAGGGTCCAGGCCACCAGATGCCCAGTGGTCTTCCTTAGCCAGAGAACTTCCAAAATTTACTTTCACTTGGACCTTAATAGACAATTTCTTATAGACACTAATTTCTTTGAGGCCTTCCATGCTATCTGGCTTAGCCATCCCTACCCACAGATCAGTCTGAACAATTAATCAATCAGAACAAATTTTTCTGTTTAAAATGTTTCCTGCTGAGCAAATGTCACTCATCATAATCAACCAATAGGCGACTGGTAAACAAGCAAACAGAATTTTGCCTAACTGAATCAATGTTGTCGTTAATATGAATAAAGCTTATGTTTGGCACACTCTCTCCAAAATGACTTGCTGAAGCCAATACTTTGGAAATTTTCACATCATTCCCCCCTCCCCCCTAATTTCATTTCATGTAATTACATGTTCCCTATGAGCTAAGAACTGGGGATGGATTTTTTTTTTTTTTTTTTTTTTTTATGGGAACCACCAACCAAAATAAAGGAAAGCAAACTGGAGCACAAAACCATATTCTCCTTGTTGGTATCCAAATAGACATTATTTAAAACGTCAAGCAATGGAGTAAGAACCTCATCTCCTGTGTTTGTTTATGTTCCTACCACATTGTTGAAAAGTAAAAACCTGCTAACAATTATCCAGGCTTCCCAGAAATTCTTTCTATATGTGACAATATTTACAAAAAGCATCTTTTTTTCCTGAGAATATAGACGTCACTAAGCCCAGCTGTTTGGCATTATGTACTTTTTCCCTCAGAATAAGCTTAAGTGATCAACTGTGCTTCTCCAGCAAAATCCAGGGCAGAAGTACCCGAGGAAGCCACAGAGCGGAGAAAGGCTAATCCAAACCCCCAATTATTTTCTAGTAAGAAGAAAAGAACGCAAACTGAAATGCAGGTCAAGACTGCCAGATGCCACAGTAAACCATTTGACTGGCCAGGCCAATGCTGACACCGTCAAGTTTTGCAAAGGATGCAGACCCACCAGATCTTATTAATTGCAGGTGGGAGTGTAAATTGGCACAAGTCCTTTGGAAAAGTTTGGCATTAGGTAAGGCGAACGTTCACATTGCCTACGTCCCAGTGAGTTCGCCCAAGAGAAATCCCTGCGCATGTCCCGGAAGTTTCGTAGTCACCCATCAAGAGGAAGATGCGAAAATAAGAAGGGACTTATTCCACATTCTGGACTGTTATAAACAAGTTCCCAAAATCATATGCTGTAAAATACCCTTTAAAAAATAAAGATGGGGGAGAAGGGGGGGGGGCGATGTTAAAATATGTACACAGATAATAATTTAATTTAAAAAATGGCAAATAAAATAAAATAAAGATGGTTACCCGGAACCGGTTTGGCTCAGTGGATAGAGCGTCGGTCTGCGGACTGGAAGGTGCCAGGTTCGATTCCGGTCAGGGGCATGTACCTTGGTTGCGGGCACATCCCCCGTAGGGGGTGTGTAAGAGGCAGCTGGTCGATGTTTCTCTCTCATTGATGTTTCTAGCTCTCTACCCCTCTCCCTTCCTCTCTGTAAAAAAATCAATAAAATCTATTAAAAAAATAAAAATAAAGATGGTTGAAATAAAACTAAATAAAAAAAGAAAGGAAGTAGTAAGATTTGGAAAGGTGGTTGGTTATACTAGAGGGGAGCGGGCTGGCAGATAGGATGGGGAGGGAGCACAAGAAATATATACTCACATTTCCTCCAAACATCAGGCTTCACTTAATTGTGCTGTTTATTTTACTTTTTTAATTAGAGAGTGGTCTTTCCAACAGGGAAAAGGATCTCTCTCTGCACCAATGTGCCACACGAGAAGGGCACATTAGAAACACATGCCAGCTTTCTCCTTGGCCAGGAACTAGAGAGTGGCCTCCGTTTTGGAGTGGGAACCGTCACTTAAGTTCAGCGGAGTTCCCAAATTCTCAGGGGCACCATAGACTCAACCATCCTCTAGAAACTGTGTTCCAGAAAGGCTCGAAAAGACCATGAAGTTCTAAGGCGGGTGACCCGGAGGCACGCTGCCTGCCTGAGTGAAATGAGCCAACAGGAAGGCGGGGGTGGGGGTGGGGGCCTCCTGTTTGCAATGAGAAGGGAGCAGTGCTTCTTAGACTACAGCCAGGAGCAGCATCACCTGGGAACTGTTAGAAACAACAAACTCAGGCCCCGCCTAGATCCGCTGCATCAGAAACTGCGGGGCGGAGGAGAAGACGGGACACACGGGACTTCTTTTTATTCCAGCAAACCCTTCGAGGAAATCTGATGCTCATTCAATGGTATACGGAGTGATCTGAGATCTCAAAATTTAAACCAGCCAGCGCCGGGAAACATGCCGAGGCGGCAGCCGGTAAGAGAGAGCCAGCCTGCAGTGCCTTTCTCTTTCCAACCATTTTGGTGGCAGACAGGGGAGCCACACCACCACGGAGCAACTGAACCCCACTTGACCTCTGGATGAGAAAGACCACAGCAGAATGCTTCCGGGGTCCTCCCAGGATGCCCGGATGGGCTCCGGAAGGGCTGGAGCTGTGTCTCATGCGTCTGTGAGCCTGCTGTGCCTGGCCCACGGTCTGGGAACTAGCACGCACCCGGAGAGGTGGGAAATTGAGTGACCACCAGAGGTGGGTCCCAAGGATTGGACTGAACAAGGTTACTGTCCCCCTCATTCCCTTGTACATCGATCTTCGCTCCTGAATGTAGGACTTTGGGGGGCTGGCTCTGACTAGCTGTCCCAGGTCCCACAACTACCAAAACCAGAAGGGCCCTGGGGCCCTAGATCACTCCCTCGCGTCATCTCCCTGCTCATACCCAAACCCGCTCGGCTTGCCAGAGGTCATGTCCACAGGGGGCTCCCCTGCCAGAGGTCAGGGCCCCCAATCCTAGGAGGTTAGCTAAAAGCATCACTTCCGCTAGAGTGCATGTTCCCAGATATTCCATGATGGCGGCATCACCCTCCTGCAAACACAGAGAGCTGTCCTACCTGTAGTACGACAGCAGGCCGTTCCTGAGCACAAACCAGCGACGCTGGTAGCCCTTCAGGAAGCTGGCCCACTTGAGGAGCCAGCCCTTGAAGCCGTCCAGCCTCGGGGGGGTGGAGGTGCTGCCAGTCCCTGCCAGCGGGACTCCATAAGACACCCTCTGCTGTTCTGGCCGCGGAAGAGCTGGGGGCTTTGACACGGGCCTGGTAAAGGGCGTGCTCGCCACCACGGGCGCCTTCGGCCGTCCAGAGGAGGCCTTGGTGGGGTGTCCTTCCCCTACGCTTGGGCCAAACTCTTTCCGGGTCCTTGACTCCGGCCCCAGCCTCGGCAGCAGTTCCAATTCCGGTTTGTGCCCTGGTCTCGGCAAAGACGACTTCCGGGGCTCAGGCGTCTTCTGGGGCTGGGGAGCCTTCTGGGGCTCGGGCGTCTTCTGCGGCTCGGGCTTTGATCTTGGCACTGGCTCCCAAGCCGGCCCCAGCACCTGTTCTGGCACCGTCTTCCACTCTGGCGGCACCAGCATGGGCTGGGCCTGGGGCTGGGGCTGAGGCTGGGGCTGAGGTTGAGGCTGGGGCTGAGGCTGAGGCTGAGGTTGAGGCTGAGGCTGGGGCTGAGGTTGAGGCTGGGGCTGAGGCTGAGGCTGAGGCTGAGGCTGAGGCTTCGGCTCCCGTCCGGAGTCGGGCGTGGGAGCGCTCATGCTCGGTGCCGCCGTGTGGCAGGACAGGCAGGGAACAACGGTGGACAGCGACGACAGCCGGCGGAAGCGGCCGTAGCAGCCGCCGCCTCGGCACAGAGCGGCCGCTTTCCCCATCGAGCCGGCGACCCGAGCGCGGAGCGCGGAGCGCGGCCGGCGGGGCGGGCGGGGGTTGGAGCGGCGGAGGCGGCGGCCGGCGCGGGCGGGGCCTGGCGGGCGCGCGGCGCGGGCGGTGGCGGTGGCGGTGGCGGTGGCGTGCGCGGGGCCCGCCGCGGTCCGTGCCACCCCGCACCTGGCCCGCTGGCTGCGGGCCCGGATCCCGCTCTGGCGTCGCCAGCGCCCGCTCAGGGCCTGGCACTTGGAAGGCGCCCTGGGAACACCTGTGCGGCCAGAGCTTGGTGGGCGGGCTTCGGGGAGGGACGGTGAGCTCCGAGCCACCATCCCTGCCTGCGCCCCAGCCCGTGCCAGGTTCTGGGGTAACAGCGATGGATGGATGCGGAGCCCTCTGGCTGGCTGTCGCGGATGCGTTCGCTCCCGAAACCCAGGGGTGAGGGATAGGCAGGGAGCAGGTGCCGCGCCCAGAAACCAGTAAGTGTGCCCGAAGCACAGACGGCCAGCTGACGCCAAAAGCCGAGAAGGACGCCTCCCGCCCCCATTACCTGTCTGCGGGTCCCCATTACCTGTCTGCGGGTCCTTCCCGCATCGACCAGGCTCAGTGACCCGAAGCCGCCGCTGCCCTCGCCACCTCCTGGCCAGCCGGCCTCTGGCTCATGCCAGGGCACTGCACGTGGCGACATAGCTCTGGCTCTCTGTAAAGACAAACGGAAAGTTTTGTCTGAAAGCGGATTCTTCACATGGACCTCCTAGACATCCCTGGGGAACCAGGCTGACGGGCCGGGAGGCCTCCTCAGTAGCCTGCAGGGTTTTCCGTGCCTGTGCATTTTTTTCCTGGAAATAAGGTCCATAGTTTTCATGGCTTTTCCAAAGGAGTCTGTGATCCTAGAAAGGTTACACATCCCCGATGTTAAAGGGCCTATCCTGAAGGGAAAGGCCAATGGTTACCACGAATAATCAGAAATAGGTCTTGGAAGGTTGACCTGTGGGCAGGAAGGCGGCCCTCTGCTCATCGCACCGGACTTACCTTCCCCTTCCCCAGGGTTTATTCTTTTTTTAAAAAAATATATTTTATTGATTTTTTTTTTTACAGAGAGGAAGAGAAAGGGATGTAGAGTTAGAAACAACGATGAGAGAGAGTCATCGATCAGCTGCCTCCTGCACACCCCCTACTGGGGTCGTGCCCGCAACCAAGGTACATGCCCTTGTCCGGAATCCAGTCCGCAGGCCGACGCTCTATCCAATGAGCCAAACCGGTTTCGGCTAAGCCTAAATTCTTGATCTTTGCTCCTGATAAGATTGCCTGTGCAGGTGTAGCCGCCAGTTAGCGAGGCGTGAGCAGAACAGGAAGGCGGGGCCAGGTGCAGAGGGTCTAACGGGCTTACCTAAAGCCCTGGCAGGACACCCCCTTTAAGCAGTAACCCCCGGAGATGGCATCTAGGCCTCCGCTGGTTCAGCCCCAAGCCCAGGAAAGCAGCAGAACCGGGTGGAGCCTGCCCTGGTGACATCAGCACCCAGCGGCAGTGACTGATGACCCCCCCAGCAGGACCAATCAGTGGAGACCAGGACCCTGCGGAGAGACAGGGTTGGAAAGCTGATGAGTATTCTCCTGAGGCCCTCCAGGGACCTCAGACAGAAAGAGCACTCTCGGGCCTGCTATGTTTGTGCTGGAGGTGTTTGCAACCCCCAAGGGGGGAAAGCCAAGTGGCAACTGAATGTTAATGATGTGTTTTGACTCCTGCAATAAAAGCATGGCAGGCCTAAGTAACCTGCCAGGGTGGGTGACAGGGCGTCACAGAAAGGATGTGGTTTGCACGGAGCTGGGAGGCCAGGCTGTGGAAGGGCACTAAAAGGCAAAGGCGCCAGCACATACAAAGTGCTAACTCAGGAGAGAGCACGTTGTCTGGGAAGTGACACAGGGCTCAGCACACCCTGAGGAATGAATGCCATTTATCCTACAGAGTGCGGATCTCCTGGGCACGAGGGAGATTTTTCACTTTATTTTAATATATTTTATTTTTATTTTATTTTTTACAGAGAGGAAGGGAGAGGGATAGAGAGTTAGAAACATCAATGAGAGAAAAACATCAATCAACTGCCTCCTGCACACCCCCTCCTGGGGATGTGCCTGCAACCAAGGTACATGCCCTTGACCAGAATCGAACCTGGGACCCTTCAGTCCGCAGGCCGATGCTCTATCCACTGAGCCAGTTAGGGCATATTAAAAAAAAATTTTTATCCTCACTGAAGATGTTTTTCCATTGATTTTTAGAGAGAGTGGAAGAGAGAGGGAAAGACTAGAGAAAAATGTCGACGTGAGAGAAACAAATGGATTGGTTAGCCTTCTGCACATGCCGTGCCCGGGGCTAGGCCAGGGAGAGACTGCAACAGAGGTACATGCCCTTGACCAGAATCGAACCCGGGACCATTCAGTCCGCAGGCCAACGGTCTATCCACTGAGCCAAACTGGCTAGGGCAGATTTTTCTCTTTTAAACTGTCAAATGCTACCCCTTGGAAAACTAGCCGCCAGGCTGTCCCTGAGGACCTTAGGGGCAGGAAAGAAGTAAAGTCCCTTGTGGGCTGGATGGTTCTGGGTAGCTGAACCAACCTGTGCTGCAGAGCCGGCCCCAACCACTCTGCCTGAGGTCAGCCCTGTGAGATGGCAGGAACCCTGTCCCTATATGCCTGAGCCCAAGGTCACGTTGCCAACAACTGGATAAGAACCCAGTCCTTCCAGCTCCCATTGGTCTTCATTCAAAATCCAGACAGGCTCTCTTGTAAGCTTGTAGCCAGCCATAGACACTAAGGTACATGCTGGTTTGTCGCATTTTACCCAGGAGAGGAGATGCATGAGCTAAGAGGGAGGTAGGCAGCATGGAGCCAAGAGCACAAGTTTGGAAGGAAGGCTGCTGTTCACATCCCAGGTCAGCTGCACTCTGCAAACCCAATTAATAGACCTAGAGGGCTCTCACCCTGCAGGAAGGTGTTGCAATAGTGCCCTCTTGTGGACATTCTGAAATGAGTTGGTATAGGTTTCACGTGCTGTTATGCTATTAGATCTGTATTACCTCTGGCCCCTTTGAGAATAACTGGCTGGAAGCGCTGTGTGGGGCAGAATCTAACTACCAGAATCAGGAGGGCTCTATTCTGTGTTGCCAACATCCACACTGCAAGTCCTAGATGACCTCAGATACTGAGCTCAGTCACGTTAGAGAAAAGCCTTACCGTTTCCTGTCTGGGAAAAATGTTCTCTCTACTTTGCAAACGTGAGTGTAGAGGTAGGGCAATGGGTGGAGCAGTTATCCCCCTCCCCTGCCCCAGGTGGCGTGGGTCTGTTTATTATATACTGGCAGATACCAAAGAATGTTGTAAAATATGCGTAGGGCACACAAATAACAAGACATCCATAGACTCATTAACCCATTTTAGTTGCCTGTTCTTCCTCCTACCTTCTCCCAGAATGAGTCTGAGTTTGAACCCAGTTTCCTTGGGTTTTTTCAAGCCAACTGGCTCCCACCTCCTCTTGATTTTACTTTTTAATCCTCACCTGAGAATACTTTTCCATTGATTTTTAGGGAGATTGGAAGAGAGAGGAAGAGACAGAAATATCCATGTGAGAGAAACACATCGATTGGTTGCCTCCTGCCATAAGCCCAAACTAGAGCCTGGGCCAGGGAGGAGCCTGCAGCCACCCTGACCTCCTTATCATCGGAACAAACGCTAGGCATTCCTGAGCCCCTCCCTTCTAAGGCACCGCTGCCCAGGGCACCTGGCCTGGCATTTCACCTCAGACACGTGGGTACAGGAGGTCCATCTTTGCCTTAACCACGCATGCTGGCTTGATTAAGCCTCCTCCACACAGGATCTCCTTCATCAGGACAGAGGGAACGAGGCAGGGAAAGGAACAGCAGGAGTGCCAGGGGGTTTGTGCTCCACTGTCCGCTGGTGTTTATTGTTCTACCATGGTGTTGGCTGGCTGGCTGGCTTCTACGTCTCCTCCTCCTGTGGCTGGCTGGCTTCTACATCTCCTCCTCCTGTGGCTGGCTGGCTTCTACATCTCCTCCTCCTGTGGCTGGCTGGCTTCTACGTCTTCTCCCCGTCACTCTAGAGTGCTTGTGACCCTGAGGCGGTGGAGCTTCTATTTTGATTAGTGCGGCCGGATTTTCCTTTTAGGATGGAATCAACCTGGCGTGCACGCATACTGTCCAGGTACTGCCGGACACTCAGGAATTCCCGTTTCCAGCGCCCCAGCTTTCTGTACTGGTCCACCAAGAACTTTTTTTTCAGGTGGTCATACAAGTGGCTCATCTTTTTCTTAGTCTTATCGACAGTTTTCATCTTACAGAAAAACAAATGAGGTTAGGATGAAGAAACTACCAACAAGAGAGGCATCTGTGCTGCTGCTATGAGTGAGGGTGACAATATGCCAGCCTATTTCCCTGTTGGTAAAATGTGGGCGTTGAGCTAGATGAGTGGTCGGCAAACTCATTCGTCAACAGAGCCAAATACCAACAGGACAACGACTGAAATGACTTTGGAGAGCCAAATTTTTTAAACTTAAACTTCTGCTAACGCCACTTCTTCAAAATAGACTCGCCCAGGCCGTGGTGTTTTGTGGAAGAGCCACACTCAAGGGGCCAGAGAGCCGCAGGTGGCTGGTGAGCCGCAGATTGCTGACCACGGAGCTAGATAAATTCTATGGCACCTTCTGAGAGTCTGCAGCCTTAGACCCTGATTTTGGCCCTAACACCTCTGGTAAGAAAGAGGTGGGGGGTGGTGTGGAGAATGGGTGTGTCTTGCTCCCTCCTCTCTCCGTTCCTTAACTGCTATTACTGTCCCCAGTACTCACTCAGTGCCTCCCACATATTGTAATGTGACATTCCCCACATCACTTTGAACTCTAGTTATTTCTTCTAGTATATCCTTTTTGTCCTGTCCCCATGACTATAAGCTCTGGGAAGGCACATTCTCTACCTCACCCGCTCATTTATTTACCCCAATGAGCCGGCTGCGGAGAGGACACAAAGAAAAATCAGCTGCATATCTTCACAGAAATTACAACACAGTCAGAAAGATGGGACACAAGCCCAGATATTTCTAAGCAAGGCAGACAGTGATGCATCCCTTTAAAAAAAAAAACAGAGTTCAGACCTAACCGGCTTGGCTCAGTGGATAGAGCATCGGCCTACGGACTCCAGGATCCCAGGTTCGATTCCGGGCAAGGGCATGTACCTTGGTTGCGGGCACATCCCCAGTAGGAGGTGATCAGTTTCTCTCTCATCTCTCATCGATGTTTCTAACTCTCTATCCCTCTCTGTAAAATATCAATAAAATGTATTTAAAAAACAAAAAACGAAAAGTCCCATGGAGGGTGGCGATAAAAATTGGGGGGCTGGGTACTGAAGGCTGGGGAAGTGTTGGGCATGTTGAAACAGAACCAGACAAGAGGTCATCCTATTTCTACGATCGCAGGTCGCTGGGAGCTTAGCAGCTGGAGAAACACCCAGGCCTCTCCTCTCTCTTAAGCCTCCCTCTCTCTCCAACGTCAGAATCCCATGAGCCCATCCTTCTGGAACACGGAGGGAAGCTCAACAGAGTCAACAAGGCGGCAGCTCAATTCCGGGCTGATCGGCCACAAGATCCAGCACATGAAATCCTTTCCCCAGGCGCCATCAGCACAGGAACAGCAGTGACACCCTGGGCAAGTCAGTCACCCCGAGTTCCAGTCTCCTCCAGAACACGGGACTTGCGTGAGAGCACCTTAGTGACTCCCCATCCCCTCTAAGACCTGGGAAACACCCCCCCACCCCAAGGAATCAGGGAGAGTGAAATGGACATGGGTCAAGCCACTAACACCCTCTGACAAAAGCTCGTGAGGACTTTACCTCCATTTCATAGATTCGCTGTGCACTGAGGTTGTCACGAATGATCACCCGAGACAAGTGGCTCTTGGGTAAAAATTTGGTCACGGCTGCTTCGCTGGAATTCATTAAGCTGGAGGGGGCAGAGGAAGGCGGGAGCATGTTAAGATGGCTGAGGCCTCCCCAGGTTTCCTGTCATAATTGTCGTCAGCAAAGCAAGGGAGGCCTAGCTTTCTTCTGGTGGAAAAATGTGCGCTGAAGGGGTAGCTTCTCGACTGCTGAGATTTCCTCAGCCATCCTGAGAAGGATGTAGAAAGAGCAGCCCACAGGAGAGTGGACTGCCTGCTGGAGCGGCCATCTTAAGGAGAAAATGCAGGAGGAGATGGAAAGTGGGGGGTCTTTGAGAAGAGGAGCAGAAGTTGTAGGCGGGTAGGGTTCGAAGGGCTGAATGTGCGGGGCGCTGAGGTGGGGGCACTTGCTCCAGAGCCTAGACCTTAGAGTAAGGTGACTCAAGAGTCCCAGGTTCGATTCCGGTCAAGGGCATGTACCTCGATTGCGGGCACATCCCCAGTGTGTGTGTGTGTGTGGGGGGGGGGTGCCGGAGGCAGCTGATCGATGTTTCTCTCATCGATGTTTCTAACTCTATCCCTCTCTCTTCCTCTCTGTAAAAAATCAGAAAAGAAAAAAAGAGCCAGGCTCTGGGAGTGACAGCGCCGGGCCCGGGGCCACTGAGGGGGCGGGGGTCTGAGGGCGATCGGGCTCCCTCCAGGGCCCCCTTGGTGTCTGACACCCGCTCCGAACACCCGGGCCGCCCGCACCTGAAGAGCACGAGCGGCTGCGAGGTCTGCGGCCGCAGGAAACAGATCTGCGGCTGGGCCCCGAGGTTGATATCGGGGCGGCTGACGAGCCTGTGGCGCTGGAACGCGGCCGAGGCGGGGTACGCGCCCCCGGGCTTCTTGGGGACGGCCGCGCCGGTGCTGGACGAGGCTAAGTTCCAGGAGACCGAGGGCCTGTGCTGCTGGACCGCCTCGTTCTCCGCGCCCGGGGACGCCTCAGGCGGAGGAGGCTGGCTGTCAGCCATGCTCCCGGGGCGCGCGCGGACGTGGAGTGAGCCCCCGCGCAGGCGCAGTGCGCCGAGGAGGGCTCGTTGCCCCAGAAACGACGGAGGGGGCGGGGCCGGGAGGACCGGAAGCACGCGGTACCCGGCAGGCGGCGGGCCCGGCAGGATTGTCCCTCGGCGGCTGCCGTAGCGGGAGCGGGTGCGTTGCCATGGGGACGAGCTAGGCCGCTGGAGCGGGCTGCGCGGGCCGAGTGGACCTTACTTTTCGACTTGGTCCCCGCGTGATCGCGGGGCGGGTAACCGGGTGAGTCCGGGCGGGGCAGCTCCAGGGCTGGGGAGGCGAGGCCGTGGTGTCTCTGAAGACGCGGCATGGCGGATTTCTTCCCGGATGAGGGGCCATTTCTATGGAAGCCAGAGCCCTGGGCCGCCGGGAATCGGGGCTCCCCGGGGCGGGAGCGGGGAGGCCTCGGTGATCGGTTTTCTTTCCTCGAGACCTCCGTCCGAGGCTCCGGGCGCCGTTGCTTTCTGAACGAACCAGCGCTCTGAGGTGAGACCATTAGGGTCTTGATACCCAAGCAGATAGGAAGCCCATTGCTGCGCCAACTTCCTAAGAAACCTGTCTGGCTCTACCCTGGAAGTGGCGCCTCCCTCCGGCCAACCCGCGACCTTCGTCCCTCATTTATAATATCTCAGCGTTAACATGCGCCTCGCGGTGTTTGCCCTCTTTCCCCCACACCTACTGAGACCACAAAGGCCGGCTTTCGGACTAAGCCCCCTGCTCTCTGGGTTTTTGGATGAGGAGGACCCGGAACATTTAGGCTGCCGGCTGGGCTGGGAGAGGGGGGCTTTTCCCCCGCCCTCACGTGATCTTTGGAACAAACAACCCCATCCCTGCGGTGAGCCTGGTGCATTCGGTTCTGGGGCCTTGGCAGGTAGCACTTGCCTGTGCAGCCTTTGTCCTTCCTCTCCTACGGCCTAGGAACCACACTGCCTTCCACCCGGCCCCTCCCCAAAACTCTAGAGAAGCACAGCCAGAGAACTCATCCTTGCCAGATGCCTCAGAAGGAAGAGTCCTAGCTGTTGGACACATTCCCTCCGTTCCAAATATTTATCAGGCGCCTCCTGGTGGAGACAGAGCGGTAGGAGTGACGAGAGACACAGTGACGTCCCAATAGAACTCCCAGATCGTAGCAAAGCCACGTCTCCAGGGAGGCTCCGGAAGGAGAGAGAGCCCTTAGGGCTTAGAAAGCCGGGAGCAGGGACTCCATCAAACGTAGGGGAGGAGTGACCCTTGGCTAAGACTGCAGGCTCACCGGTCCTCTGCTGGATGTCACAGAGGGGGATCCGACCAGCTTGTAAGGAAGGGGTCTGAGCCAAAACCGGTTTGGCTCAGTGGATAGAGCGTCAGCCTGCGGACTGAGGGGTCCCAGGTTCGATTCCGGTCAAGGGCGTGTACCTTGGTTGCGGGCACATCCCCAGTAGGGGGTGTGCAAGAGGCAGCTGATTGATGATTCTCTCTCATCGATGTTTCTAACTCTCTATCCCTCTCTCTTCCTCTCTGTAAAAAATCAATTTTATATATATATATATATATATATATATATATATATATATATATGGTGTTTTTTTTTATTTTTTTAAAAGGGACTGCGAGCAGCAAAGGCCAGACAGGACCTGATGGCCACATGGAACTGCCAGTGGCTTAGGCCAGCGGAGGGCCTTCAGGACACAGGGAGGGCCTTCAGGACACAGGGAGGGCCTTCAGGACACAGGGAGGGCCTTCAGGACACAGGGAGGGCCTTCAGGACACAGGGAGGGCCTTCAGGACACAGGGAGGGCCTTCAGGACACAGGGAAGGCTAACGGGGCCGGAGAGGTGGGTCACAGCCAGGTGTAAATAGCCTTGACGCTAAGCTGAGGGGCTCCATCTCCTCCTGGCAGTAGACAGTAGACAGCCACTGAAATGCACTGAGCAGGGGAGTAGAGCTTCAGCTCCCTGCATGTCTGTGCCGGATGAAGACTGCCGTTTGGCTCGAGAGGTGTGCTCTAGATCCGAATGTTCCTGTTTCAGTGAAACGTGTGGGGATGTGCTATTTTTACAGCCTTGTTCACGACTGAGAGAGTACGGGACCTGGATTTCTTAGCAGAAGCTGGGGTTCTGCCCTGCTTTGGGGTCCATGGCACAGTCCTGCTGTGCACCGCATCACTGTGGCGTGGCTTGTCTACCCGAAGCCTCTCTGCCTCTCTGCACTTACCCCTGGGGTGTGGGGGGTGCAGAGGGCTCCAGGTAGCTCCCAGCAACTCTCTTCCCCAGGCCATCCTCAGAGGCGATGGGCAGGAGTGTGGCAATGACGTAGGACTGTTGCGCATGGGCACATTTTATCTCTTCAAAGAGAAGGTTCTCGCCCTGGCTGGTATGGCTCAGTAGCTAGAGCGTCAACCTGTGGACTGAAAGGTCCTGAGTTTGATTGCTGTCAAGGACACATGTTCGGGTTGTGAGCTCGATCCCCAGTAGAGGTGTGCAATTCTTCTCATCATTGATGTTTTTCTCTCTCTCCCTCTCCCTCTCTGAAACCAATTTTACACAAACACACACACACACACACCTTTTAAAAAAAAGAGCTGGTTCTTGGAGAAGGGAAGCTAAGACCCTCCTCTCTCTTGATACAACCAGTGGCTCCCAGCACAGTGGGCTCTGGCTCCATGTCCCTGGTTCAGAGGCTCGTGGTTTGGCGGTAAAGTTGGAAAGAGGAGGGAGCCGTGGGGGTGGTTCCCGGCAGGGGGCTGGAGGACAGAGGATATTGACGAGGACAGAGAAGGGGGCTTTGGGAGCCTAGTGGGGAGCTAGGCCAAGGCTCAGCTGCAGGACCCAAGTCACCCCAACTAAAAATGGGGGGCCCCAGCGGGGAAGGGCCAGGCTCAGGGCGTTGTCCTCCGTCCTCATTGCACATGAGGTCTCCTGGAGGCTTGCTGAACAGACAGACTCCCACGGACAGGAGTTTGAGGAACAGCCTGGGGCTCTGCGTTTTTAATAAGTTCCCAGGAGCCCCTGGGGGGACCCTGCTCTAGGCCCATCCATCCATTTCCCAGAAAGCCCCTGGGGTTGGCCCGCTGGCCCCGCGGGGGTCCTGCCCTCTAAGCATCCTCTCCCTCCGGCAGTTTTCCGTGGGCACAGCCTAGCGGAAAGATGCGGCCCGTCTGGCTCGCCGGCCGCTGACCCACCGGCCCGATGACCACACTGCCAGGGGGCCCCCCGCTCCGGTCCCCGCAGCCCTCGGTCAGCGGCCTCTCGCAGATCACCACCAGCCTGTATATCAGCAACGGGGTGGCCGCCAACGACAAGCAACTGCTCTCCCGGAGCGGCATCACCTCTGTCGTCAACGTCTCGACGGAGGTGGCGAGCGCCCTGTTCGAGGACGTGCAGTACGTGCAGGTGCCTGTGGCCGACACGCCCACGGCGCCCCTCTGCGACTTCTTCGACCCCATCGCCGACCACATCCACGCCGTGGAGGCCAGGCAGGGCCGCACGCTGCTGCACTGCGTGGCCGGCGTGAGCCGCTCGGCCGCCCTGTGCCTGGCCTACCTCATGAAGTACCACGCCATGTCCCTGCGGGACGCCCACGCCTGGGCCCGGTCCTGCCGGCCCATCATCCGGCCCAACAGCGGCTTCTGGGAGCAGCTCATCCGCTACGAGCTGCAGCTGTTCGGCCAGAACACCGTGCGCATGGTCAGCTCCCCGCTGGGGAGCATCCCGGACGTCTACGAGGAGGAGGTCCGTCTAATGATTCCACTGTGAGCCCTGCCTCCGGCCCCGCCCCCCTATGGAGTGAGGGCCCTGCAGATCTGCCCTCGATCCCGCGCTGAGACCTGAGCTCACACACGCTGCTCTGAGCTGCCGAAAAGCACAGGCGCTGCCTTTTTCCTGGAGCAATAAAAAAGGAAGCGTGCGGAGCTCTCTGCTTGTAATCCGTGTCTTTAAGGATGAAACTAAGTGTGAAACGGTGCAGATCAGGAGTGACAGGTCACGGCTACCGGCCAGAGGGGAGAGTGAGGAAGGCAGGTGGTGCTGGGTCAAATGGACTGGCGCCCAAAGCCGGGGGAACAGGGCCAGATGGGAAAGAAAGAATCATTTCCCTCATTCTGTCTGTCCCAAAGCCATATGCTTTCAGGCATAATGCTTGGGGATAATTTGTTGCCCCGATGCTGCTATGAGCTGGACCCAAGACACTGCCCCCGTGCCCTGCTCACCCGGACGGCGCCATAGCTCTTCCCCGTCTCCCTGCCCCTTCCATGACTCCTCCACCGGGCGCAGACCGCCCTGAGGGGCCACCGTCAGGAAATGGTTCTCCAGCAGCCGCTCAGAACCTCCGTGGCGTTTTGGGGTGTTCCCAGGAAGTGTCTGCATGCGGGCGGGCGGGGAGAGCGTGAGCTTGGAGTCCCAGTCTGCCCTGGGCCCCGGAATGGCCACCCAGGGCCCCTCGGGGAGGGTGGGAGGGGCCCCCGCAGCTGAGGCTGAGACAAGGCCGCATCTTTGTTCTGGACTCACAATGGCAGGATGCCCAGCGCCGAGCCAGCTTCCCCGGCTTCCTCCGAGGCAGGGCACGGTGGCGGGAGCGGGGTGCCCGCTCCGCAGCCCTGAGGCCCGCCCTGTGCGCTGACGGCTGGGGGGGGGGGCGGCCTGAGGAGCCGGGGGAGGGACTGGACGGCAGCATCTGGAGTGAGCCCGTCTCCCGACTTTCCTCAAAGGCCCGTGAGGTTCCAGACTCGGTCGCTAAGCCCTGGAGCCTCCCGGAGGGAGATGGGGTGAGGGTCTGTGGCTGCCCCCACTTCCCAAACAGAGGCACCGGAGGGGCAGGCCCCGGCCCAGGCCACACAGCTTCAGACGTGCCAGAGCTGGGATTGGAACCCGCCCTGGCCCCTGCTCTTGGCTAATGGTCTCTCTGGCTGCTTCATCCAAGTCCGTGCTGGGGAGATGGCAGCGAGGAGGACAGTGGCCTCGGCCTTCCCCAGCCCGGCCGGTGGAGGAGGGTGGGGAGCGGGGAAACTAGTGCTGGGAACGGAATGTGCACAGGGCCTGGCCTGCAGACGCGCAGGGACCTGCGGGTGACCTTTAACTCGCGTGGCCTGGGGCAGAGCAGGCGGGAGGTGGGGGAGAACTGCCCGAGTCCCGAGTCCCGAGGAGGCTCCGCCCGCCCAGAGCCATCCATCCTTTGTCCCGACTCGCCAAGCTTCAGACTGGACAGCAGAGGTGCCGAGCGACACCGGGACAGGGCTGGGCCTGGGCGGCTCTGAGTCACAGGGAGGGAGGCTGGTGAGTGACTCAGCCGGGGCCCACTTCCCTCTGCAAGGCCCGCCTGGGTGGAGGCAGGGCCGGGAAACCCCGCGTCTGTCCTTCCTGGGCCAGGGGACGCCCAGGCCTTCCCTGCCCCCGACCCCAGCCGTGGGCTCCGCAGCCCGGCCTCGCGCTGGCCGGCAGGGCAGGCCTGCGGGAGTTCTGGGTGTGCGGAGTCATAAATGATTCCTCCAGCCCCACCTGGTCTGGCTCCTCCTCACTAAGCAAGCAGGGCTGGCCGCCACTTTCCAGCTGGGCCTGGAGCCTCAGAGAAAGGGGGTGATGAGATGATAGCCCAAGATGGGGGCCAACCCAGCTGACACCATCACCCCCTCCTCTGGCCCTGCCCAACAGGCTTCTCCCTGGCACCCTCTCTTTGGGGATCGTCGCCCCATTTTGCAGATACAGAAACTGAGGCTCAGGGAAGGGCGGCCAGCTCCCTAAGATACACAGTGAGGCGGGCAGAGCAGAATTCCCCCTCATCCAGGCAGGGTCCCTGCGGTTTTGGTTTGTGTTTCGTTTTTAATCCTCACCTGAGGATATTTTCCCATTGATTTTTAGAGAGGGTGGAAGGAAGGAGGGGAGAGAGAGAAACATCAATGTGAGAGAGACACATCGATTGGATGCCTCCCGCATGGGCCCCAACCAGGGCCGGGGATCCAGCCTGCAACTGGTGGATAGAGCGTCAGCCTGCCGACCGAAGGGTCCCAGGTTCGATTCCAGTCAAGGGCATGTACCTTGGTTGCGGGCACATCCCCAGTGGGGCGTGTGCAGGTGGCAGCTGATCAATGTTTCTCTCTCATCCCTCTCCCTTCCTCTCTATAAAAAAATCAATAAAAACATTAAAAAAAAATTAAACGGGATCATTGGGGGGCGGGTGTCTGGAACAGATGAATTTACAGTATTTCTAGGGGGAGGGCAAAAATGATTTTCGAACAGCCTTCCGGAACAAATGAAGTTTGGGAACCGAGGTCCCACTGGGCCGTCACCCCGAGGAATGACACAGGGGTACAAGCAAAAATAGTTTATTTGAGGACGGAGGGCCCGGGGACGAGGCTACAGCAGCTGCCGGGAGTTGGCACAGGTGACCCCGCCCCGCCCCCCGCCAGGGGAGCCCAGCAGCAAGAAGCCCGGCCCGGGGGCCCCCGGCTGCCTCCCCCGCTCCAACCGCCAGAATCGCCATCGTCGTCGTCGGAAACGGAGAGGTGGTCGGAGTTTGGCCACAGTGTTGGGTGCCGTCGTCGATATCAATAATGATCACTCTGACAAGCACAGTGGCTGTGCCAGGCGTGGGCCCACCATCCAGTGGTGAGCAGGGCCTGGGGTGAGAGGAGGCAGGCAGGGACAGGGGGCCGTGCCCAGCGGCTGCCTGCTCTCGGCTTGTCCCACGGCCACCGGCCAGGGTCGGGTCCAGGCTGCGGGGGGGGGCTGTCCCAGACGGCCCACACGCTCTCCCGGGCCTCAGCGACCCTTGCCAGGCTGCCCCCTCCGCCAGACGCCCCGGCGGGCGGCCCAGGAGGCCACGACCTCGCAGTTGTGGTACAGGAACATCCCCGTGAGGGTGAGCGCGATGCCCACGTAGCTGAGGGCGCTGAGGTGGCTGCCGAACAGGAGCCGGGACAGCACGAGGTTGCCCACGACGGTGAGGTTGCCCAGGACGTGGACGGTGAGGGCGGAGGTGAGGGCCAGCAGAGAGAAGCTGGCCAGGTTGTAAAGCACGGACAGGAGGCAGCTGAGCAGGATGCAGGCCCAGAGGCGGGAGTCGGCGGGCGCGGGCGACAGGGCCACGCCGGCCTCCAGCACCAGGGCGGCGCCGGCCAGCAGGCAGAAGCTGGGCAGCGAGGTGGCGTAGAGAAGGGTCACCGCGTCCAGCCGCTCCTCCTGCAGCAGGGCACCTGCAGGCGGACAGCACGGGTCAGCGCCGGCCGGAGGAAACCCCGCTTCGCCTGCCCAGCCTGCCCCCCGCGGCCCGGCCCCAGCGAGCCTGTCCAGCCTCTCGGGCAGGGTCAGTGGCTCCTGCTCCGGAAGGTGACAGTCACGAGTCCAGAATCCCGCTGCCTGGGGGGTGCCCTCACTGGCTGTGACCTGGCACTGGACCTCTGCAGGCCGAGGTTTCCTCCCCTGCAGGTGAGGTGATGATACAACCTAAGACGGCCCAGCTGGCACGTGGAGCGTCGCCCTATGAACCAGGAGGTCTCCATTCAGTCCCGGTCAGAGCACATGCCCGGGCTGTGGGCTCGATCCCCAGTGTGGGGCGATATTTCTATCTCTCCTTTCCTCTCTGAAATAAAAAATATATATATTTTTAAAATAATAATAATAATTTAAAAAAAAAAACTAACACGCAGGGGTTTTTATAAAGATTATAATAGATAACGTGCATAAAGCCCTTTCAAGGTAGGTGCTCAGTAAATGTAAAAAAATAAAATAAGTGAGCCTAATGTTGTCCACTTCAAACTGCTTCCCCCAGGCTAAAACAACCACCCACAAGCGATATCCAAATAACCAATAAACATAAAATGTGGCTCCCAGAAATATCGAGCAATATCCTAGGCTCTTTTATATATATATATATATATATTGAGTTCAGAGAGGAAGGAAGAGGGAGAGAAACATCAATGATAAGAATCACAGATCAGCCGAAACCAGTTTGGCTCAATGGATAGAGCGTCGGCTTGGGGACTGAAGGGACCCGGGTTCGATTCCAGTCAAGGGCATGCACCTTGGTTGCGGGTATATCCCCAGTAGGGGGTGTGCAAGAGGCAGCTGATCGATGACTCTCTCTCATAGATGTTTCTATCTCTCTCCCTTCCTCTCTGTACAAAATCAATATATATATATATATATAAAGAATCACAGATCAGCTGCCTCCTGCACACCCCACACTGGGGATCGAGCCCACAAACCGGGCATGTGCCCTGACTTGGAATCGAACCGTGGCCTCCTGCTTCATAGGTCGATGCTCAACCACTGAGCAGCACCGGCCGGGCTGTCCGAGGTTCTTCACCGGTGTAGAAGGCCCTGCACCAAGTGGTCCTGACCCGCCTTTTTGATCTCAGCCCTTATCACACCCACCACCCCACAGTGTATTACCACCACCACAGCAGGACAGTCCAGCAGAAGTCCCCAGTTCTGCCACTAATAGCTACATGATCTTTATATTTAAAAAAAAAGAAAAACAGAATTGTAAACTATTAAATTGCTGGAGTCAAATGCGGGGTCCACTCATTGCTTCATCCACATATGACCGCGGGCATGACGCGAGAACAACAGAAGAGTCATTGTTTGCACGTGGCTGCTTACAATCAGCATCTGGGGCTTGTCGGGGTGGATCCAGGAGTGAGGGGAAACCTTTCGGCTTTGCAAAGAAAGCGGGGAGCCTGGCCAGTGAGGCTCAGTGGCTGAGCATCGACCTATGAACCAGGAGGTCCCAGTTCAATTCCCGGTCAAGGCACATGCCCAGGTTGTGGGCTCGATCCCCAGGGTGGGGCATGCAGGAGGCAACCCACTAATGATTCCCTCTCATCATTGATGTTTCTATCTCTCCCTCTCCCTTCCTCTCTGAAATCAATAAAAATATATATATATATTTTTTTTTAAAGAAAAAAGAAAGGATGGGTTCCACCACCTTGCGTATGCGTGAACATGTGTGTGGATATGTGTGGATAGGCGTGCACATGTCATCACCCCGCCAGCTCACACAGGAAGTGGTGCCCCTCATCAAAGTCAGACCATGGCAGTATCTGCACGGAGGCAGCGGTGGTTTGGGGACCCGTCCACGTTCTAGCGGAGAGAGATGAGCAATCGGTTCCGGGTTGTCCTCCCTGCATGCATCTTCTGACACACCCTTTCCAAACAGCCTCTGAGTGAGACGCTTACTCACGGGCCACGCTCCGAATAGGAAATCTCTATTTCACTCTGATGTTTTGGCTCTGTTCTCTAGGCAACCGTCCCTCTGGCTAGAGCATTTCTAGAAATGAGCAGATAATTGGAATACCTCCTGCCCGCTCGCTCACTCGCTCGCTCGCTCGCTCGCTCCAAATATAGCAGCACCGTTAGGAGCCGCCCGGGGCAGCGTGCTCCAGGCCCAATCGCCGGAAGGCGGTTAGGATTTCAGGTGCGAGACAGTCAGGTGGGAGGGTCCTGGCCTCTTCACCCAGCCTCTGCCCCTGCTCTGCATCTCCCCTAGCCCTCTGCCTCCCTCCCTGCAGCCCAGGGAAAGAGGGGTGACCCCCAAAGTGCCAACCCCCTCTCCTTCCCCACAACCTTCCATTCCAACCTCTTCTTCTCCAAAGACATTTTTAAATATATATATATATTTTTTTATTGATTTTTTACAGAGAGAAAGGGAGAGGGACAGAGAGCTAAAAACATCGATGAGAGAGAATCATCGATCAGCTGCCTCCTGCACACCCCCCACCGGGGATATGCCCGCCTCCAAGGCACATGCCCCCGACCAGAATCGAACCCGGGACCCTTCAGTCCGCAGGCCGACGCTCTGTCCACTCAGCCACACCGGTTTCGACTCCAAAGATATTTTTGTTTCGGCATCTGGGCACACCAGGCTCTGCCGCATGCAGACAGACATGTTCTCTAGACCCTGCTCTGCCGGGCCCTGGCTTATCCCGTCGTCCTTCCTCCCTCGCCAGTTGAGCGCTCTCAGGCCGGCCACCCTCTCCCCACGCCTTGTCTGTGCCTGCGTAACGGGGCCACGGGAGGCGCCCAGTGGTCACTGCTTACCGTGCAGCTGTCTCACCCCCCTGCCCTCCGCTCCTGCGGCCGATGCCCGGGCCCTGGCACAGCCTCTTCCCGCTCCCTCAATGCCCTTTCCTGGTTTTCCTCTGGGAAGAGCTGGGCAGAGCATGTGTTTGCTACTAACATTATTATTATTTCTTATTTTGAGAGGAAGAGAGAGGGAGAGATAGATGAGAGAGATGAGAGAGAATCATGGATGGGCTGCCTCCTGAACACCCCCCACTGGGGATGGAGCCCGCAACCCGGGCCTGTGCCCTGCGTGGGAATCAAACCGTGACCTCCTGGTTCATAGGTCAATGCTCAACCACCAAGCCACGCCGCCGGCCAGGCCTGTTATTATATTATTGTTATTGTCATCACTGCGTGCCTCTCTCCTCAGGCAGCCTCCTCTGGTCTCCCCTACGTGTCCCTGCCCCGACCACACCTGTGTTCACCTGGGCTCTGCAGTTTCTCTCCTACCATCGCCATCGCCGTTTCTGAGGGGGTCTCCCCACCAGCCGAGAGCTCAGAGGTCAGAGCCATTCATACATCTACTGCTGAAACCGGTGTGGCTCAGTGGATAGAGCGTCAGCCTGCAGACTGAAAGGTCCCAGGTTTGATTCTGGTCAGGGGCATGTACCTTGGTTGCGGGCACAACCCCATGGGGGGTGTGCAAGAGGCAGCTGGTCGAAGTTTCTAACTCTCTATCTCTCTCCCTTCTTCTCTGTAAAAAATCAATAATATATATATATATATATATATATATATATATATATATATATATATATATATATATTTAAAAAAATACATCTACCACTCAAGGTCCCAGGCCAGGTGCTGGGACATGGAGAGGCCCCCACCCAGCCCATGCCTCTCAGAGCTCCTGTCTGACGGGATGCAGACCAGTAACCAAGTGGCTGTAAGAGGGGCGCTCAGAGGCCTGATGGGGGGCGCGGAGGGTGCTGTGGGAGCCGGGAGCAAGCACCCAGCCCACCCCCGGGGCCAGGCAGTGGGCACGGGAGAGATGGAGGAGCTGGCAGAGGCCAAGCAGGGGCCTGATGCCAGGCACACCCCCCCACCCCACCCCCACCCCCCGGTGCCTGGGTGCCTGGGTTCCAGCCGGCCGCACCCCTTCTGCAGGCGGGCGGTCCTTCTGGGTGAGGAGCGTGGGGCGGGGTGAGCCTCCGGGCTGGGAGGTGGGGAGGTGGGTGTGCCCAGGGGGTCAGGTTTCCCGCCGTCTCCTCATGCCCAGAACGCGGGCCTGAGTCCGGCACCGGCTCTCATATAACCTGAGGGCAAAAATAGAACGGGCTCCGGCCCTGCCCCAGAGCCGGGCGGACGGGGACAGGGCCTGCCTCTGAGGATGCCAGGGCAGGGCCGGTCCCGGCCTCAGCCTCCCGAGGCGGCAGGTCGCCCCAACCCTGCCCAGTGCCCGTGAGCACCCCTTCCTTCTCGCAGGACCCCAGGGTGGGAAGGGACGGAGGGCAAGAGGCCCCGCGGATGCTTCCAACCCGTCTCCACCAAACATGAGGAAACTGAGGCCCCGACAGGACCCAGACCTGCCCAAGGTCACCCCCTGTGAGCAGAGGGCGGTCTCCCGGCCCCAAGCGGGTGCCCCGGCCTCCCCACAGGTCCCTTGGGCTGAGGCGGAGGGCGTGGGGGTGTGACTCAGCCGCCCCGCAGAGGGACAAGCAGGAAGGCGGGCTCCACCCTCAGGCGGGGTGAGTTCCCAGGGTCTCCGCCTGGAGCCTCCACTGCCCCCTGCTCAGACCCTCCCTGTCTCCTGTCAGCAGAGGTGAGGCAACCCCGAGCCAACCACAACCCTCTCTGGTCTCAGTTCCATCATCTATAAAATGGGAGTGGCCCTGACCTGTGTGGCTCAGTGGATAGAGCTTCGGCCTGCAGACCGAAGGGTCCCAGGTTCCATTCCGGTCAAGGGCTTGTATTTTGGTTTCCGGCACATCCCCAGGAGGAGGTGTGCAGGAGGTGGCTGATGGATGTTTCTCTCTCATCGACGTTTTTGACTTTCTCTCCCTCTCTCTTCCTCTCCGTAAAAAAATCAATAAAATATGTCTTAAAAAAATAAAATGAAATAGCTGAAACCGGTTTGGCTCAGTGGATAGAGCGTCGACCTGTCGACGCAAGGGTCCCAGGTTCGATTCCGGTCAAGGACATGTACCTTGGTTGCGGGCACATCCCCAGTATGGGGTGTGCAGGAGGCAGCTGTTTCTCTCTCATCAATGTTTCTAGCTCTCTATCCCTCTCCCTACCTCTCTGTAAAAAAATCAATAAAATATATTTAAAAATAAATAAATAAATATAAAAAATAAATAAAATGGGAGTGAAGGTGGCGGTTGCTATGACGACTCAAGGTCAACACCCAGCCCGCAGCCTGTCACACCGCAGCTCCCAGCGACCACGAACCCTTCCCCGCCTGAGCCAGACCCCCGCCTTCCAAAGCCCAGCAGGAGGCCTCGCCCGCTTCCTCTCTCCCCGGTGCCCAGGGTCAGGTCCCCCCCTGGGGGGTCCCAGCCTTACGCTGCCTCCGGGACAGCACGGAGCCTGACTGCCCGGGGTTCAGATCTCCCCTCCCTTGCTCACTGGCCACACGGCCCAGGGCAACCCCTCAGGCTGTCCCCTGGGGACAAGACGGTGACTTCCTTGATCAGAGCAGCGTGGGGAGATCCAGCGAGATAGAGACAAGAAACCCTGGACACAGCCGAAATCGGTTTGGCTCAACGGATAGAGCGTCGGCCTGCGGACGGAAGGGTCCCGGGCTCGACTCCGGTCGAGAGCATGTTGCGGGCGCATCCCCGGTAGGGGTTGTGCAAGAGGCAGCTGATCGATGACTCTCTCTCATCGATGTTTCTAACTATCTCTCTCCCTTCCTCTCTGTAAAAAAAAATCAATACAATCTATTTTCTTTAAAAAGAGGAAAAAAGAAAAGAAACCCTGGACGCAGATCCAGGGCAGCCGTTATGAAACATCAGCCTAAGTCTGGGCCCCGGGAACCGCTCTGAGCGGCCGGCTCTTTCTGAGTTTCCTCACTCTCTGCCTCTCCCGAAGCCGCGAGGCTCAGTGGCTTCATCTGTGAAATGGGCTAACAGCCGTCCAGACCCCACACACACCCCCGCACCCCGTCCCCCGCCTCCCCGCACGGCGGCCCCGGCACTCACTCTGCTGGATGGACTTGAGGCCGCGGAGGCAGGTGGCGGCCAGCAGGAAGCCGCAGCCCGCGGGGGGCGCCCGGAGCTCCCCGGCCAGGCTGCAGGCGGCCCCCAGGCAGAGCGGGCCCATGGCGGCGAACTGCAGCGGGTGGTGCCGCCGGCCCAGCAGCAGCGCCGACAGGGCCAGCGTGATGAGGGGCGTGGTGGTGGTGGCCAGCTGGGCCAGGTCCAGGGGCACCGCGCGCAGGCCCAGGTTGCCGCAGGCCATGGAGGTGCCGAAGGTCAGGCTGAGCAGCAGCACCTGGCAGCGGGTGCCGCTGGGCACGGGGCGCCGGGCCCCCCGGTGGCAGGCCAGAGCCGCCGCCAGCATGTGCAGGGCCGACAGCAGCAGGGGCCGCCCGAAGCCGTGCACCGTGAAGATCCACTTGTTGAGGCTGGACATGCCGGCCCCCGCCAGCAGCCACACCAGGGCTGCCGTGGCCACCCGGGCCCGGCCGGGCCGCCCGGGGGCCTCGGGGGTGTCCGGGGGCCCCGCGGGGGACCCAGCCCCCCGAGGACTGCCGGCCGCCGCCGCCGTCTCCGCAGAGGTCATCCTGCTGTCATGGTGCCCCCGAAGACAGCGGCACATCCGTCCCCGCGGGGCCGGGGCTGGGGCAGGAGGCCGGCTCCCCAGAGCCACCAGAGGGCCCCCCCTCTGGGCCGGGCCAGGTCCTGGCTTCTCAGCTCCCGGCCGTCCTTGCAGACAGGTGAGCAAGTAGGAACTCCTCTGCCAGGCCCGTGCCCGCCAGCCGAGGCCCAGCAGCTGTGCAGAGTCCCCAGGTCGTGGCTGCCGGGATGCCAGGCTCTCTGGCCTAGTAAGCTCCGGGCACCGCTGCCCTGTGCCAGGTGAAGTCTCTCCTCTTCTCCCTACCTAGCGTGCGGCTGATAGGAATCCTGGTTCTTCTTCCTCTCCGGTCCGGATCCCGGGCTCTCCTGCGCGCTCAGGCCATGACCAGGCCTAGCAGGAGCAATCCAGGCTGCGGGCACCCCGTGGTGTCCTGCGATGCCCAGGAGGCGCGGCTCCCCGCCTCCGGCAGTGCCCAGGCCCGCGCTCCGGCCGGTGCCAGGCGGTGAGCTCGGCAGGGCTCGTCTCCGGCTCCCGCCGGCAGGGACTGTCCTCCTCCAGCTCCCGGCCGCTCCGCGGCGGCTCCGGCTCCAGCTGCTGCGTCGGTGAATCCGGCAGCAGCTCCCGGCCGCCCCCCCTCCCGGCTCCAGCCCGGGCCCAGCCCGCGGGGCAAGGCCCCGTGCTCTTGGCCCCGCCCTCGCCGCCGCGCCCGCGCCCCACCGGGAAGCTGGCCACGCCCACGGCCCCGCCCCCTGTATAGGCCCCGCCCCTGTTCCCATCAGAAAAGCTGGTCACGCCCCGGTCACGCCCCTTAACAGGCCACGCCCTCCGGAACCAAGAGGGATGCTGTCTCGCCCCGCCCCCTCGCCACTCTCCTAGACCAGCCTGGCATTCCCTCCATCAATCACCTCGCCCTCCCCGCCCAGCTCAAGTGGTCAGCCTGTCTGTACGTGTCTCTCTCCCCCCCCCCCGCCCTCAGAGCTAGGAGAGTCCCCAAAACTGATGTATCTTTCTGAGATAAATCCTCCCCTCGCCCCCCTCAGCTTACCCGGAGACCCCGTCTTCTAGGACCCTCCCAGGGATCCCCATCCCAGGACTCCTTCTAGGGTCTTTTCTTTTCTTTAAAAAATATTTTTTTTATTTTTTAAAAATGTATTTTATTGATTTTTTTTTAACAGAAAGGAAAGGAGAGGGATAGAGTCAGAAACATCAATGAGAGAGAATCATCGATCAGCTGCCTCCTGCACACTCCCTTCTGGGATGTGCCGGCAACCAGGGTACATGCTCTTGACTGGAATCGAACCTGGGACCCTTCAGTCCACAGGCTGACGCTCTATCCACTGAGCCACACCAGTTAGGGCAAAGGGTCCTTTCTTTTCCATCTCTGGCCACAGTTACCCGTGGGACCTCAGCATCCAGGAGCGTTGGGACACGGGTCCCCTAAGGTCTCCCCTTCGCCCCTTCCCCAGTCCCAGCACCTCCTCCTCCCTCCTCAGCCCGGGGCGGGCCCTCGGGGCGGGCGGAGAAAGCTGAATCACCGGGGCCACCGCAGCTGCGGAAGCGGGTACCGCTGGCCGCCCTCCATCCCCGGCCGGCCCTGTCCCAGCCCCTGGGCACGCAGCGCTGACTCATCACTGGCTTCCTGGGGTCCACCCTCTGTCCCCCCCCCCCCCCCCCCCGCCCAGCTCTATCTAAGGGGACAGGGAGCCCGGGCTTGGCTGGGAGGCGGCGCAGCTGCCACTGAGCCCCTGTCCCTTCCTGGGTCTCAGCCTTCCCCGCTCCGAGCAGGACAAGCCGCTGCAAACTCCTGGCCTCCCTGAGCGCCTTGCAGGGTGTGCAGGAGGCAGCTGATGGACCTTTCCTGGCGCGGGGCTCCCTTCCCTGCGGAAGCTCCTCCCCGCAGGACACACACACACACACACACACACACACACACACACACCCCGCCTCACCCCAGCCCTCCCCCTGGACGGGGCTCACCCCAGCCCCTCCCCCTGGACGGGGCTCACCCCCCAGCCCCTCCCACTGGACAAGACTCATCCCAGCCCCTCCCACTGGACGGGGCTCACCCCACAGCCTGCCTTTGATGGTGATAACCGGCCTGGAGGAACAAGACCTCAAAAGCCGACCATTTAGCACGGTCCGAGGCGCCCTCTGGTGGCCAGATGGCAGAATGGGGCGTGCAGGAGGCAGCCGATCCATGATTCTCTCTCACCATGGATGTTTCTGTCTCCCTCTCCCTCCCTCTCTGAAATCAATACAATCGTATTTATTTCTTAAAAGGAATTTTCGAACCGCCTCCTTCCTCTACCTGCCCAGACCCTCCGTGTTTGACACTGGCGTTCTAGGAAGAGGCACCTGTTCCCTCGATGGCTTCGAGGACCCTGTGTGTGCGTCACTGTGAACCCCGATCAGAGGGCCCCTCCGAGGGCAAGAGCCTTCCTAGCCTCAGGGGGTGGGTGTTCAGAGCGTCTCCCTGACCTGAACCCCACTTCCCAGAGGCAGCCCAGAGAGACAGAGCCCCCACTCTCTGGCGGCGGAGGCCTGGGGTGCTGTCCTGACGGCACTGGGGAGAAGCCAGGAGTGGGAGCCCGCACTCCAGGGTCCTGTCTCTGCCGTGTGATCATAACAGTCATGGAAGCCCCCAGTTTTCAGTGACTGAGTGAAGGAGCCAAGAGGGGGGGCCCCCACCCCCAGATCCGTCTATCTCCCGACACTGCGGGAGACACTTCCCTTCTTTGACACCAGCCTCTTTATCTGCAAAGCAGAGCTGACGCCGAAACCGGTTTGGCTCAGTGGATAGAGCGTCGGCCTGTGGACTGAAGGGTCCCAGGTTCGATTCCGGTCAAGGGCATGTATCTTGGTTGCGGGCACATCCCCAGTGGGGGGTATGCAGGAGGCAGCTGGTCGATGATTCTTTCTCTTCAATGTTCTGACTCTCTCTCTCTCTCTTTCTCTCTGTAAAAAATCAATAATATATATATATATATATATATATATATATATATATATATATATATATTTTTTTTTTTTTTTTTAAAGCAGAGCTGACCACAAAATCCATCAGCGCCCTCAGAGTAACGCTGACAGGAAGTGTCCAGAGCACAGGCTCCTGAATGTCATCGGTGCTGCCACTTCCAGCACCATTTCCCCCAGGACCCAGCGTACTTCCCGACCCTCTTCCCCTCCCAGGGGTACCTCCCCTTTCTCTGCTCCCATGAGGCATCAGGACGCTGGCACATGTGCATAATCAACACTTTAATCGCTTCAGAGGCGGGCTCTGAGCAGCCCTGCAGGGTCCTCGCCGGCTGCTGTGCCACGGCTGGCTCTGGGGCCGCCTCCTTCACAGGGACCTGAGAGCTGGGTTCGAGGCTCAGCCCCTGGGCGGCACCGGGCTCCTGGTGGGACCCAACCCCCCGGGGGGGAGGGGCAGCCCTCACACTGCCAGCGGCCAGCGGACTTCGTGAGCTCAGGGGTCTGAGATGCCGCACGCCCTTCAGACCAGGAGTGCCCTTGGTGGCGTGCCCACAGGACCAGGCCGGGCCAGGCCCAGCGAACAGGCCTCCCCGGGAAGGGAGCCTGGCTCCCTGCTCCCAGGTGGGCAGCGGCTGAGGAGCCTTGCAGGGGTGGTGGCTGCTGATCCGGGGACATCGCTCCGAGTGCCCACGAGGGGGCGGCAGGGCCAGGCACGTGCCTGTGCCAGGGAGGTCTGGACGGAGGAGGGTGGAGGTGCGGAGACTGTTCAGGGCGGCCGGGGAGGTGAGCTGAGCTGGGGCTACCAGCGGACCAGCCTCAGCTCGATGGTCTCTCCATCCTGGGGTATGTAGTCAGCAATTCCTGCCGAGACAGGTGGAGCAGGGGTGTTAACGGGGTAAGGCCTTCCTGCCATCCCCCCTCTCCCTTCATCTCCTCTTCTGGACCTCCAGCTGAGGTCACGGTCAGGGCCCGTCAGATCTGCTCAGGGCTCAGCATCCAAAGCCACGTGAACTCAGCTGTGACCTAAGGGTGTCCCTCACTGTGGGCGAGGCTTTGGTCAGATGATTTAACCTCCGTTAAGTGCTGGGGTCCCATTTCTTTTCTTTTTAAAAAAAATATATTTTATTGATTTTTTACAGAGAGGAAGAGAGAGGGATAGAGAGTTAGAAACATCGATGAGAGAGAATCATCCATCAGCTGCCTCTTGTTCACCTCCCACTGGGGATGTGCCCGCAACCCAGGTACATGCCCTTGACCGGAATCGAACCCGAGACCCCTCAGTCCGCAGGCCGACGCTCTAGCCACTGAGCCACACTGGTTGCGGCTGGTGTCCCATTTCTGAACGTGGGCTCCCCACTGGACCGGAGGGCCGAGGGGTGGGAGGTGGAGGACTGAGTCCCCTGGGCCCTCCCGCTGGCCCCCGGTACATCCTCCGGTCCTCATCAGGGATGGCGGCAGGCCGGTGTGGGGGGCACACCCCGAGGCGGCTGCACTCACCTTGCTGCAGCGGGGTGTCGGGGGCCCGGACGAGCTGCCAGAACTCCCGCTCTCCTGCTTCTTTCCCCATCACGGACGTCAGGTAGGGGCCTGACAGGCTGGCCCGGGTCCCATACCTGCCAAAGGGACAGACAATGAGGGTGGGCAAAGGTGAGTCCCAGTCACCCCCTAACTCTGTGGGGCCACGTGGCCCCTAACATTGTGTGTGGGGGTCCATGGCTGCTCAGAGCACTCCTCTCTGCACACTGTCTGTTTTCCTCTTCTCCTCCCTCCCTCTCTCTCTCTCTCTCTTTCCCCCCCTGAAATTTCCTGGGTCCCGATGACCCCAAGGTGCCAGCGGTGGGCCCTCCCTGTCTGTCGGAAAATCCAACGGGGGCCAGACACCGGGGCCCTCTCACCCCGAGGCCCCTCTTTCTAGAAGAGAAGCCAGGGTCTGGGGGACTCGGTGGAAGGCACTCAGCTTCTCCGGGCCAGACTCCCCACCGGTCACAGGAGGAGCGCCCAGCTCACGTGTGTCAGGGACGTGGGGTCGGGAGGGGAGAGGGCGGGGAGGTGGCGGGGGCGGGGGGGTCTCACATGAATCCTCCCAGCTCCTGGGCCTTCCATAGCACATCCTCCAGGGAGGCCCCGGCGGGCACCGAGACGGCGTGTCTGTACGGCGGCCACACGCTGGGGGCCTTCAGCATCACGTGGATGAACTCGGGGAGCTGCATCGGCGGGAGGGTGGCCATCACCGGCTCCAGCAGGACTGCGCCCGGGGGAGAGAGGCAGAGCCAGCCGGTGTGAGGGCGGGGGGCCTGGCGGTCAACTCTCCTTCCTTCCCTTGGAGACCTTGGGACCTACCAGGCCCTCCTCCTTCCTGATGTCCCATCTCACACCGTGGCTTAGCCCCCATGTCCCCGGCCACCCACCCAAGATCAGGCCCCTCCGTGGTCTCTCTGCCTCCAGTGTCCCCCTCCCTCCAACCTGCCACCCAGCACCCAGAGGGCTTTCTCCAGAACCGTGGTTCTCTGCCTTTCTGAGACAGCCGAGCTCCCGTGAGGGGCCTGGCGAGTACCTCTGGGTGCCAGGCAGTCCGGGGAGACGAGGTCCACATAGCTCTTGTGGTTCAGGACGGGCAGCAGCTGGGAGATCACGAGGGGGTTCTGGAAGGCGCCGTCTTGCAGGCTGGCCAACAGAGCGGCCCTCGCATGGAGGCAGGCCATGCCCAGCTTCGTCCCGGGCATCGGGGCGGTCGTCAGCAGCTGGTGAGAGTCGGGAAGAGGAGGAGGAGGAGGAGGAGGAGGATGATCAGCCAGCAGGGAGAACCAGGTCTCCCAGTGCCCGATGAGCCTGTCTCCTCCCACCACCGAGCCACGGGGCAGACCCGGCCCCAGAGCCGTGTCCCACCTGCAGCGCCAGAGGGGTGCTGTAGACACTGCCGAAGTAGCCCTCGGGGGTCTGCGCCCTCAGGACCTTCTCCTTCGCCGTCCTGGCGGCCAGGGTGATCCGGTGTCGCAGATCCGAGTTGAGGTTGGAGCGCTCCAGGCAGGTGAAGGCCAAGCCCGCCATGGCCAGGGTGTCTGCGGGGGACGGGGCCATGGGAGCCGGGGTCAGGGTCCCAGCCCAACGCCAGCGCTGGTCACCGTCGCTGCCCCACACACAAGCCCTTGCTGTGCTTTTTTTTTTTTGTTTTGTTTTTAATTTTTTTAAATATATATTTCCTTATTGATTTCAGAGAGGAAGGGAGAGGGATTAGACGCAGGGGTCTTCAAACTACGGCCCGCGGGCCACATGCGGCCTGCAGAGGAGTCTGATCTGGCCCGCCAGGTTTTTTGGGCAGTGAGCGCAGCCAAGGTGTTACAGTAGGAATTAGTAGTTCATATAGTCCGGCCCTCCAGCTCTCTGAGGGACCATGATCTGGCCCCCACTTTAAAAAGTTTGAGGACCCCTGAATTAGAGAGACAGAACCATCCATGATGAGAGAGAATCACGGATCGGCTGCCTCCTGCATGCCCCCCTCTTGGGGATCGAGCCCACAATCAGGGCACGTGCCCTTGGCCGGAATCGAACCTGGGACCCTTCCGTCCACAGGCCGACGCTCTATCTACTGAGCCACACCGGCTAGGGCGGCGCTCGCTGTTTTGCTCCCGATGGACTCGGTACGCACGGGGCCCAAGGAGAGGTGGGCAGGGGGCCCGCGCGGGCGGAGGCCTCCCGCCAGGACTGGGGAGGCTGCAGGAGCGCCGGCCTGGCCTCGTGGGGTGGGGGGGTCCGGCCCACTCACCCACAGAGAGGGGGCCCCCCTGGAGGTGGTGGTCGTGCTGCACGGCGTACAGGAGCTTGCCGACCACGCTGTCATGGACCCGTTTCTGGTGGACGCACAGGGCCAGGATGCTCAGGCCGTACTGGTAGTAGCCGGCCGGGGGGTGGCCCTTGTGGTCGTGCCCTGAGAGGGGAAGACCAGGGGGTGAGGGGGGCACCCCGGGCCTGAGGGGTGGCCTCTCTCCAGCCCCTCTCCGCAGCCAGCCCCACCAGCACACAGGACCCGGGGCCTAGGCTTCCATCACCTCCTCTGGGTCACGGGCTCCTTTGCAAACCCTTTGCCCCTTCGGCCCAGGCTCGCCGAGGCCCCGGGGAAGCGCCCGGCGCTGTGCCTGGAAGTGTGACTGCGGTCACCACAGGGAGGCGCCATGCACCCGGGGCCTCGGGCCAGCACAGCCCACACTCAGGGGGACGTGATCAGACGGAGACGCGGACGAGGTCCGAGGGGCGGAGTCACGGAGGTCCGTGAGTATCCGGGGAGTCAGGGGCAGGAGCCTCCAAGGAGGGGATGCTGGAAGGGGAGGTGGGCGGGAGCCAGAGGGGGCGGGGGGAACCTTCCAGATAGGGGGAACATCGATGGAGACCCCGATGTGGGAGCTGAGAGAAGGCCCGTGTGGCTGGAGCCCCCAGGGCGTGGCTAAGCCAGAGAGTGGGCGGGCAGAGCCTGGAGAGCAAAAAAGAAAATGGCAGACAGCCTGGGCCTGGGGGCTGTGAACACAGCAGCGAGCAAGCACCTGCTGGGGTTAAATGGCTCTAAACCACATGTGTCAAACACAAGGCCCGCGGGCCAAATCCAGCCCGACAGGCCTTGCAATGTGGCCCGCACCGCGCTGTCATCACTGCACTCCACTGTCAGTTTATGACATTGTCAGTTTATGACTGTTCAGTAAACCATTCGGCCCGCGATTTAGGCTGGATTTTAGATTTTGGCCCCTTCTCTGATTGAGTTCGACACCCCTACTCTAAACGGTCGGACTGGTATTTAAAATTCTCTCGCTGTGTGTGTGCCGGGTCAGGTCCGGAGGAGGACCATTAGCAGAAAGAGGACAAGGAGTCGCTACAAAGAAGGCTGTGTGTGTGTGTGTGGTTGCCCCAGAGGTGGACAGTCAGGTCGAGCAGCAAAACTTGACGGAGGGCAGGCGGAGTGCAGGAAAGGCTTGATCCAGGAAGGCTACAGGGGCGGGCCCACGCCTCTGTGTGGACGGTGAGGTCAGGAGCACCGAGGGCAGGAGCGAGGAGGTCTGGGGAGAAAGCCCGCCGCGCCTAGGAGCCCGCCGCCCCCGGCGGATGGCGCCCGCTCACCGATGGACCGCTTCTCGTCCTCCAGGAACCGCTTCAGCTGGGACACCAGCCTGTCCCCCTTGTGGCCGCCGATGAGCTCGCAGTTGGCCTTGAGCGCCAGCATGTAGACAGCCAGCTGGCCCATGGAGGGCTTGGGCTGGAGGTCTCCGCTGTCGTCGCTGGGGGCACGCCTAGGACAGAGTCAGTCAGCCACACTTCCGGGGGAAAGTGCCACCCAGGTGAGCCTGGCGCGGGGTGCCGCCCCCTCCCCACCAACGTCACAAAGTGGAAAAAAAAATACCAGCAGCTGGAACACTGGCTGGAACCTTCCCCCAAACAGATATAAGTCAGCCAGGTAAGCGGTATCTCGTATCTCGTCAAGGTGAAAAATTAAACTCAAGGACACGCGCGGAGGGCCCTCCCATCCCAAGGGCCCCAGCTCGCCCCGCCATGTGGGTCACCCTTCGCCCGTGTATCTTCCCTTCCTTTCCTCTCCCTGCCCTGAGTCTACTGCTTAAGAGGGAGTCCAAGAAGGAGATGCTCCATGGTGCTCCTGATCCTCCATCTCTCATTCACACTCCCACCCTGGACCCCAGAACAGGCCTCCCTTAATCCCCCAGAAAGGGAGCACAGAGTCAGAGGCTGCTTCTGAGCTCGGTGTGGAGGAAGAGTGTGGACATGGATTAGTGGTGTCTGTCCCAGGCATGGAATAAGAGCACAGAGTCAGAGGCTGCTTCTGAGCTCGGTGTGGAGGAAGGGTGTGGTCATGGATTAGTGATGTCTGTCTCAGGTACAGGAGGGTGCAGAAGCAGCACAAGGACCCTGTATGGGCATCTCCAGCCTCATCAAACCAATTCCACTCAACAGATGGAAAAAGGCGAAAGGGAGGTGAAACGTGTCTAAGGTCTCCAAACAGATCAGTGACAAGCCCAAACTAGCATGCAGTCTCCTGTCTCTTAGGATATGGAGCAAGCCGGGAGGGGGAGAAGGGAGGGGGAGAGAGAAGCAAGAGCATGGCAATACCTCAGGAGGCTCTGCTGGTAATCGACCTTGAGGCTGTGTAGGTAGAAGGGCTCCTTGAAGCCGGCCTCCAGGCTGGAGAGGCGCAGGCCCACGTAGATACTGGGGTTCAGGTCCTCCAGAGAGAGCTGGTCCAGCCAGGGCAAGAGGCGCTGGCCGAGACTCTGCACCAGGCTGCTGTCCACGTCGGGTATGACTTGAGAGAGAGAACAGGCCACGTGAGGTTGCAGGGGCAGGCCACCAGCAAGGACCTGCTTTTACCTCTCCAGGGCCTCCTCCTAGGAACACATGTCCCCCCTCCACCTCCACCAAACACCCCCTGCTCTGTGGGGAAACCCAGCCATCAAGAAAGGCAGAGTGGTGAAGGGCAGAAAGCAGGCTATCCCCAAACAGCGGTTGGTGTGGGCCAGGCAAGGATGGTTGGTCAGGACAGAGGAAGCTGGTTGCCAGGCAACGACTCTGCCCCTCAGGAGTGACAGAGAGACTGGAGGCCAAGCCATGTGGGGTGCCCCCCGGGCACCATGCCTGACCGCACCTGGTCCTCACGCCAGCCCCTAGAGGAAGGGACTGTCATCATTGCTTCTCGCGCTCACCTCGGCCCAGCCTCCTCCCTTAGGGAAGGTACCTGAGCTGAGCAGGTGGCTTTGCTGTCACCTTGGACTTCTTCCCACTAACGGCCTCCAGGTCACTGCGGGGCTGGCTCTGTGCTCTGTGCCCTGTCCCAGGATCTGAGCAGGCGGCCCCTCCCAGAGGAACGGCAGGCAGAGTGCCTCGTGGGCCTCCTCCCGCTCCCATGGCCCCATCTCTTTCGGTGTGGGCCCTACCATCTTACACCTGTTTTCTCCAAATCATAGATATCTCTCTCTTTTTTTTTTTTAAATATATATATTTTATTGATTTTTTTTACAGAGAGGAAGGGAGAGGAAAAGAGAGTCAGAAACATTAATCAGCTGCCTCCTACACACCTCCTACTGGGGATGTGCCCACAACCATGGTACATGCCTTTGACTGGAATTGAACCTGGGACCCTTCAGTCCTCAGGCCAACACTCTATCCACTGAGCCAATGCTCTATCCACTGAGCCAAACCGGTTTCAGCCCCTTTCTATTTTAGAGTCTTCCTGTGTATTTGTCTTCATTTCACTCTCTCTCTCTCTCTCTCTCTCTCTCTCTCTTTCTCTTGCTCTCGCTCTCACTCTCGTTCTCGTTCTCACTCTCTCTATCTGACCAGCCTGTCTCTCTCTCTGATCATCTGTCCCCTCCACATTCCTTTTCTTCAAAATGGTGAGGGAATCCCTGCCCCCAGCCGGGGCTCTGACCTGGGGCAGGTGAGTCAGCCCAGCCCGGGGTTAGAGGAGATAAGAAGAGAAGCTGGAGCAGTAAACAGCCTCAGCCTCCTTAAAAGGAAGGCGCCAGGCAGATTCACCCAGGGTCATAAAGATTCACTCCGGGTCATAAAAGGTCATAAAGTGCAGGGCCCAGCACCCTTTCCCCTGGAGCCTCCTGCGCCCAGGGCGCCAGGCCCTGCCCGCTGAGTCCTGCCTGGCATCACCACTCCCAGGCGCAGGAACCCACCTCCCACAGGTGTTAGTGTCCCAGAGTGCGGAGCTGGGGAAGCAGGTGTGGCTCAGTGGTTTGATTCTGGTCAAGGGCAGGTACATCGGTTGTAGGCTCCTCCCTGACCCAGACCCTGGTGGAGGCTGGTGCAGGAGGCAACTGATTAATGTGTTTCTCTCACATCGATGTTTCTCTCTGTCTCTCCCTCTCTTTGAAAATCAGTGGAAAAATCGGGTGAGGACTGAAAATAAAATAAATAAAATGCTCACAATCAGTGAGATTGGGGGCCAGGTCCTAGGTCTCCCCTGGGCACTGTCTGGACAGGAGCTGAGAGTCAAGGGCTACAGGGCCTGATGGTGCCTGAGGAACCCTGGCTGGAGGCTCCCCGTGCCCCTGACCTTGTCCCGGTTCTGAGAACCGAGTTGGCAAAGCCAGATTCCTGGAAAGAGGGCCCCGGGGCAGGTCACCTCGCCCCTGCAACCTTTGGCTGCTTCACCCATCACATGGGCACGGCCGGGCCTGCCTCTCGGCTTCTCCGAGGATCGCCCTGGCAGTGAACGTGAATGGCAGGACATCCCGTTATGGGCGGAGCACCGAGGGAAGAAGGCAGGTGGGTGGCCTTGGAGTTCAGAGGCCTCCCTTCCTGCCTGGCCCCAGGGCCCGGCAGCCCCACGCCTGGCACTCAGACCCACAGACAGGTCCCGAGAGGCCCCTGGGGTCCGGCCCTGGTACACAGGGACACAATGCCGGTGTCTCACCGTGGCCCTCTCTGCCCCTCTGGGACACGTCTCCCCGGCAGGGTCTCCATACTCACTTCCCTCGGCCAGTTTCTTTTCTTTTTTTTTTTTTTAATATATTTTATTTATTTGTTTATTTATTTATTTATTTTTTTTTTACAGAGAGGAAGTGAGAGGGAGAGAGAGTCAGAAACATCTATGAGAGAAACATCGATCAGCTGCCTCCTGGACCACTGGGGATGTGCCCTCAACCAAGGTACATGCCCTTGACCGGAATCGAACCTGGGACCCCTCAGTCCGCAGGCCGATGCTCTATCCACTGAGCCAAACCGGTTAGGGCTTGGCCAGTTTCTTTTCCTCTTTTTGTATTTCAGTTCCTGTGTTGTCCCCACCTCCTTAGAGATACTGCCCCGACCTCTCTCCCCGAGTCAGTGGCCTAGAGCCTAACTCAGTGCCACCCTCCCCCCCCTCTCCCCCGCACCACACACACACACACTCACACAAACACACACACACTCTCACACACTCTCTCTCACACACACACACACACACACACACACACACAGCGCTGATTTGCCTCTTGACTGCCTTCCTGAGCCCCTTCACTAGCACGGAAGCTGCGGGAGGACAGGGACAGACTGTCTCTCTCTCTCTCTCTCTCTCTCTCTCTCTCTCTCTCTCTGTGGGAGGACAGGGACAGACTGTCTCTCTCTCTCTCTCTCTCTCTCTCTCTCTCTCTCCAAACCCTAACACCACGCCTGTCACCAGAAGGCTCAACCAACGCGTGTTGACCGGATCAATGCACAAATGACTGAACGGACGGAGGCGATCGTGTCTGGCGGGGAGTCGGACGTATCATTCATCTCAACACCGAAGTCCAACTGAGCACCCACCAAGCCCACACTGCTGTGAGCCCCCGAAGGGGCAGGCTGGCACGTCGTACCACGTCCCACCTCGGCACCTCAGCTTCCCCAGCGAGGGAAGAAGGGACTTGAAACAAGAGGGTCCTTAGGAGGAAAGAGGCACGGGGGTCTGGTACTTACTGCAGATGTCAGCGAGAGCCCCCAGGGCCCCCAGCAGCAGGAGGAGCGCCCCAAGCTGCCCCATGGCAGCGGCAGGTGGGCGAGGGGCAGACGGGACCCGGACAGGGAACTCCCGGGGCTGTGCTGGCAGAGGCTGTGCTGTCAGAGGCTGTGCTGGCAGAGGCTGTGCTGGCCACGGCCGGTCGCTGCTCCGAGAGGCAGGTACCTGTCACTGATTAATCTCCCTGTCTGGCAGCGTGCTGCGAGGTCAGCAGAAACAAAAAGGGTGAAGGTCTGCCGCCGAGGGGAAAGGAAGGACCAAAGAGAGAGGAAGGAAGGGCGCTGTGGCCTTCCCGGAGGTAGGGGCCAGGGGAAGGGGAGGGCGAGTGGGGGTGGTGCGGGACACTCCGAGGCCAGACACATGTGGTCCTTCTGTCTGGAGAGCCCGCCGTCGGATCTGCCCAAGTCCACCTACCTGTACCTGTGGGGTACCCCCCAACTGTCCAGCGGTGCACGGACAGTGAGGTGGGGGGGTGCCTACCTGCTGCCCCTCACAGAAGGAGCCCCTGGAAGTGCCTGCACAGGCCCGGGACAGGGAGCAGAACGGGGGAGCTGCGGGGTCACGTGATCGGGACTGCTAAAGTCAGCTGCTATCTGCCCGCCCAAGAAGGGAGGGGCTGGCTGATTGGGGACCAGACGGGTTAGATTTTTTTAACCGACCGGGAAACTTGGAAGCACCCTGGAGACCAAACAAAACAAGTGAAGGGACAGGATGTAATCGTTTGGGCGGCCTCGGGGTTGTTTATCGGGACTAGAAAAGGAACCTTAAAAAAAAAAATCTCTGCAAGGAGAGAAAAGGAGGGATGTCTCACCTGCCCGGCCCCACAGGCGGATCGGTGCACAAGGGTTAGCGCTGGCCATGCTGTGTGACCCTGGCCAGGTCGCTTCACCTCTCTGAAGTGGAAATACGTTCTCCCGCGTGAGAGGAAAGAGTGGGGCGGCAACCTTCTCCTTAAGCTCCGGCCAGCTCCACTTGGGAAGATGCTCAGCCCTTAGAACGCCTCTAATCATTTCCAAATAAACTTCTATTTATTGCCATCATTTCATGGCAAATAGCCAAGGTTCATTCTTTCAAGATAATGTTTTGTGGGGTTTTTTTTGTGCCTGACTTATTATCACAAGTCAAGCTCCTGACATAGATAAATACAGTCCTATACCTCGTTTCAATCAAGGATGGCCTGTCTATACAATGGTAGTCTCATAAGCTTATAGTGGAGCCCAACAAATTCCATTGCCCAGAGCCCTAGCCGGTTTGGCTCAGTGGATAGAGCATCGGCCTGTGGCGGACTGAGGGATCCCAGGTTCGATTCCGGTCAAGGGCATGTTCCTTGGTTTTCAGGCACATCCCCAGTGGGGGTCGTGCAGGAGGCAGCTGATTGAAGTTTCCTACTCTCTGTCCCTCTCCCTTACTCTCTGTAAAAAATCAATAGAAATATATTTTTAAAAATTCTATTGCCCAATGATGTTGAAGCCACCATAACATCATAGTGCAAATGCTACAAAAACCAATAAGGCCGTGGTTGAGATGGCAAACAACTCTAACCCTGGGTGTGGATGCGGATGGCATTGAGGAACTGCCTGTAGAGGGTGTGCAAGAGGCAGCTGATAGATGATTCTCTCTTATCGATGTTTCTGTCTCTCTCCCTTCCTCTCTGTAAAAAATCAATAAATTTTTTTTTTAAACTAAGAAAAAAAATTATCTACTTTCCAAACCACACTACCTTGGTGTGAATATCTGTTTAAATTTTATAATTATCCTCTGGAGAACACAATACAAAATTCACGTGTACAGTACATATTTTAAAATACATTTTATTGATTTTTTACAGAGAGGAATGGAGAGTTAGAAACACTGATCAGCTGCCACCTGAACACCCCATACTGGGGATGTGCCTGCAACCAAGGTACAGGCCCTTGACCGGAATCAAACCTGGGACCCTTGAGTCCATAGGCTGACGCTCTATCCACTGAGCCAAACTGGCTAGGGCTCACGTGTACATATGAAAAGCTCAGATGTGTTAAGTGTACATTTAAATATACTAGGAGCTCTGAACTCTGGCCTTTCATCATTTTTTAACCTACCACTAAGGCTCAGAAACTATAAGTGGCCTCTCTGGTTTCTCTGCCCCCGTAGGATAAAAGTCTGCGTTAGCTTTATTTAACCCACATAACAGCTTTATTTTACCCACATAACAGCTTTATTTTACCCATAACTAAAGGAAAAGCCGAACCGCGCGCAACCTCATTCAGCGCCCCACGGTGGCCACTTTTAGCCTTGCGGGGGGGGGGGGGGAGGGGGGGACCCTAAGTACCAACGACACCTAGCAACCGTTACCACGACAACAAAGGACGCGTTCCCTCCCCTCTAAACGCTCTTCCCCTCTGCTTCCCAGAAGGCACTGCGCTGTTTACAAGCCTTCCGCCCCTCTCCATCCCAACATGCAACGGGGCTCCGATGCCGTGGGAATCGTCATCATCGTGATAACTACAGAGATGCCTTCATGCCTTCATCCCTCGTTTAAACGTGGGAACGGTCTGCAGGAGAGTCACAGGTGGAAAAATCTCAAAAGAACGGCCTCAGTGATTTTTTTCCTCCTTAAATTGTGCGGAGGAAAGCCCCGGCTGGGCCTACACGCGCTCAGGCACCTCGCTGGGCAGCCTGCGCAGACGGGCTGCGCGGGGGCCTCGGGGCCTGAGGCGGGGCACGTGCGGGAGGAAGCGGCGCTGTCAGTCCGCGCGGCGCTGCGGGCCCCTTCAGCGTGGAGCCATGGGAGGCCTGGAGAAGAAGAAGGTGAGTGGGGGAGATCGCGGGGTTGGGGTGGCGAGGGGAGGCCTCGGGAGGTGGGCAACAGGGGCGCGACGGGGCCTGGGGACCCCCCGCCTTTCCCCGGCCTGGCCCCTCCTGGGTACCCGGAGGATGGGCGAGGAAGGCAGTACTGGTCCGGGGAAATCCGGGGAAGATCCCTGGAGCAGGATTGTTAACAAGAGTCGATAACCAGGCGTAGCGTCCCCCGAAAAGCAGGTTTAGCCGGAAGACAGCTGCTTACGGAATAAAGAGGGATACACATTGCGTCAAGGTCTCCATGACGTCGAATTCATCATCTCCAAGACTTGTTACTCTCCCCCCCCCCCCTTTTTTTTCTTTCCTGGAACCAAAACTATCCAAGATTGTTAAATGTGCTGTGAAAAAGGGAGCAAACGAGGGGTGTGTTTGGTGACTGTGGGCGACCCGTAAACATACCCCGCAAGAGGCTGCAGGGTTATGAGCTGCACTTGGCCATGGAGGCCCCTGCCCCCTGACTCCCGAGAGAGAGATCGTGTGTAGAGAGGACATGCTTGGTGAGCCTTGCCTGGAGCTTGGTACAGTGCACTGCTGCTCTTCACCAGGGAGACGAGATCTGAGTGCGAGGCAGCATCTTGGCGTCATAGACATCCGTGCTCTGTTGGACTAGACCAGTGGTCGGCAAACTCTTTAGTCAACAGCCAAATGTCAACAGGACAACAGTTGAAATTTCTTTGGAGAGCCACATCTTTTTAAACTTAAACTATATGTACATTGTGTACATTGTTATTAACTTAACGAGGGTACTCCTAACCTGGCCTTTGCTAAACACTCAAGGGGCCAAAGAGCCTCTTGTGGCTCGAGAGCCGCAGTTTGCCAACCACTGGGCTAGGCCTTTGGTTTTGCTTACCCTCCTGGCATCTAGCTGAATGCTTGGAACATGGTAGAGGTACTGTTATTGCCTGTTGAATGAATGAGTGGGGAAGGAGAGAGCCTTTGTGGCTTAGAGTCTGTGTTCTCAACCAGATCATATCACCCCCAAGGGAAGGACAATTGCTTGGTGTGTGTGAGGGCGAGTCTTAGATAGTACAATGGTTTCTGGCCCTCTGAAGGACCCCACGGCACACACGGATCTACAGTACCTCTGTGATATTAACATGTTATGGGGCGGCTGTGAGAGGGGGCAATGAAGGGGGGAAAGGTCTAAAAAGGCTTTTGCTGGCGGGCTGGCAGGGGGGGTGATTATAAAGAAAAAAAGTTGAGAACTCTGGCTTCGTGGCGTAGGCACTGAGGTTCTGGACTCAGACCTGGGTTTGACCCCCGGCTCCTTGAAAAGCTCTGTGAGATGGGTGATTTCACTCGGGCGTCTCCTCCCGGGTGCAGTGGGAGTTTCATGGCACCCACCTCCCCGTGTTGTGGGGATTCAATGAAATGATGTGTGGAAATGGCTAATCGTAATGGCCAATACTTGGAGCTACTCCTAAGGGCTAGGCACAGCACCTGATCCATAGCGGCCCACAATCGCCAGCACCGTGCCGAGGACAAAGCCGGGTTGGCCAAGAACAGTGCAGGAGAGTTCCTTCAGGCAGGCGGGTCCCTCCTTCCAGCGTTTCCTATCACAGGGGCCACTTATTCAGAGATGCTTGCCTCTGGCACGAGGCATGCCCAAGATCTAGGTCAGTCACTTCAGTCATTGCTCATGGAATTTTTTATTTTTCTCCCCCCAAGTATGAACGCGGCTCTGCCACCAACTACATCACCCGCAACAAAGCCCGCAAGAAGCTGCAGCTGAGCCTGCCCGACTTCAGGTGCGGCTGGGAAGGCGTGGGCTGGGGGAGCCGCGGGGGTGCTTGGGGAGGGAGTCACGCAAGGAAAACGCAGCTGCATCCCGTCTCCCCCGCGCTGCCACAAACTCCATCTGGGGTTCCGACGTTCCTCCTCTTCCTCACCTGGCCTATCTTTAGTGAGCTGTGCTTTGCCAGGTGTGGTCTGTGGGGAAGCTGAGGAGACCTGGGTTCCCTGTGCTGGGTTCTCAGGATGGGCCCGCTGCTGTCTGCCTGCCTCTGTCACCCACCTCCTTCCTCTGGCAGAGGAGACCCCTGGCCCTACAGCGAGGGGTTCTCAGCTCCTGGTGGAGTCAGCTCCAGCCTCCTGCACAGCCTGCAGGCCCCGCCGCCTGGCCCGCTGTTAGTCCCTCAGCTGTGCCCGGCATTTCCCGCCTGGACAGCCTCTGTCCTTCTCAGCACGCTCTTCCCGCTGTGTGTGGCTGAAAGGTTGGCCTCTCGGCAAGGCCTTTCCTGACTCCTCTTGCCAAAAGCGGTACCCGCCGTCTGGCCCCTCTCTCCATCCTGACGGTTCCTCTCTGGTGCTTGTGACCCTCTGTGTCACGTGACTGCCAGGCTCCTCACCAGGATGTGAGCTCTCCACGGGCAGGCCCCCGCGCTCCCTGTCCGGTGCTGTTTTCCGGGCCCCGTGTGGCCGGTGCCCAGCACGTTCACTGACGGGAGGAACGGCCCCTCTGCCTTCCAGGCGGCTGTGCATCCTGAAGGGCATCTACCCCCACGAGCCCAAACACAAGAAGAAGGTGAACAAGGGCTCCACGGCGGCCCGGACGTTCTACCTGATCAAAGACATCAGATTCCTCCTCCACGAGCCCATCGTCAGCAAGTTCCGGGAGTACAAGGTGAGGCCGGGCTCGGGGCTGGCTGTCTGTCCGTCCGTCTGTCTGTCTGGGTCCGTCGCAGGTTAGGGCCCACCCGCTGTGACCGTGGGCAGATTGCTGGGTCTCGCTGAGTCAGCCTGTGGAAGGAGTGTCTCGCGAGGACTGGCTGAGATCACGAGTGGAAATCGTTTGCACAGAACCTGGCAAGCGGTTAATTTACCTGTTGTTCTGTCCCCCCGGTTCTTGGGGAAAAGAGTAAATTTACTGCCTCGGAGGCTCTCAGGTGTGTTTTCTGCCCAAAGATGCCATGTTACTCAGTTCTTTCTGGAATTGCTCCCCGGAGGCCCAGCCCTTCATTCCACAAGCAGAAGCCATGAAGTGCTGAAATGCCACAGGGAAAGCAGAAAACCTGTTTATCCCAAATGCAAATACTAATGGAAAGGAGACTGCTGGTACGGAAGAAGCCTTTGCCAAGCAAGCAGGGCCAGGCCGAGGCCCTCCGCGGGAGGAATGGGGCGCCACCTGGTGGCCTCAGCTAGCTGCTGGCCTTCCTGGCCAGCCAAGTCCACCGAGGTGTTCTGCCAATCCTGGGCTGAGGGAGCAGGTGGCACAGCCACACAGCTTCAGGGGCCTTGAGAGTCCTCCCGCCCCACGCATCCCTCCTCCACGGACGAGGGGTCTCCAGGAGCCTCTGCCCAGCGTCAGCTGGCTCTTCTGTCTCCCAGGTGTTTGTCCGGAAGCTCCGGAAGGCCTACGGGAAGAGCGAGTGGAACACCGTGGAGCGTCTGAAGGACAATAAGCCCAACTACAAGCTTGACCACATCGTCAAGGAGCGGTGAGCTGGTTCCCCGGTTCCTCCCCAGGCTGTGCGGAGGCTGGCGCTGCCCGGCCCCTTCCTTCGTGGCAAGGCCTCTCGGGGGGATGGGGCCTCCAGGGCGGCACCTGACCAAACCTGAGGGTGGCGCCCTCCGGCCATGTAGGTACCCCACCTTCATAGACGCCCTCCGGGACCTGGACGACGCCCTGTCCATGTGCTTCCTCTTCTCCACCTTCCCCCGCACCGGCAAGTGCCACGTGCAGACCATCCAGCTGTGCCGCCGGCTCACCGTGGAGTTCCTGCACTACGTCATCGCCGCCCGCGCCCTGCGCAAGGTGAGCGTGGGGGGCCGCCGGGCCGGGCCCCGCCTGCCCTCTCCTGCCCTCCCCTCGGTCTTCACCCAGCCGTCCCCTCTCTCCGCCAGGTCTTCCTGTCCATCAAAGGCATCTACTACCAGGCCGAGGTGCTCGGGCAGCCCATCGTGTGGATCACGCCCTATGCCTTCTCCCACGACGTGAGTGTGCCCGCGGGCGGGGGCCTGTGCCGGGCGGTTCTCCCTCGGGCTCCCAGACAGACGAGGGCACGAGCAAAGAGAGGGGCTTTGGCTGTCTGTCCAGCACGAGCTGGGTTCCTAGGCGTCGGCCGGGGCTGTGGGGTCAGGCAGGGAAGGTGCCACGCAGCGTTGTAGTAAGAACTCAGCCGAGCTGGCTGCAGCGCCCCCAGCTGGTTGGCCTGGAACTGCTCCTTCGGCGCTCTGTCCTCACTTTACGGTGTGAGATTTCAGGAAAGGATTTTTCCAAGTGCCCTTTGGGGTGAATGACTAGGAAGCTGGTGCTCAGATGCCTGCGGGCCCATCGGGGGTCCTGCAGATGCTTTCGGAAAGACGGAGGTGTGAGTGTGGGCACAGGTGTGAGTGTGGGCACGACGTACGGCTCTTTCTGAGGGGCAGAGGCCCGCGGCAGGGCTGCCCCGGAGGGCTCCTCACCCCGAGTGGGTGTCAGTGTCCTCTCCGAGCCCATCTTGCCGACGCGCCTCCTGTGCCCCCAGCACCCGACAGACGTGGACTACAGGGTCATGGCCACCTTCACCGAGTTCTACACCACCCTGCTGGGCTTCGTCAACTTCCGCCTCTACCAGTCCCTCAACCTGCACTACCCGCCCAAGGTAGGGCCCGCCAGCCCCGCCCTCCTCCTCCTCCCTGCGCAGGGTCCCGTGGAGGCGGGGCCGGGGCGGGCTTTTCCTCTGACCCTCCCCTGCCCCCCTCCCCTGCCCCCCAGCTCGAGGCCCACACGGAGGTGCAGGCCCGCGAGGACAGCTATGCATTGGACTCTGAGAGCTCCATGGAGGTGAGAGCGGCTTCCGGAGCACGGGCCCTGCGTCCCCAGGGGGTGGACCCCGCATCCCCAGGGGCTGGGCCCTGGCCCGGGAGTGGCTGTGGCTACATGTGTGGTCTCGGGACTTCCCTCAGAACCAAACCCACTGCTGTCCCAGATTGTCCCTGCCTCTCCCCCCCCCCCCCCCCCCCCCCCCGTCACACCCTCACAGAAGCCTCCACGCAGCAGCCCTGAGTCCCGCTTCTTTTCTGTAGAAACTGGCCGCCCTCAGCGCCAGCCTGGCCCGGGTGGCGGTGCCTGCAGAGGAGGAGGCCGAGGTGGACGAGTTTCCGGCGGACGGGGTGAGGCTGCCGCCTCCGGGAGGGGTGGGCAGGCGGGGGGCTGAGGGACCTGGGAGGAAGCTGACGGCGAGGCCCGCTGGCCCCGCAGGAGACGGCGGCGCAGGAGGAGGACCGCCGGAGGGAGCTGCAGGCGCAGGAGCAGCAGAAGAAGCTCTTCGAGGGCCTCAAGTTCTTCCTGAACCGGGAGGTGCCCCGAGAGGCCCTGGCCTTCATCATCAGGTGTGGAGGCCCACGGCGCCGGCTCTGCCACTCCCGCTGGGTGCTGCCCGGCCCGGGGCAGCCTGGGTGCCCCTTGTGTACACCCGTAACCCCGGGTGGTGTCAGGGTCCGCTGAAGGCTGTTGTGGGGCTCAACAAAAACGGTGCCAGAAAGTGCACAGCGTACCCTGGGCGTACGCACAGGAGGTGCCCACCGGAGGGCAGCTGGCATCGCGTTCTCACCAGCGAGGGCAGGTCTCCGCTGGCCAGCATGGGGGGCGGTCCTAGGTGGGGAGGGGACAGTGTGTCCTAGGAGGGTGATCCTGGGGCCGGCGGGTCCCAGGGCAGCACCTCGTGCCTGAGTCCTTTCGCGGGCTCCCCTTGTGCCTGTAGGAGCTTCGGCGGGGACGTGTCCTGGGACAAGTCTCTGTGCATCGGGGCCACCTATGACGTCACGGACTCCTGCATCACCCACCAGATCGTGGACCGGCCCGGGCAGCAGACGCCTGTCATCGGCAGGTAGGCCCCCAGGCCCTCGCCCCCCTCGCCTGTTTGGGGTTCTGAGCGCAGAGGCCTGTCTCGGTGGCCCCTGACCCGTCTCCGCCGCCCCCTGCCAGGTGCTACGTGCAGCCCCAGTGGGTGTTTGACTCCGTGAACGCCCGCCTCCTCCTCCCCGTGGCCGACTACTTCCCCGGGGTGCGGCTGCCCCCTCACCTCTCCCCCTTCGTGTCCGAGAAGGAAGGGGACTACGTGCCCCCGGAGAAGGTGAAGCTGCTGGCCCTGCAGCGGGGCGAGCAGCCAGGTGAGCGGGGCGGGCTGGGCAGGGCGGGCGGGCCCCTCCGCTGGCCGTTTCCCTTCTTGGCTACACGGTGGCAAGCTGCAGGGAACAGGGCGGCCGGGCACAAGCCCCTTGGAGTGAGGTTTGGGGAAGGGAACTTCTGTCTGCGTCCTGCGGTCCGGTGGTGATGTTCAGAGTAACGGGGCCGAGGAATGGTCTGGGGGTCGTCACCGTCCGCACAGGAGGCGGCAGAGCTGGGGGTGGGGGCCTGAGGTCTCCTCTGAAGGCAGCTGGGCTGCCAGGAGAGGTGCCAGGGGGCGTGGCTGGGACAGTCCTGTGCCGCCATGGAACGCCCCCGGGCTGAAGGGGTGGGGCCCGGTGCAGGTTCTGTGCAGCCAGGTGAGGGGTGGGCTCCCCGGGCGCTCAGCAGCCATTGGCTGTTTGTAGGAAATCTGAATGAATCTGAAGAGGAGGAGGAGGAGGAGGAGGAAGAGGAGGAAGAGGAGGATGGTGAAGAAGGAGGAAATGAAGAGGAAGAGGAGGAAGACGTGGAGGCTGGCTCAGAAAAGGAGGAAGAGGCCCAGCTGACAGCTCTGGAGGAGCAGAGGATGGAGGGGAAGGTACGGGGGCCGGCGGTGGGGCAGGCAGCCCTGGCCCAGAGGGCGGGAGCCAGGGGGCTGCGGGGTGGGGCGGGGACCTGCACCCACCGGCTTCCACCGGCGTCCTCAGAAGCCCAGGGTGATGGCGGGCACCGTGAAGCTGGAGGACAAGCAGCGGCTGGCGCAGGAGGAGGAGAGTGAGGCCAAGCGGCTGGCCATTATGATGATGAGGAAGCGGGAGAAGTACCTCTACAACAAGATCATGTTCGGCAAGAGGCGCAAGATCCGCGAGGTGGGTGCCCGCCGCCCGCCGGAACTCTGGGGCCGGCCGGCTCTCCTGGGCGGTGACCCTCTCCTGCCTGCGCCCTGCACGCCCTGGCCGGCAGCGATGGTTTAGCCAGAGCACGGGCTTCCCAAAGCACGCCAGCCGTGCCCTGTGGCGGGGTTAGATTCTTCTGCTGGTGGGCATTCCCAGAAAACACCCGGAGCCGTCCCTGCCCCCCTCCCCACAGCTCCGGAGGGTTCCTGGGAATGTAATTGCTGGGTTGGGAGGCCTGCCTGTGGGTTTTGTGAAAGGCACCCCCAGATGGCCCCGGGGAAGGCTGCTCCCGCCTGACCCCTCCCAGCAGCTCCGCGTGCGGGTTTGCGGGGCCCCAGCTTTCCCGGCGGGAGGGGTGGACGGGGACCCTCCTGCCTTGCGGCGGCCCGGGGACGGCTAGTTTGAAAGGCGAAGGTGAGGGAGGGCTTGCTCCGAGAGACTTGTTTTCCCCGTGGCGGCTGCCGTTCACCTCCCCGGAGCTCTGCTCGGAAGGGGTGGCCTCACGTAGAGCGGGGAGTCCCTCTGCCCGCTGCCCCCGTCACGGCTGGGCCTGCCCCTCTGTCCTCACAGGCCAACAAGCTGGCGGAGAAGCGGAAAGCCCACGACGAGGCCGTGAGGTCCGAGAAGAAGGCCAAGAAGGCGAGGCCGGTGTGAGCGGCGGCCGCCTGTTGCCGGGCCGGGCCAGCTCGGGACAGCGGGGCGAGCACAGGCCGGCGAGGACCCGGCTGGGTGGCAGAGCGGAGTCCCGGAGTCTCTGCTGTTCCCATCCCCTCCCCGCCGCCGGCCTGGCCTCCTTCGGATGGAATTCTGGCAGAGAAGAGGCGTCCGCGCCCCCACTACCTCCCAGGAGTCAGCGACATGGGGAGCAGGGCCCCACCGGGGGCTCCCGTTCACCTTGGCTTTCTGCAGCCTCCCCCTCTTTCACACACACACACACACACACACACACACACACACCCGTGACTCTCAGGGCCCTGTGATGGAGGGTGGGGAGCATTTGTTATTAAACGGCTGGAGTCGTACAGCCAATTGGCCTCTGTGTTCATGAGCCTTCCTGCGGGCCACCTGATGGGGGCGCCGTGCTGCAGGCTGCACACCGGGTGTGCCCAGAGGCGCCGGCCGCCCTCCGCGCGCTCTCTGGAGCCCAAGGGCCCCTCTGGGCCCGAGGATGCCAGGAGGTGGGGGCGCAGGTTCTGGCCAGTCTGCCCTCCGGTCCCAGCCCAGCCCCTTCTCCGTCTGAACCTGCGTCCGCATGGGAGTCAGGAGGGGACGTTCCGGGGCCTGCCTCCCAGGGATGGCGGGAGCATTCCGGGCCGGGACGGCTAATAAAGCGCTCTGCAAACCCGCCGTGGTGGTCTCTTCCTGCCTGAGTCGGCCCGGCCCCCAGGGGAGGCACCTGTGGCCTGAGGCCCTGGGGGCCTGGGCTTTACCTAGGGGGCTCCTGGGCAGACGGCCACCCCCAGTGTGGGTGTAACAGCCGCCCACTCCTTACCCCCGCCGGGCCGCCCCTCCACCTTCCCGCCCCACCTCGGCGGTGCCCTTGCTGAGGCCGGGGGGGACAAGCCAGTGCCTCGGGGAAGAATCAGGGCTAGAAACTAGGCTCAGACCCTCCCGGTCCCACCTCCACCCCCCGGGCTGGCTCCACGGGCTGCATGCTGTCAGGAGCAGGGCCAGGACAGAAGCCTGGGTTGGGACCTGGTCACCTTCCCCCATTGAGGCACTTGGCCCCTCGCTGCTCAGGCTCTCGAAGTTTCCTGGGCAGTGGCTCAGGCCCAGCCTGTGGAGAGGACGGGCAGGAGCGTGGGCAGGCAGAGGGGGGGGCTGTGTTCCATCTCTGGTGCTCATGGCGGTGGGCCGGTGCTTCCAGAGACGGCCAGGCCTCTGGAGCCAGCACCCACAGTCCCCGTGCGAGGCCGGGACCTGCCCGGGTGTGTGCATCCCGGGGCAAGGCTGCAGGGCAGGCCCATCAGATACGGGAAAACCTGGCAGCCGCCATGTGGAATTTTCCCCATTCCAGAGTCGCCCAGCGATGGCGGGGGCAGCGGGGCTGTGACGTGGCCCATGCCCCACGGGGCAGCCGGCTGCTTTGGCACTGCCTGCAGCTGGAGCTGAGCATTCCCGGCTGTGTGTGTGTGTGTGTGTGTGTGTGTGTGCGCGCGCGCAATATCTCACCCCTCTCCTTGGCCCTCTGGGTGAAGGAGGGGAGCCCAGGACTGGGAAAGGGGGGGTCACCTGCATGCCGAGGGCACTGTGCTCAGCCCGGACTCCGGGTGCCTTGGAGAGGTGGGGTCAACAGAGCCCTCCCAGCGTCTGGCCCCTTGGGGACGGGTCCCTTGCCTGAGCTTCCTCTGGGCATTCTGGCACCACCCCCTCGCCATCCCCTGCCTTCGTCTCCATCTCAGAACCAAACAAGTGTATGCCAGCTCGCACTGACTCTGAGCAGGGGACCAACCTCCCATGGGGTCCTCAGGGCTCCAGAGCTCCCCTTAAAAGCTATCCAGCCTGTTTGGCTCAGTGAATAGAGCGCTGGCCTGAAGGGTCCCAGGCTCGATTCCGGTCAAGGGCATGTACCTTGGTTGCGGGCACATCCCCAGTGGGGGGTGTGCAGGAGGCGGCTGGTCGATGATTCTCTCTCATCGACATTTCTAACTATCCCTCTCCCTTCCTCTCTGTAAAAAAAAAAAAAAAAAAGTTAAGCAGCTGGTCCAGCCGCCGCCTCCTCCCCGGAGCGGGGCTGCCCGCACCACCACCACCACGCCACCCCGTTCCCCGGGCACCGTCGAATCCCCTCGGGCGAGGAGCTCAGCAGAGCCCCAGGGTCCGGCGGCGGGACAATGGCCCCGTTGGCGCGTCCGGGACAAACGCGCCTTGTTGGGCCGCCGGCGGGGGCGCGACGCTGAAAGCGGCCTCTGTGCGCCCCGGGGCGCGCGGAGGGGCCGGAGGGACCGGGAGGGGCGCGGAGGGGCCGGAGGGCGCAGGCCCGGGGCGCCCATTGGCTGCGGGGCCGCCGGGGGCCGGGCGAGGCTGCGGCCGCACCTGGCCGAGCGGGCGGGCGGGCGATCGGACGGGCGGGCGGCGTTGGGGGCGGGGCGGGAGCATGGCCCAGGCCCGGCGGACCAGGGGGCTCCGGTGGGTGCGCCCCGCCGCCGCCGCCGAGTAAGCGCCCGGGCGGCGCGGCCCGGGCCCAGCCTTCTAGCCAAACCCGAGGAGGAGGACGGGGACGAGGTACGTACCTACCGGGGGCGCGCAGCACCCACCACCAGCTGGCACCCTGCCTCGCCGCCCCAGCCTCCCCATGGGGATTGCGAGTCAGACCGGACTCTCAGACCCCCCCCCGCCCCCCCGAGTGGTTTAGGGGCGCGCTGAGCTACAGTGCAAGGGCTGGGGCCTGGGAGGGTGCAGGGGGGTTCTCACCCCGCCCTTGGTTTCTCCCCGGGGTCCCCATTCCCAGGGCTCCCCAGTTGGTGCACAGGGGACGGGTGGGGCTGGAGCTGGAGCTGGCAGTCCATTAATGATTAATCTTTGGCACGGCAGCCGTGCCCGGAGGAGAGGCAGGAATCTCCCCTCTGCCCCCAGCCTTCCCCCAGGAGGGGCTGTCAGAGCAGGGGCTGGGGACCTGGGTAAGGGGGGGGTGGGGGTGGGGAACCCCCTCTGCCTGGAGAAGGCCCCGCCCTGTGCCACTGAGGGGCCAGGCCTCCCAGGAGAGGCTCGTGGGAATGGGACTAACCCTGGTCTCCAGGAGGGGTCCCCAGGAAACCCAGCAGTTCCCAGGGGGACCAGCTTGGTAGCAAGCCAGCTGTGGCAACAGCTGGGAGAGAGACCGAGGTCCCTTCCCCGTGGGAACCCTCCCCCCGCTGCCTAGAAGCGGAGAGGTGATGGGTGCCCCTCTGGCGGCCATAACCCAGACGGGTGGGTGGGAGGGAGGGAGCAGGGGAGGGAGGGTGACAGGCCTGACACCCGATCGCCTGGGTTGCTGAGGTGACAGGTGCCATGGAAATCCTCAGGAGGACAGTCCGGTGGGGAGAATCCAGCCTCTTCCTTCACGGAGGGAGTGACCGGAGGCCCAGAGAGGGTGAGGCTGTGCGCAGGCCTGGCCGGACCAGCCCCGAGGCTGCTGGGCTCCGCCTCGCCCTGCAAAGCAGACGTGGCTAACAGTCCCCGTTATCCCAACGGGAAACTGAGGCTCAGGGAGATCCCGAGACTTGCCCGAGGTCACATAGTTCAAAGCTGGCTGCCTAGGAGTCTTGCCCCAGCACGCATCTCAGGATCTCAGCTCCGCTCAAGACTTCGGGGGGGTCCTCTCTGGGGTCTGAGCCTCTTGAAGCTGTCTGGGCTGCCCCACACCCCCACCCCCTTGCCTCAGCCCCTGGCTCCCAGCTCTGCCTGACACTCGGGCGGGCTGCTACGCAGGGAGCAGAGACAACAGGGCCCTGTTCCCAGCTGCCTCCTCGGGCGGTTGGTCCCCGGCTGCTCTAGGGCAGGTCCCTGCCTGGAGGAAGCTCCTGCTTCCCGCACATCCCGCGTCCGATGGGCCAGGTCTGGTGGTTGAGAGCTTGGGTCTGCTGCCCTGGTGCTGCCCAGCGAGGGAGGCGTGTGTCCCCGAGGGGCCCTCCCTCTGCCTGGGGTGCCACCCGGCGAGAGAGGCCATTAACTGGGGGAAGGAGGCACAGAGGGTGAAATTCCAGGCACGGCCGCAGCAGGCTCTCTTTTAAAAACAAGGATTTGAGAGAGGAAGGGAGAGGGAGAAAGAAATAGAAACATCCATGATGAGAGAGAACCATGAATGGGCTCCTGCCCACCTCCCCGCTGGGGATCGAGCCCACAACCCAGGCCTGTGCCCTGACTGGGAATCGATACCGTGACCTCCTGGTTCATTCATAGGTCAGCGCTCCACCGCTGAGCCACGGGGCTGGGCTGGCAGCACGCTCTCGATTTGTTTTGACCTGGTGAGGCGCATGGACCAGCCCTTCGAGGAGCCCAGAGGGGCCTTCTTTCCCGCCTGCTGGCTCCGGGGCAGTGATGAGATGTGGTTGGGCACCCCCCACCTGGTCCCAGGGGGTCCTGACTAGCCATGCGGCCTGGGGTGTGAAGTCCAGGGGGTCCTGACTAGCCATGCGGCCTCAGGTGTGAAGTCCAGGGGGTCCTGACTAGCCATGCGGCCTCAGGTGTGAAGTCCAGGGGGTCCTGACTACCCATGTGACCTCAGGTGTGAACTCGGGGGGCGGGGAGGGTATGTGGGTCTGGAGCCTGAGGAATATGGGCACTTGCTTGGCTGGGAGGTTGGCCTTCCAGGAGTTGGCACGGGCGAGTCCTGCTCCTCCTACCAGGGCCATGACGATATCCTAGGTGTGTGCAAGGGCTGTGCGTGCCTCGTCCCGTCCCGTCGGACCCTCTGCAAGCCCCCGAGAGGGTCGCAGCAGCCCCATTTTTTTAGGAAACAGGCTCAGAGGTGGGAAGTAGCCCAGTGGGTGAGTGGGAGAGCCGGGAAGGGCAGCCAGGGCCCCTCAGCCCCTCCAGGAGCAGAGAGAGAGGCAGGGGGGCGGGCGGCGGCGGGGCAATGTGGACAGCAAGTGCCCAGCTCCTTTAGAAAGCCTTTATGGTGTCACGTTTTTATGCAAACAAGTGTATGCCATCCCTTTAAAAAGCGTTTCAGTCATGCTAGAAGGTACAGAGGCCGCGAGTGCCAGCTCCCACCTGCTCACCTCCAGGGTTCTCTGACATTTGGGAGCTAAGAAAGAAGGGGTTGAGCCCTAGCCAGTTTGGCTTAGGGGACAGAGCCGGACCCAAGGGTCCCAGGTACCATTCCGGTCAAGGGCATGCACCTTGGTGACAGGCTCCTCCCTGGCCGGGGCCCTCAGGGCGCACCTGCAGAAGGCAGCCAATGGGATGTTTCTCTCTGTCTTTCCCTCTCCCCTCTCTCAGCTCTCTCTAAAAGATCAACAATGGGGAAAACACCCTTGGGGGAGAATTAACAGAAAGGAAGAAGGAGGTGACTGGCTTCTTAGTGTTAGCTTCCTTCATTGTTGGACATTGAGGCTGTGTCTAAATTTCCCCTTTGCTAAGGAATACCGCAGTGTACATCTTTGTGCGCCATCTCAGATCTCTCGCTGGAGTCTCTTCTCTGGCCGAATTCCCATCGGTGGGATCGCTGGGTCCGGGGATGGGCACTTTAGAATAGTCGCTGTCAGATATGCGCTCAGAGCCCTGGAGGGAGTCTTACTACTGTGCTCTTTTTAAAAAATATATTTTTATTGATGTCAGAGAGGAAGGAAGAAGGAAAGAGAGAGATAAACATCAAAGATGAGAGATTCATGGATGGGCTGCCTCCTGCACGCCCCACACTGGGGATCGAGCACCGCAACCCGGGCCTGTGCCCTGACCGGGAGTCGAACTGTCACCTCCTGGTTCATAGATCTGTGCTCAACCCACGGAGCCACACCTGGCAGTGCTATTGCTCTACTCTCTCTCTCTCTCTCTCTCTCTTTTTTTTTTTTTTTTTGTTAAAATATATTTTATTGACTTTTTGCAGGGAGGAAGAGGGAGGGATAGAGAGTTAGAAACATCGATGAGAGAAAATCATCGATCAGCTGCCTCTTGCACACCCCCTACTGGGGATGTGCCCGCAGTCAAGGTACATGCCCTTGACCGGAATCGAACCCGGGACCCTTCAGTCCGCAGGCTGACGCTCTATCCACCGAGTCAAACCGGTTTTGGCTATTGCTCTGCTCTTAACGTCTCTCCCAGCGTCCCCAGGAGAGTCTCCGGCCACAGGAATCAGCCCGAGGACACTCACCCCGCCACTTTCTCTGCCAGCGCCCCGTTCCCACGTGCACGCTGAGCAAACAGCACCGGGGCCCGTTCCTCAGGGAACGAATGTTCTGCAGCCGATGGCTCTGAGACCCCTGACCTTGACCTCCGAGGGGGACCTTCCCCGTCCTGCCTAGACCTTGGGAAAAACCAGTAGCATCTCGATTGGCCCCAGTCCCTCAAGGCCTAGTTCAGGCTGACCTGGGCCACCGCCCTTCCCACAGGGGCGGAGACAGCATTCTGTACTGTACCTCTTTGAGGGAGGAGGACTCGGAGCTCGTGAGATCTCATCAGACCCATCCTCCCGGGCCCTGGCCAGGTGCTCCCCTCAAGAAGGCCTTTGGGGTGATCTCACTCTCTGGGCTCCCCGATTTTATTTTTTTATTTTTTATTTTATTTTATTTTTAATATATTTTATTGATTTTTTACAGAGAGGAAGGGAGAGAGTTAGAGAGTTAGAAACATCGATGAGAGAGAATCATCGATCAACTGCCTCTTGCACACTCCCCACTGGGGATGTGCCCACAACCAAGGTACATGCCCTTGACCGGTTTCGAACCTGGGACCCCTCAGTCCGCAGGCCGACGCTCTATCCACTGAGCCAACCCGGTTTGGGCTCCCCCAGGTTTTAGACACATGTTTCTCTGGCCGGGTCTCAGCATCTTGGAGCCCTGTCGTGTGTGACCTTGGACCCGAGAAGACCCCTCTCTGAGCCTCAGTTTCCCCTCCCCCCGGGGTGTGGGTAACAGTGGTGGGTGTTCCATGCACAGGACAGTGTTCAATGAGATGTGATTCACGGAGCAACCAGCCTCCCCACCCCCTCCCGCGGCCTCTGAGCCGGTCCCGGGCTCTCTGCAGGGGCCCCCCGGCTGCACGTGTCCTTGGCCCAAGGAACGGGGGACCTCGCTGAGCCCTTGGGTGAAGGTGCAGGGAGGGAGGGTCAGGGGCCGGCCACGGGGCAGAGGGTGCCCTGGCCGGGTACAGGGACATCCACCTGCCGTCCCCAGGGAGGGAACTCATGAATATTCACACGCCGGCCGGAGCGGGAGGGAGCCAGCCCGCGTGTGACTGGGTGTCATTGGAGCGTTCCTGTTTCCCAGTGACCGCGGGCAGAGGCAGCCTGGGAGTCAGATGTGGCTCCGGCGGGGAGCGGAGAGGGAGAGCCAGCCCGCCGAGGCCCGAGGTAAGGTGACTCCTGCCCCGGTCCCCGCCCGGCGGTCCCCGCCACCAAGAGCTGCTGGCGGTGATGCTCCAGGCCGGAGGCTCGCCACCCTGGCGTGGGTAACCGTGTGCCCTCTGTGGGGAGGGGGGTGAGTCCTATTTCTCCTTCGTTCCGTGAAAGGTGCTAGTCCAGCCACGCCGGAGGACTGCCGGGCCTGGCCTGGGGCCAGCCACTGGCACAGACGGAGGGCAGGTGGCCGGGGTCACCCACAAGGGCAGGAGTAGGGGGGGGTGGGCTGGGGAGGGGGCACCGCCGGCCCCGTGTCTCCGGGACTGTCGCCGCCGTGGGCAGGGGAGGAGGGGGACCCGGTTCTAGTCCCGCCTCTGCTGCCACTGTGCTGTGTGACCTTGAGGGTGGCCCTGCCCTCTCTGAGGCTCGGGTCACACTGAGGTCGTCCTCAGTGTCCTATGGGTTTGGACCTGGGGCTGTCAGTTGCCTGCATCGTGGACAAGCAGACATAGACCTCGAAGGGACCATGACTGGGGTCCCGGGAGGACGATGATGATGATGGTGATGATGATGATGATGATAGCAATGGTGGCAGATCATGCTCAGTGAGGGTCTGCTCGGTGCCACCCCTGGGTCTGAGGGTGGGCACTTTAAAATGTTTTTTAAAATATATTTTATTGATTTCTCACAGAGAGGAAGGGAGAGGGATAGAGAGTTAGAAACATCGATCAGCTGCCTCCTGCACACTCCCTACTGGGGATGTGCCCGCAACCAGGGTACATGCCCCTGACCGGAATCGAACCCGGGACCCTTCAGTCCGCAGGCCGACGCTCTATCCACCGAGCCACACCGGTTTCGGCTATTGCTCTGTTCTTAATGTCTCTCCCAGCGTCCCCGTGAGAGTCTCCGGCCACAGGAATCAGCCCGAGGACACTCACCCCGCCACTTTCTCTGCCAGCGCCCGTTCCCGCGTGCACGCTGGGCAAACAGCACCGGGGCCCGTCCGTCAGGGAACGCATGTTCTGCAGACGATGGCTCTGAGACCCTTGACCTTGACCTCCGAAGGGGGCTCTTCCCCGTCCTGCTCCCACAATTGCAGGTCCTTCTCCTTCCTCAGTCTATCCCTGGTGATCCAGCTGCTCCTCCAGCCTCAACTTACCTCCATGTCCAAGGCCCCCAGCAAGTGTGTCTTCCGCGGTCCCGCCCAGGGGTGCGATGCCAGCTTTGGGGGCGCAGGGGGTTTGCACCGCCCTGGGATGCAGGGAGAGTTGGTTTCATCATGTTGGAGGAGATTTAAGGCCCAGAGAGGGACACAGACTTGCCTTAGAGCAGTGGTCGGCAAACTCATTAGCCCACAGAGCCAAATATCAACGGGACAATGATTGACATTTCTTTGGAGAGCCACAGTTTTTAAAGGTAAACTTCTTCTGACGCCACTTCTTCAAAATAGACTCAGCCCAGGCCGTGGTGTTTTGTGGAAGAGCCACACTCCAGGGGCCAGAGAGCCGCATGTGGCTCGTGAGCCGCAGTGTGCCGACCACTGGCCTAGGGACTTAATCACAAGGAGCAACAACAGCCTGTGATTATTGGAGTCGAAAGTCTAGGTCAGTGGTCGGCAAACTCATTCGTCAACAGAGCGGCAAACCGCGGCTTGTGAGCCGCATGTGGCTCCAGAGCCGCAGTTTGCAGAGACCACTGGCCTAGGGCGTCCAGCAAGGAAACAGCAGAGCTGGGACTCGAACCCAGGCCTCTGGCCCCCCAAGGGCTGGTGCCGTGTGACTTTCCCATGTGTTCCCGACACACGTGGGTCTCACGCGTGTGCTGCCCACCCTGGCCACGTCCTGCCCTGAGAGGCGTGAGGGTCCGTTTGCCAAACACTCACCAGGTGCCAGGCTCCGAGCGCCCGGGGCTGAATCACCACCCGGTTGGCCTGGGGATCCCGCCTCCCCCACACCCGGGGCCAGCTCAGCAGTGACAATAATAATTAATAGGTATTGATTTCTGCCCGTGGCCACGCACTCTCTCATTGAAATTCGCAGCCTCGTATCCCTACCTCCCCCTTCTCCCACCCCCGCCCCCCAGCCCGGCTCCTGGCTGCCAGTGTGGCCGTCGCCGGGCCTCCGTCTACCTGGGGCTCTGCCTGGGGTCCCTAGGGTGCTGGCTGCCCTGGTCTGGCTGTCGTGTTCGTTGTGCGTGGGAGAGGAGGCTCGGAGAGGCTGCGCGCTGGGCCCAGGGTCACAGGGGCCGGGCAGGAGGGGGAGCTCCCGTCGTGGGTGCCTCTAGCCGCTGAGACCGGAGGGACCAGCCACCGGGGCCCGCTCTGCCTCCCCACCTTCGCCCCGGCGCCCCAGCCGGGCCCTCAGAGGCCAGAGCCTGCCGGGCTGCTGGCCTTCCGGACGGACGGACGGACAGCCGGCCCTGGGCGGCACCCGTCCTTCCTCCCGGGGCCTGGGGCTGGGCCTGGGCCGCACCTCATGACGGGGAGCTGTGCTCCGGAGGCTGGCCGACCGCGGTGTGCGTCCCAGCCCCGAACCCCGCCTTGTCCGGTGACCCTGGGCCGATCACGTCACCTCTCAGAGCCTCAGTTTCCCCGTCTGCAGAAGGAAGGTGACAGTGGGGGCTGCCTCCCAGGGGAGCTGGGTGGAGGCGGTGAGATGCTCTGGAGAAGGCGCTGAGCCCAGAAGGTGGGACGGCCCAGCCCCCACCCCCCTCCCTGCAGCCAGCAGGCCCCCCCCTGTCCCATTCCCCCCGTCCCCCCCCCCCGTCCCCCACTGCTGGGTTGCAGGGAGCCCCAGTGGGAGAGTGAATGAATGAATGAGTGAGTGAGTGAGTGAGTGAAGCAGCGGTGGGGGCTGGGAGCACCTGGGCGGGGCCAGACGGAGCCTGATTGACAGCTCTGGGGAGCAGCCCGTCTGCCCCCTGCTGCCTGGCCTTCTGCTCGGAGCTGCTCCCTCAGCCTCTCAGAGCTCCTTCCAGAGGCGCCCTGGTGAGTGGGGCCGCGGGGTACGGGCGGGCGAGCGCTGGGGGTTTTCCGAGGGCAGGACCCCTAAGGTCCCCCCCCCCCCATATTCCAAAGCCAGGGCAGCTGAGGCCCCAGGCCCCGCTCGGGGTTTGGGCCGGAGTCTGAGGCGCTGGCCTGGCCCAGGCCCCCGGGGTGGAGGCCCAGGGGGCGCCTGAGGCCTGGTACAGGTTTGTGGGTGTTTTTTTTGTTTTTTTGGGGGGGCTGTGCAGTGGAGGCACAGCCTGAGGGTCCCTCAGGAGGAGAAGTGTCAGTCGTTTTGCCTGCCCCCCTCAGGAAGAGCCGGCGTGAGGGGCGCCGGGTCCCTGTGACTGAACCCCAGAACCTGAGGTGACGCCTCTCCTTCCGGGGGCCTCCAGGCCCAGCCAGACCCTCCTGACCGGCCCCCCCCCCCCCACCGTCTCCCCACAAGCTTCTTATCTAGTATTTAAATATATTTTATTACCTTTTTCTGATTAAAATGGCCCTCTATGCTCCTTTAAAAATGCAGCCATGGCCCTGGCTGGTTTGGCTCAGTGGATAGAGCGTCAGCATGTGGACTGAAGGGTCCCGGGTTCGATTCCGGCCAGGGGCACGTGCCTCGAGGGCATGCGGGAGGCCACCAATCCGTGTGTCTCTCTCACATCGGTGTTTCTCTCTCCTTCTCCCTCTCCCTTTCATTCTCTCTAAAAATCAAAGGGAAAAATATCTTTTTCAAATAAATGATTAAAAAAAAAAAAAGCAACCATTACGGTCCAGGCTGGGAGGTCCAGTTGGTTGGAGTGTATTCTCAGACACCAAAAGGCTGCCAGTTTGATACCAAGCAGGGGCACATACTACCTAGGTTGTGGGTTCGATTCCATAGTGGCTCGGTTCCTCTCACATTGATGTTTCTCTCTCTCTCTCTCTCTCTCTCTCTCAAATCAATAAAATCAATCAATCCTCAGGGGAGGGTTTCAATAAAGCAGCCCTTGCAGAAATGGGAAACTGGAAAACTGTTTCTGCATAGACCCCCGCCCCACACCCCGCCTTGAAGAGGGCACCGCGGTTAAAACGTAAAACGCTGCCCTCCACCTGTTCGTTTCTGGGCCCACATGTATGTTTACGTATGCACAGACGTGGGCTTGCGGGTGCGGTTGTTCCGGAACATTCTTTTTTCACGTGTACCCATCTCGGTGTGCTTGTGAGCCAGTCCATTGCGCTCTCCGCCTTGTTTTGTTTGTGCAGTGACCGCATGGGAGACGGGTGGCCGTCTGTGTCCTGGTCCCTGTGAAGGGCCCCGAGGTTGTGCCTAATTTTTTTGTTTTTCTGACCAAGCGGCCATGACGCCCTTGCACCTGTGACTTTGCCCCAAGCGTCTCCCTCAAACAGTTGGAATTCGGGGACTCGTAGTTTCTTTCCGCCTTCTGGAAACTCTCCCACACCCGTCCACCCCCCTGTCCACCCCGACCCCGTCCACCTGGCGCCCCCGAGTGGAGAGGGACTTGTCAGCTTCCCTCCTGTATGGTTCCTTCCTCTGCAGACTGCTGCTTCCTTCCTAATCCTCACCCGAAGGTATTTCCCATGGATTTCTAGGAGCAGAGGGAGGGAGAGGGAGAGACAGAGAGAAACATGGATGTGAGAGGAACACGCCGATCGGTTGCCTCCTGCACGAAGCTGACCAGGGCCCGGGCCGGGAAGGAGCCTGCAACCCCGGACCCTTCACTCCACAGGCCAATGCTCTATCCACTGAGCCAAACCAGCGAGGGCTGCAGATTGCTGCTTCTTTTAAAAAATTATATTGTATTGCTGTTTTACAGAGAGAACGAGAGAGGGATAGAGTTAGAAACATCGATGAGAGAGATACATCGATCAGCTGCCTCCTGCACACCTCCTACTGGGGATGTGCCCGCAACCAAGGCACATGCCCTTGACCGGAATCGAACCCTGGACCCTTCACTCTGCAAACCGACGCTCTATCCACTGAACCACACTGGTCGGGGCCAGATTGCTTCTTTATGTCCCTTCCCGTGCGGAGAAGTTTCTAGATGATGGGCAGAGGGCTCGGGGGCTGCTGTGGCTGGCGGGCGGGGCTTGGGGAGGGTGTGTGGGTCCCGCGTGTGACTGTTCCGGGGGGAGCATGTGGGGTTCTCTGCCTGGCGGGTTATTGGCCTCGGCCCCCGGGATCGTGGTGACGTGCCGGTGCGTGTAGTTACGGGGCAGCAGGCGTGACCTCCTGTGGCCTCAGGAACCGAGGGCCCCACGCCACGGGCGCCCGCACAGGAGTGGAAAGTTTTCCGCCTGGGCCTTGCCGCTGAGGGGGGCGGGGAGGCCTCTGACACACACACACACACACACACACACACACACACACACACCCCGCTCTCCCCGTGCCCCAGCCCTCCGCCCACTCCCACACCTAAACCAAGCAGAACACCGGACACCCCGTGAAACGGGCTTTTAAAATATATATATTTTATTAATTGTCTAGCAATATTAAGGATGTTTCTATCCCTCTCCCTTCCCATCTGTAATCAATTAAAAAAAAAAAAGTAAACTAGTAAACATCCACTTCAAGATTAAAACTGAACCAGGCGCCCTGGCTGGTGTGGCTCAGCGGATAGAGCGTCGGCCTGCGGACCAAAGGGTCCCGGGTTCGATTCCGGTCAAGGGCACGTCCCTCAGCTGCAGGCTCCTCCTCAGGATCCTCCCCGGGGCCCCGGCCGGGGCTCATGCAGGAGGCAGCCCATCGGTGTGTTTCTCCCAGATCGATGTTTCTCTCTGTCTCTCCCTCTCCCGCTCTCCCTCCCTCCCTTCCTCCCCCCCCCCTCTCTCCCTCTCTCTCTCTCTCTCTCTCTCTCTCTCTCTCTCTCTCTCTCGCACTCTCTCTAAAAATCAACGGGAAGCCGAAACTGGTTTGGTTCCGTGGATAGAGCGTTGGCCTGCGGACTGAAAGGTCCCAGGTTCGATTCTGGTCAGTGGTTGCAGGCACATCCCCGGTGGGGGGTGTGCAGGAGGCAGCTGGTCGATGTTTTTCTCTCATCGATGTTTCTAGCTTTCTATCCCTCTCCCTTCCTCTCTGTAAAAAAAGAAAAAGAAAAAAAAAAAAAAGAAGAAGAAAAAAAAAAAAAGAAACTGGTGTGGCTCAGTGGATAGAGCGTCAGCCTGCCGACTGAAAGGTCCCAGGTTGGATCCCAGTCAAGGGCATGTGCCTTGGTTGCGGGCACATCCCCAGTAGGGGGTGTGCAGGAGGCAGCTGGTCGATGATTCTCTCTCATCGATGTTTCTGACTCTCTATCCCTCTCTTTTTCTCTCTGTAAAAAAATCAATAAAATATATATTTTTAAAAATCAATAAAATATAAAAATAAAAAAGTAAAAATCAACAGGGAAAATGTCCTCAGGTGAGGATTAACGGAACAACAAACGCACGGCGCCGAGCTGCAGGAACCGCTCCTGGCCCCCTCCGGCTTCTCTCCGCGTTGGCGTTGCCGGCGTCTCTCTCCGCAGCTCCGTCCCCGGGTTCCTCCACACGTTTGTCTCCGTCTGCCTCGTGCTGGGGGCCGCCAGCTGGTGATGCCCCTCCACCCAGCCAGGCCTGGGGCAGGGTGGGCGCCCCCCGTGGCCGGCCTCCTGACGCTTGCCCCGCTGTGTGCCCGCCCCCCCAGGTGTCTGAGATGCCGCCGCCTCAGAAGAAGCGCTGGGAGTCCATGGCCAAGGGGCTGGTGCTGGGCGCGCTCTTCACCAGCTTCCTGCTGCTGCTGTACTCGTACGCGGTCCCTCCACTGCACCCCGACCTGCCGTCCACGTGAGTGGCCCTCCCGGGCGACCCGGGGGTGGGGGTGGGCCTGAGGGGGCACCCTGAACCGTGCACGCGATGCCGAGGGCAGAACGCACCGTGTAAGCCGGGGCCTCAGTGTCCCCATCTGTGAAATGGGTACAATGCAGAGCCTGCCTTCTGCGGCACGGGGATCCGATGCCACCGTCCGAGACTTGGATTTTTATCGCCTGAGGCTCCAATGGGGCTGGGGGGGGGGGGTGACTTGTCCATGAGCCCTTGGCTGGCACAAGGCCCGGATGCAAACAGGGGGTCTGTGGGCCTCTCAGCCTGCCTCCTAACCATGAGGCTGTCCCACCCCCTTCCCCTCCGGGCTGCTCAGCTAAGCCCACATCCCCAGTGAGGGGGGGGGTGTGTGTGCAGGAAGCAGCTGATCGATGAGTCTCTCTCATCGATGTTTCTAACTCTCTATCCCTCTCTCTTCCTCTCTGTAAAAAACCAATAAGATATATTAAAAACAAACGAAAACAAAACAAAACAAAAAACAACAACAAAGCACTGGCCCAGGCACTGCGGCCTGGAGGAAGGCCCATCGGGGGTCCCCATCCTGGCTCCCCTGCCACCACCGTCCCCAACACCCCTGCTGCCCGGACACCGGGGCCTGAGGTCCTTTCCCCCCTCCCTGACCACCCCTGAGGCTCTCCCCACCCTCTCTGTGCCCGGCAGGACCCCGGAGGGCACCCCGTCCTGCTCCCCGGCCCCGGATGAGTCCGAGACGACGGCGGCGGCCGCCAACGGCTCCTCCTCGCCCGCCAACGGCTCCTCCCCGGGGGGCTGCCGGCCGCGGCGGGACATCGTGTTCATGAAGACGCACAAGACGGCCAGCAGCACGCTGCTCAACATCCTGTTCCGCTTCGGCCAGAAGCACGGGCTCAAGTTCGCCTTCCCGAGCGGCCGCAACGACTTCGCCTACCCGGCCTTCTTCGCGCGCCGCCTGGTGCAGGGCTACCGGCCGGGCGCCTGCTTCAACATCATCTGCAACCACATGCGCTTCCACTACGACGAGGTGCGCGGCCTGGTGGCGCCGGGCGCCGCCTTCATCACGGTGCTGCGCGACCCGGCGCGCCTGTTCGAGTCCTCCTTCCACTACTTCGGCTCGGTGGTGCCGTCCACGTGGCGGCGGCTGCGGGGCCGCGCGGACAAGCTGGCGGCCTTCCTGCGGGAGCCCGACCGCTACTACGACCCGCGCGGCCTCAACGCGCACTACCTGCGCAACCTGCTCTTCTTCGACCTGGGCTACGACAGCGGCCTGGACCCGCGCAGCCCGCGCGTGCAGGAGCACATCCTGGAGGTGGAGCGCCGCTTCCACCTGGTGCTGCTGCAGGAGTACTTCGACGAGTCCCTGGTGCTGCTCAAGGAGCTGCTGTGCTGGCAGCTGGAGGACGTGCTCTACTTCCGCCTCAACGCGCGCCGCGCCCCCGCCGCGCCGCGCCTCTCGGCCGAGCTCTACCGCCGCGCCACCGCCTGGAACGTGCTGGACGCGCGCCTCTACCGCCACTTCAACGCCAGCTTCTGGCGCCGCGTGGACGCCTTCGGCCGCGAGCGCATGCGCCGCGAGGTGGCCGCCCTGCGCCGCGCCAACGAGCGCATGCGCCGCATCTGCATCGACGGCGGCCGCGCCGTGGACGCCGCCGCCATCCGCGACGCCGCCCTGCAGCCCTGGCAGCCGCTCGGCGCCAAGTCCATCCTGGGCTACAACCTCAAGCAGAGCATCGGCCGGCGCCACGCGCAGCTCTGCCGCCGCATGCTCACGCCCGAGATCCAGTACCTCATGGACCTCGGCGTCAACCTGTGGGTCACCAGGCTCTGGAAGGCCGTGCGCGACTTCCTGCAGTGGTGACGTGGCGTGGCGGCGTGACGGCGTGGCGTGACGGCGTGATGGTGTGACGGCGTGATGGCGTGATGGCGTGATGGTGTGACGGTGGGGGGGGCCTCCTGTCTGCACACTCCTGCTCCCCCCCGGGCAGGGGCCTGCTGCTGGCCTTCTCCATCCACCCCCCTCCTGCCCCCTAGTCCCTCCTGGTGCCACCTCGGTCCCCGGGGGAAGGGGGGGGGGGCTGCCCTGGGGATGCAGCCAACCAGCCAGTCTGTGCCCCCAGCATCAGTATTTGACTAATTGTACCTTTTCTTTTTTTCTTTCTTTATTTTTTAATTTAAATCCCCTTTTTTTCTGTTCTACTTCCCGCCTCCCCGCTAAGGGGAGGCCTCAGAAGTAAAGGCATTTCACGTTTTGTTAAATCAGCCTCCGTGGTGGTGACTGTCGTCGGGGCTCGGGTGGGGGTAGCTGGTAAGGGCTGGGGACCCCAAGAGGGCGTGGGTGGGTGTCTGCCTGTGGGACTGTGTCTGTGGGACAGAGCGGGGTGGGGGTGGGGTGCGAGGGTTTGGTGTGTTACATGCTGAAGTCCCGTGGGGTTGAAGGACTCCCATGAGCCACCAAGATCAGGGAGATTGTGTGTGTGTGTGAATGTGTGTGTGTGAGTGTGTGTGTGAAATCAATAAAATAAAGAGAAGATTCTTCAAATAAATAAAAGTGATCCCCCAGGGTCTCTGGTTGCTGGTAGCTTGCAGGAGCCAGGCTGCTCTTGCTACAGCGAGGCAGCAGGGGGCGCCGTGGTGCCGAATTTGGTCTTGGTCAGTCCTGCTATTTCTGTCCAGCTGGGGGCACCACCATGCCCAGCCATGGGTAGGCCTGACATGTGAAAGCCAGCGGAGGGGGGGGGGGGGTGTGTGGGGGGAAATGACTGTCCCCGGGGAGAAACGCAGTGGAACCACCTGTTCCTCTCCATTGTGAGTGAATTGTAGCCCCTAAAAGGAGATGTTGGTGCTGGCTCAGGGGGTTGAGCATCAGCCTGTGCACTGAAAGGTCCCGGGTCCAGTCAGGGTGCAGCTGATAGATGTTTCTCTTTCATAGTGACGCCTCTCTCTCTCTCTCTCTCTCTCTCTCTCTCTCTCTCTCTCTCTCTCTCAAAGGGCATGTGGGACGTGGCCATATCGGACCCCGTCTTTCCCTGGCGTCACCCCGAGCTGGTGGGGAGCCAGGGAAACCCTCCGGCAGCTGCCCCGAGCCTAATCTCCACCTCCCAGGCGGCCTCGGCGGGAGGCCCCCGCTGCCCCGGCAACCGGGTCAGACAGACACTCCCTCCCAATCCTCCTCCCAAGGTCCCCCGAGCCCAGGCCTGCGTGTTCGGAGGCGTATCCCGTGGCCTCCGTCCTGCTGAAGGTCCACAGGGGGGCGCCATTCAGCCAGGACGCGGGGCGGGCCAGGCAGGACGCCCGCAAAGCCTGATGGCACCCCCAAACACGGAGATGCCCTCCACCCAGCAGGCTCTGCTTCCGTCGGCGGGTTACAGGCTTGAGTGCGGACGGCAAGGAGGGCACCTGTGCCAGCGAGAGATGCCAGCTGTTTTCAGAGCCTCTGGAAGGCGGGAGGAGGCGGGACCGCCGGGAGGGGGGGGGCAGGTGTGACCTCAGCGTCACATCCACTGACAACGCCCTCATTGCCGTCCAACGCTCTCAGCCCACACCCCACGAAAGACGGGGTGTCTGTCCGTCTCCCGAACCACGGGCGCCCAGAAGGTGAGAGCACAAGTCCTCCACGCCCAGCGAGATCTGGGCTGGGCCCTAGCCGGTTTGGCTCCGTGGGCAGAGCGTCAGCTTGCGGACTGAAGGGTCCCGGGTTCGATTCCGGGCAAGGGCGTGTACCTTGGTTGCGGGCACATCCCCAGTAGGGGGTGTGCAGGAGGCAGCTGATGGATGTTTCTAGCTCTCCATCCCTCTCCCTTCCTCTCTGTAAAAAAGTGAATAAAATGTACTTTAAAGAAAGAAAGAAAATTATTATTATTTTTTTAAAGAATGTTGTAGAAATTAGGTATGGAACCAGGCACTGGAGATATCGGGGGATGGGGGCGGGGGGGGGGGTACGATACCTTGCAAAGTGTGTGGTTGTCTGACCGCCCGGCTGTGTGCACCTGGAATGAACACACAGCGATGCTGCACGTAAACGGCGATGGGAAAATAAAACTGTAAAAACATAACCAAGGGGCCCACGTGGCTCCCGTGCCCTGAGCTAATATTTACCAAGCCCTTAGGACAGGGCCTGGCCACTGAGGACCTCTCTTTGGAGGTGACGGCCACCTGTGGCATTTCAGAAGCATGGCTTCCTGCCCCTGAGGAACCGGGGAATGGTGGGGAGAGATTTCTTTCCTTGTCTGGCCCTCCTTGAATCAGCGGACTTGGATTTACATGCCAAAAGCATCTGGCATACACACTGAGTGGTCTGATGATGATGATCTCTGAACGCGTAACAATCTGGCCACTCAGTATATATATATATTAGAGGCCCGGTGCATGAATTTGTGCATGGGTGGGGTCCGGCCAGCCTGGCCAGGGAGGGGGGACGTGGGTGGTTGGCCTGCCTGCCTGCTGGTCAAACTCCTAGTCGAGGGGACAATTTGCACAGTAGCCTTTTATTCTATAAATAGGATAGACACCGAGTGGCCAGATGATTATGTGTCATTTCCACACGGAATCAATGTAAGAAATCAAATAATGAAATATTAAAATTGTTTGGATACCAGGTCCCCGAAATGGGGTGTCTGTCTCACAGTGACATCTCCATTCCCCCTGGTGGCAGGCCACACCCCCCAACCTCAAAGCCCAGGTTGGTGGGCGAAAGCCTAGAAGACATGGTTGGCCGAAGCCGGTTTGGCTCAGTGGCAGAGCGTCGATCTGTGGACTGAAAGGTCCCGGGTTCGATTCCGGTCAAGGGCATGTACATTGGTTGCGGGCACATCCCCGGTGGGGGGTGTGCAAGAGGCAGCTGGTCGGTGTTTCTCTCTCATCGACGTTTCTAGCTCTTTATCTCTCTCCCTTCCTCTCTGTAAAATATCAATAAAATATATTTTTAAGAAAATTTACCAAAAAAAAAAAAAACAAAACACGTGGTTGGAACCCAGGGGAGAGCAGAGGGCAGAGGCCTGGCAGCCTGGTTTCCCACGCCTCTACCTGCCCCGCCCACCTGCTCCTCTCCCTGGGCAATGTCTGCTCGGACCAACGTGAACTTTCTCACCGGCCCCGGGGACCTCGGCTCCCCTCTCAGGTGCCATCCCCGACACCTGCATCAACAGCCTCCCACCTTCTGGCCTCCTAACCCCCCATCACCCTCCTCCTTCCCCCCACCCCCCCTTCTTGCAGGCTTTTATCTGATCATGGCCACCTCCCCCCCCCATCCCCCACCCCAGGCCTTGGGCTGCAGATCCTCCCCAGAACTCAGGAGGAGCCACCCCCCCATCTCACCGCAGCAGCTCGCTGCTCTGCTGACAGGAAGCAAGGCCCCTGCCAGCCTGCGGGCACCGGTGTGCCCGGCCAGGCCAGCCCCGGCGGCAGGCACCCAGCTAATCCTCCTGGCCACCTTGCAGGCTGCAGCCCTTTGACAGAGGCCTCTCCTATCAGCGGGGGAGCACGGCCAGGGTGGAGCCTGCCTTCGGGGTCTGGGGGGGAGCGGATGGGGGGGGCCCTTGGGGAGAAAGGCCCCAGGGGCCACCTCGAGGGCTGAACCACGTTCCTAAAAGCGCCCCGTCTTTGCCGGGAGGGGATCCCTGAAACTGGCTGGTGTCCTTGGTGCCCCCCCCCATTCCTGTGGGAGCCAGCGGGAGCCCCTGGGCAGAGGAGGCCTGGAGCTGGGGGTGCTGGCTGTCTCAGTGCCGTCTGCTTCAGGGGGCGGTTTCCTCCTGGCCCCGCCAGGGTGCACCTTGGGGACAGCCGATGGCAGACACCCCAGAGGGCGGGACAGACGGGGCGGGGCGGCCGGGGCTCTCCCGTCGGGGGCGGGCCAGCCTCGGACCTGAGGGCCAGGAGCCGGCGCCGGGAGCACCCGGAGCAGCAGAGGCCGGCGCCCGGGCACCATGAGCGGCCGCGTCGGGGACCTGAGCCCCCAGCAGCAGGAGGCCCTGGCCAGGGTGAGCTTCTTGGGGGCCCGGGCTGGGAGGCTGGTCTCCGCCCCCCTCCCTGCCCCTGCCCCTGCCTCGCCGTCTGATGCCGGAGGCCCTATTGCCGTCTGATGCCGGAGGCCCTATTGCCCGGAGGGGAAAGGGGACCCTGGAGAGCGGCCTGTCCCTCCGTGGGCACCTGTGCCTGGAGCTCCGGCTGCTGTGCACAGGACGGGGGACAGGAGCCCTTATCTGGGCCACCCGAGGCCCCACCCAGCTCCCACGCCTGCTGCTCCCAGGCCACAGAGCCCCCTGGCGCCTGCTCCCCGCTGGGGGTGGGGGGCGGGAAGGGGAGGGAAGGGGAGGGGGTCCCTGCCCCCTCTGCTGCCCCCTCTGCAGTCCTGCTTCTGGGCAGTTCAGGGCAAACAGACTCCCAGATGGCCCGCCTTGATTGCGACATGTGTTTGGCTTCTGTGACTCACCGGGGCCCACGCCGCCTCTCGAGGCTGCCAGTGTTTTCATGAAAGGGGGGATGGAGGAATGGGGTGCTCTCCCGAGAGCCCATGGGGTGTAGGCCGCACCGGGCTCGTCCAGGCCTGAGGGGCCACAGCAGGAATGGGGTCTGCAGGGGACCAGATGCTGGAAGCTGTGCCCCAGGGCAGGGGGGGAGAGGGGGAGGGAGGGGGAGGGCACAGCCCTGGCTGGCACTGGGGCAGGGAAGGGCAGCCCGGCTCCTCCCCTCCAAGGACCTGGGGGCCCCTGGGGAAGGAGGGGCCGGAGTGAATTCCTCCCAGAGGAGAGATGGGTGCCAGGTGAAGGGTGGGGGCCCCCGGGGGGATCCCCAGGGGAAGGAGGAGGTTCCAGGAGCAGAGGGTCCCAGGTGAAGGCAGGGTCCTCACCGGAAAGACAGCGGGTCCCCCCATGAGCCCTCCCCCTCCCTTCCCCTCCCCTCCCCTCCCCTTCCTCTCCCCCTCCCCCTCCCCCTCTGGCAATGGTCTCAGAGAAGCCAGGCCCCTAAGACCCTAGGAGGGACCGTACACCGGCTTTTGGGTGGAAACCTAAGGAGAGTATACTTAGTGTTACCGTTATGTAAAATTAAGGAAAAGGAGCCCAGCTGCCGGGGCTCAGTGGTTGAGCGGGGACCTGCGAACCAGGAGGTCACGGTTCGATTCCCGGTCAGGCCACATGCCTGGGTTTCGGACTCCATCCCCAGGAGGGGGCGTGCAGGGAGGCAGCCGATCCATGGCTCTCTCTCACCATCGATGAGTCTATCTCTCCCTCTCCCTCTCCCTTCCTCTCTGACGTCGATGAAAACATATTTCAAATCATAGACGCAGCATCAGGGGCAGCACTCCTAGGATGTTCTGGTTGGCCCGCGTCCAGTTCACCCGGGGTCTTTGCAGAAAGAGGAACGGCAGGGTCTCCCCTCGGACTGACAGAGGGAGGGTCCTGGGGGACAGGGATCCCCCGGGTGTGAGAAGGACACAGGTCTCCCTGCCACGTGGGGCGGGAGGGGTGGGTGTGGTCCGTTCCCAGGTGGCGAAACGATACAGGCGGCGGCTGCGGACTGTGCGGTCCCCGGGCAGGGTCCCCGGGCAGGGCTGACTGGCTGACGGAGGTGCACGGGGTCGGGGATGGGGATGGGGTTATGGCAGCCCCCCTGACAACCATATGCCCCCCCCCTTAGTTCCAGGACAACCTCCAGGACCTGCTGCCCACCTTGCCCAAGGCCGATGCCCACTTCCTCCTGCGCTGGCTGCGAGGTGAGGGCCTCGGGAGGGGGGTGGGGGGCTTTGGGGGCAGGGCGGTAAGGAACACGGGCTCTGAGCCCTGCTGTCGTGGCTCTGTGGTGGAGCATCGGCCTAGGAACCCGGAGGTGAGGGTGCGATTCCCGGTGAGGGCCCAGGCCCCGGTTGTGGGCTCGATCCCCAGTCGGGGGTGTGTAGGAGGCAGCCGATCCATGGTTCTCTCTCATCATGGATGTTTCTCTCTCTCTCTCCCTCTCCCTTCTTCTCTGAAATCAATAAAAATATACACTGAGCGGCCAGATTATGATGATCTCTGAACACACAATAATCTGGCCACTAAGTGTGTGTGTGTGTGTGTGTGTGTGTGTGTGTGTGTGTGTATTAGAGGCCCAGTGCATGAATTCGTGCATGGATGGCATCCAGCCAGCCTGGCCAGGAGGAGGGGACACGGGCAGTTAGCCGGCCTGCCTGCTGGTTGAACTCCTGGTTGAGGGGACAATTTGCATATTAGCCTTTTATTACATAGGATATACACACTTTTATTATATAAGATATATATATATATTTATAGGATATGCGTTCAGAGATCATCATAGTCTGGCCACTCAGTGTGTTTAAAAAAGGAAAAAAGAACCCAGGCTCTGGAGCCAGCCTCCTCTGGGCTAGAATCTGAGCTCCCCTTGCGACGGGCATGGCACAGAACACCCCCGGAGCCTCTGTTTCCTCATCTCACATGTGGGGCGAGGCCGCCCCCAGGGGTGGCTGTGAGTGTGACGGGAGAGGGTGGAGAGCCTGGCACCGGTGGGCAGGGGGCCGAGGTGAGGTCCCAGTCAGCACCTCCCTCGGAAGGTCCTGGGATGGCGGGCTTGGCCAGGCCTTGAGCCAGACCTCTGACCACGGTCTCCGGCACCTGCGTTCGGGCCCGTCTCCAGGTCCCTGGAGACCAGGCTGTGTGTCCCCGTCGAGAACCTGGCACCGAGCACACAGGCCAGGACGCGGACGTCATGAGAGGCGGGGGAGTTTCTCCCAGGAATGGCTGAGCCAGGGCAACGCGGTTAGAATAACAGCCACAGCGACGTCGGCTCAGCATGCCCCGGGGGACAGGGTTTGAACTTGATCCTCGGGGCAGAGCTGGCGGCCTTGGTGGGTTTTCTCTGGAGGGGGGTCCCGGCCAGGGCAGAGGAGGCCTTGTGGTATCTCGGGCTCCTTCACCTCTGACCCCGTGTCTCCCCGAAGGCCCATCCCAGGGCGAATTCCCCATGAGCCAGCCGTCTCAGAGCAATTTTATCCAAAATCAGTAACCACCACACTGTCTGCCAGGCAGTGAGAATTGACTGTGAGCCAGGTCATGTGGCAAGCACTTTGGTCGTGTGGCAAGCACCTTGGGTAACTCTGCAAAAGGTATTATTCCTGCCTTGATCGGTGGCTCAGTGGGTCAGGGCCCCGGCTTGTGCATCAGAGGTTGTGGGTTCGATTCCCGGTCAAGGGCATGTACCTAGGTTGCAGATTTGATTGCTGGCCCTGATCAGGGTGCATGTGGTAGGCAACCAATCAGTGCACCTCTCTCACATCTAGGTTTCTCTCTCTTTCTCTCTCTCTCTCTCTCTCTTATCCTCAGGTGAGGGTTAACAAAAACAAATATATTATTCCCATTTAATTGATTATAAAACTAAGGTAAGCTATTTGCTTAAGGTCGCACAGCAAATAAAAGGACAAAACCGGTTTGGCTCAGTGGATAGCAAGTCGGCCTGGGGACTCAAGGGTCCCGGGTTCGATTCCCATCAAGGGCACGTACCTTGGTTGCGGGCACATCCCCGGTAGTGGATGTGCAGGAGGCAGCTGATCGATGTTTCTCTCTCATCCATGTTTCTACCTCTCAATCCTTCTCCCTTCCTCTCTGTAAAAAACTCAATAAAATATATATTTAAAAAGGACAAAACTAGACTTCAAGCCCGAATCATCCTGACTCCAAAACCCAAGCTCTTCACCCGGGGATCGAACCCACAGCCCCCGGCATATCTGAACGATGCTCTAACCAACTGAGCCGCCGGTTCAGGGTGAGACCAACATCTAGAATGAAGAGTTTAAAAAGTCCTGCAGCTGAAACCAGTTTGGCTCAGTGGATAGAGCATCGACCTGCGGACTGGAGGGTCCCAGGTTCGATTCCGGTCAAGGGCATGTACCTTGGTTGTGGGCACATCCCCAGTGGTGGGTGTGCAGGAGGCAGCTGGTCGATGTTCCTCTCTCATTGATGTTTCTAGCTCTCTATCCCTCTCCCTCTCTGTAGAAAAATCAATAAAATATATTTTTTAAAAAAATAAAATGTCCTGCAAACCAAGATAAAGACTTTCTCCAAAGCCTTCTGGACCCTCCCATGTTCCCAGACTTTCCACACCGTGTACCCTTGGGGTGTCAGGGACAGACAGGCCCCCCCCCCCCCCAATGTCCTCATGGGTTTTCAGAGAAAAGCGTGTTTTATATCCGGCCCCACGCGCCCTCTGACCTCGCCTCTCCCCGCAGCTCAGAAACTTTGACCTGAAGAAGGCAGAGGACATGCTCCGGAAGGTGAGGCCCGTTCCCCGCGCTCGCCGCCTCCCCCACGCGGCTCCCCAGGGATCGGCCACAAAGCGGGGGACCCTCGCCCCGTCCTGCTGTCTTCTCCCCCCACCCCCCTCGGATCCCTTTCGGCACCGGACCCAGGCCCCCCGCCGTCCTGCTCCTGGTGCCTCCCCCCTCCCCTGTTCCCCCTTCCACCCCGTTCAGTGTGGGCAGAGCCCGGGGGGACGCGGCGGCAGGGCCTTGGGGAGCAGAGGGACCCTCGGGGCTCGCAGCCTCCAGTCCCGCCCTGTCCCCCCAGCACATCGAGTTCCGGAAGCAGCAGGACCTGGACCACATCCTCACGTGGCAGCCCTCAGAGGTGAGCCCCACCCTACCCCCCAGGCCGTGTGGCCACCCCCTCCCGCTCCCCTTCTCCCCTCCTCCCCCCCGCCCATGTCCAGCTGCCTGATGGCACAGGGACGTGGCCCGAGGAGGGGGGCAGGGGCGGGGGCGGGAAGGGGCCGAGCTGAGCAGGCCCCTCGCCCAGGTGGTCCAGCGCTACGACTCGGGCGGCCTGTGTGGCTACGACTACGAGGGCTGCCCCGTGTGGTTCGACATCATCGGGGGCCTGGACCCCAAGGGGCTGCTCCTGTCCGCCTCCAAGCAGGAGCTGATCCGCAAGCGCATCAAGGTCTGCGAGCGGCTGCTGCAGGAGTGCGAGCTGCAGAGCCAGAAGGTGAGGGGCCGGCGGAAGCCGGTGTGGCTCAGTGGATAGAGCGTCGGCCTGCGGACTGAAAGGTCCCAGGTTCAATTCCGGTCAAGGGCATGTTCATTGGTTGCGGGCACATCCCCAATAGGGGGTGTGCAGGAGGCAGCTGGTCAATGTTTCTCTCTCATTGATGTTTCTAACGCTCTATCCCTCTTCCTTCCTCTCTGTGGAAAATCAATAATATATATATATATATATATATATATTATATATATGGAAAGAAGGTGAGGGGCCAGGGCCAGGGGCTGGGGAGCGTTGGGGGGCAGGGGAAGGGATGGGGAAGGGGGTCAGGTTAGACCCACTCTTGTCTAAAAGGTGGCACCAGGCCCAGCCGGTGCGGCTCAGTGGTTGAGGGTCGACCTGTGAACTCGAGGCCACACAGCCCGCCCACAGCACAGCGCCGGCTTGGACACAGCGGTGGGACTGCAGACACTGGTCAACGCAGTGTATGCTGTTGTCTCCGAAGGTGCCCAGTGACTAAGGAGCGGTAATTTTTAAAATGTATATTTTTTATTGATTTTTTTACAGAGAGGAAGGGAGAGGGATAGAGAGTTAGAAACATCAATCAGCTGCCTCCTGCACACTCCCCACCGGGGTTGTGCCCATAACCAAGGTGCATGCCCTTGACTGGAATCAAACCTGGGACCCTTCAGTCTGCAGGCCGAAGCTCTATCCACTGAGCCAAACCAGCCAGAGCAGGAGCAACAATTTTTAATCCCACAGCTAACTCATGGCAGGGTTTACATGTATCTTAAATCGTCTCAGAGCCGAGGCAGGTGCATCTGCTTGGAAAACACTGCGGGCAGCCAGGGCGGGGGAGGCAGGAAGGTAGGAGCCGGGCCCAGGTCTCTGTGGCCTCCATCTCCTCTTGTCCGACCTACCCTGAGTGGCCAGAGGATGATGATCTCTGAACGCATAATCATCTGGCCACTCGGTGTGTATCCTGTAGAATAAAAGGCTAATATGCAAATTGTCCCCTCGACCAGGAGTTCGACCAGCAGGCAGGCCGGCCAACCACCCATGTCCCCTCCCCTTGGCCAGGCTGGCCAGACCCCACCCATGCATGAATTCATGCACCGGGCCTCTAATACACACACACACACACACACACACACACACACACTAGTGGCCAGGTTACTATGCGTTCAGAGATCCTCATCCTCGGCCACTCACTGTCTACGCCTGCTCCGCCCCATGCAGCTGGGCAGGAAGATCGAGACGGTGCTGATGGTGTTTGACTTGGAGGGGCTGAGCCTGAAACACCTGTGGAAGCCAGCGGTGGAGGTCTACCAGCAGGTAAGGTAAGCGGCCGGCTCGAGGCCCCTAGGGAGCCACTGCCCACACCCGCTTCAGCCCACGGAGGAGGGGGAACCCCATCCCTACCCCCGCCCAGGGGTCCCACAGAGCAGTCAGAGACGCCGACCTGGGGCACCCCCTGCGAGGAGAAAGGCGAGCAGGAGTAGCACAGAGGACGTAGTGGATGCTCATGGGAAGGGTGGGGGGAGGGACTAGGGATGAGGGGGATGGGGGCTCTCGTCCCCGCAGCCTCGGAGGCCACCAATCCCGGCAGGAATGTCGGGGTGTGGCCTCAGCCAGACTCTTCTTGACTTGACAGTTTTTCGCCATCATCGAAGCGAATTATCCCGAGACACTGAAGAATTTAATCATTGTCCGAGGTGAGGATTAATGGGGCAGCAGGGAGGGGGTGGAGGAGGCAGGAGGGGGCGGGGGGAGGGGGCTATGGGTAAGCCACCACGTTCAGGGCTTCTGAAACCATCCTTTGTGAAGATTGGGTGTTTGTTGTTGTTGGTTTGTTTTTTGTTTTTGGTGTGTGGATGTTTAAGCTCAGTGCTTCCCAGGCTGATATGTCGGGGATATACAAAAGCCTGTGCAGCAATGTCAAATAAGTTGTAAGTTTCTAAATGTTTGCTGTTACTTTCTTTACTCACCTGGGTGTGCGACGGTAACGGAGGTCTATGGACCACAGGGCTCGGTGAACACACTTTGGGCGGGAATGGCCCCTGTCTGTGACAATGGTGGGGTTGCGGGGGAATCACCGTATGGGCTCTGGGTCAGATGATTTGGCCTCCAACCTAGCTAGCTCTGTGACTTGGAGCGAGCCTGTTGAACCTCAGTTTTCCCATTCTGTCAAATGGGGATGCGGTGGCACCTTCCCTGCGAGACAGCTGTGAGGCTAAATGAGACCGTCTGTGGAGAAGGCGTAGCACAGAGCCTGACCCTCAGACGGGTCCTCGTGAGTGTGGGTGATGCAGGTGGGACCTGAGGCCGAAGGCAGGTGCCCCACCTACTTGCACCCAAGAGGACCCCAAGGCAACCTGGGAACCCCTGGGTGTGGAAGAGAAGAGGCGGCTGCTGGGGAATCAGCACTCCTGCCGCTGAACAGGGAAGCCAGCCGCGGGCGGAGAGCCAGGCTCTGTGCCAAGCGTTAGGCCTGCGCTCGTAAGCGGAACCTCCGGTCTATGTAGTTACAGTTAGCAGCACGAGCACTCAGAGAGGGCGGGCAACTAGCTGAAGGCCACACAGCACGGAGAGTCAGAATCCAGACCTAATTCCCGTCCGGCCCTCGCCCTCGCGTGGAACTTTACCTCGATTCCCAAGTCCTCTCTGGGCCAGTTTCCCAAGGGACTTCCCTGTGTCTCAGCCCCCAAGCTGTTCCCTGTGGCCTTCAACTTGGTCAAGTCGTTCATGAGTGAGGAGACGCGGCGGAAGATCGTGATTCTGGGAGGTGAGTGACGTGGCCTCCTGGCTGTGCCCATCTCCCCATCTGCCCAGAAAGCAGAGGTCAGTGGTCACATCTCTGTTTTTCTCTGCTCATCCTCTTTACCCAGGCCTTGACCTTGGCCCAGCTCCATTGACATTAACCTTTACCTGGCTCCATTGGCATTGACCTTGGCCCAACTCCATTGGTCTTGACCTTGGTCTGACTCCATTGGCTTTTGCACACTCAGGACAAAGCTTTGGGCCCGGACGCCAGCCTGGGTGGCCATGTCACGCTCTCGGGTGCTCTCATGAGTAGGCGCCCCGGGGGCAAGCACATCAGGGTCCCTCCCAGGGCCTGGCCCCCTCTGCCTTGTGTCAAGCCCCCCTCGTGCTCCCTCAGGCAACTGGAAGCAAGAGCTGCCCAAGTTCATCAGCCCCGACCAGCTCCCTGTGGAGTTCGGGGGGACCCTGACCGACCCTGATGGCAACCCCAAGTGCCTGACCAAGGTAGGGGGGTGCCCGGAGGAGGGGGAGCAGGGAGGGCGATGGTGGCGACCGCACTCACCCAGCCTCACCCTCAGATCAACTACGGGGGCGAAGTGCCCAGGAGCTACTACCTGCACAGCCGGGTGCGGGTGCCCTACGAGCACACGGCCACCGTGGGCCGCGGCTCCTCACTGCAGGTGGAGCTGGAGATCCTGTTCCCGGGCTGCGTGCTCAGGTAGGGCGGTGGGCACACACACCGGGCACAGCGGGAGGAGCCGGCCCTGTCCCCTGCAGGTGCTCCTCAGCGGCCCTGTCCCCTGCAGGTGCTCCTCAGCGGGCCCTGTCCCCTGCAGGTGCTCCTCAGCGGACCCTGTCCCCTGCAGGTGCTCCTCAGTGGGCCCTGTCCCCTGCAGGTGCTCCTCAGTGGGCCCTGTCCCCTGCAGGTGCTCCTCAGCGGGCCCTGTCCCCTGCAGGTGCTCCTCAGCGGGCCCTGTCCCCTGCAGGTGCTCCTCAGCGGACCCTGTCCCCTGCAGGTGCTCCTCAGTGGGCCCTGTCCCCTGCAGGTGCTCCTCAGCGGGCCCTGTCCCGTGCAGATGGTCCTCAGCGGGCCCTGTCCCCAGCAGGTGCTCCTCAGCGGGCCCTGTCCCCTGCAGGCGGTCCTCAGCGGCCCTGTCCCCTGCAGGTGGCAGTTTGAGTCGGACGGGGCGGACATCGGCTTCGGCGTCTTCCTGAAGACCAGGCAGGGGGAGCGGCAGCGGGTAGGGGAGATGGCCGAGGTGCTGCCCAGCCAGCGCTACAACGCCCACCTGGTGCCCGAGGACGGCAGCCTCACCTGCCCCCAGGCCGGCGTCTGTAAGAGCCAGGGGTGTGTGTGTGTGTGTGTGTGTGTCACCAGGGCGGTTTTCTTTCTCCTGGCGAAGGGCTGGGCTGACACGTGTGGCCAATCTGGCTTCTCTCTTGGCATTATTATTATTATTATTATTATTATTATTATTTATTTTTATTGATTTCAGTAAGGAAAGAAGAGGGAGAGATGGAAACACCAATGATAAGAGAATCATTGATCAGCTGCCTCCTGCACCCCCTGCTCACCCCCGACCCCCCCACCACACACACACACACACACACACACACACACACACACACACACACGGGGGACTGAGCCTGTGCCCTGACCGGGAATCGAACTGTGACTTCCTGGTTCATAGGTCTCCGCTCAACCAATGAGCAACGCCTGCCTGCCAGGCTATTCATTCTTTCTTTCTTTCTTTCTTTCTTTCTTTCTTTCTTTCTTTCTTTCTTTTTTTTTCCCCCTCTAATGTACATTTTATTGATTTTAAAGGAAGGGAGAAGGAGAGAGGGATAGATACATCCATGATGAGAGAGAATCATGGGTTGGCTGCCTCCTGCACGCCCCCTACTGGGGATTGATCAAGCCCGCAACCCAGGCCTGTGCCCTTGGCCGGAAACAAACCTGGGACCTTTCAGTCCGCAGGCTGACGCTCTATCCACTGAACCAAGCCGGCCAGGGCCAGCCAGGCTGTTTTTAATTCTTTAATGAGCACGAGCATCATCCAAAGAGATGGATGTCTGTGAGCAAAGGGGGGTGGGGGGACTGGGCAGTGGCTGACCCTCCAGCCCCATCCATACGGGCGGCCAGTTTCCTAGGAAACTGGGCCTGCACCCTGACTCTGACCCTGAACCTGACCCTAATCCTGACCCTAACCCTGACCCTGACCCTAACCCTAATCCTGACCCTAACCGTGACCCTGACTCTGACCCTGACCCTGACCCTGACGACTTACTTCTCCGCCTTCTCAGACGTCCTGCGCTTCGACAACACCTACAGCCTGGTGCACGCCAAGAAGGTCAGCTACACCGTGGAGGTGCTGCTCCCCGACAGGGCCTCCCAGGAGGAGATCCAGGGTCTCGAGGCCACAACACCATCCCCGGCTCCATGAAGACCCCGCCGCCGGCTCTGCGCCTGGGCTCCCCACCCCCCTCAGCACCCACGCCCCGTCCCCGCCCCCCCAGGCAGGGCTGCTGGAGGTGACCCAGGGGGCACTCCCCTCGCCTCACCCTCTCCGCTCCCCCGGGCACACCTGGCAGGGAGGGGACGCAGGCGTGCAGACCCCCCTGAGGATTCGGACGGCGTCTCATCACCTGTCTGCCGAGGACGGGGGTTAGACCCGAGGACGAACCAGCATCCGCTGAGGATCACGCACATCTGGGCTTGGCGGCCTGAGCCCCGGCCTGGCAGGGAGCACAGCTTCAGGCCCTCAGGACGGGGCGGCCGCGGTCTCTGCAGGAAGGGGCTCGGCCGGACGGGCAGGGCCAAGCGGGAGGTTTGAGAGTCTGCACAGGAGCGCTGAGGCTCTGGGAAGCAGACCGGGCGTGCGGGTGGTCTGGTGAGGAAGGAGGCTGCTTGCCGGCCCCGGGGAGCTGGCTGAGGCTGGCTGCCAGCGGACACCACGGGATGGCGCGTCCCAGGGCTGTTCCCGCGCCTCAGAGGGGGCTTTCCCACCGCCTGGCGGCCCCACGGGGCCACCCTCCGTGCAGCCCCGCAGATGCAGCCACGTCTGGAGAACCCGGGGCCCTCGGCATCCCAGAGCCACGCCCGCTGTCTGCCCTGGGCAGGCCAGAGAGGGCCCCTGACCGGCCCTGGGGGAACCTTCGCCAGGTTCTGCCGGGCCCGCCTGTTGCTATGACAGAGGCTCACGATGGGTGACTTCCACCTTCACAACCCCCCCTCCTCCCCGAAAAGCAAGGAAGGGGGCTAGCCCGGCGGCGTGGCTCCGTGGCTGAGCATTGACCTAGGAACCAGGAGGTCACGGTTCGATTCCCGGTCAGGGCACAGGCCTGGGTTGGGGGCTCCAGCCCCCGTGTGGGGCGTGCAGGAGGCAGCCCACCCACGATTCTCTCTCATCGTGGATGTTTCTCTTCCTCTCTCTCCCTCTCCCCTCCTCGAGGAAATCAATAAAAATATATTTTTTCAAAAAAGGAAGCAGCTCTGGGAGGCCCTGGCCGGCCCACGTTGGTTTCCTTGTTCTCCCATTTGTTCATCACCGTGTATGGAGCGTCTGTCCGGCGCCAGGCACGCCGGGCCCGGGGCACCAGGCTCCGGGCTGGCCGGACCCCCCGGGCAGGAAAGGGGGTGCCTGTGTTCAAAGAGGCAGTCGTGACCCATCCCCGAGGGAGCGTGTCCCCACTGCTGTGCGGGGAGGGGCAGGAGCCAAAGTCTGGGGGAGTCTCCGGCCAAGGAACCCAGTGGGGGGGTCGGAGGTGCTTTGCCCACGGGAGGGAGCCCGGGAGGGAGCCCCGGAGGGAGGGCTGAAGCACGTGTGTGTGTGTGTGTGTAGGGGAGGGGAGGGGCTCCCAGACAGGAATGGGGTGGGGAGGCCGTGGGGTCTGAGGCCGGAGGAAGGCCGGGCGGGCTCTCGGGCGACGCCGGTATCAGCGGGACGATGTGTGTTATTTGTGGGCGGCCGGGGACCCTTCGTTGCTTGTGAACCCCCGTCGCCACGCAGGTTACGCAACCGGGTCTGTTGTTTGTCGGGAAAGAATGGCAAGACCTTGGCCGGAGGCCACAGGTCAGAGCTCGTACTCAAGGCGAGGTGCTTGGAAACCCTTGGCCTCACCTGTCAAGAAAACAGACAGGCCCTGGCTGGTGCGGCTCCGTGGATAGAGCGTCAGCCTGCAGGCGGAAGGGTCCCGGGTTCGATTCCAGTCAAGGGCACATGCCTGGGTTGCGGGCTTGATCCCAGGGGGGGCGTGCAGGAGGCAGCCAGTCAATGATTCTCTCTCATCATGGATGTTTTTATCTCTCTCTTAAAAAAAAAAAAAATTTGTATTGATTTTTCACAGAAAGGAGGGGAGAGGGATAGTTAGAAACATCAATGAGAGAGAAACACCAATCAGCTGCCTCCTGCACACCCCCCACCGGGGATGTGCCCGCAACCAAGGTACATGCCCTTGACCGGAATCGAACCTGGGACCTTTGTGTTTGCCTTTGAGTCTGACACGCTTGCTTTGGACACTTTATTGAGTGCTAGGCTTCAGGCAGAGGCTGAGCCCTCCCAGGGAAGGCGGGGCGTGGCTGTGGGTCCACAGTCAGAGGGTCGAAGAAGTGGAAGGTCCGAGAGAGAGACACTTTTCTGAGTCCCCCGGCTCCCTGCCCCGCCCCGGCTTGGCTCAGTGGCTGAGCATCAACCTATGAACCTGGAAAAGCACTTTGTAGGGGTGTCTCTGAGAGGACCCCCCACCCTCCCCCTGGCTCTGCCTGCCCAGCCCCTGAGGCCCCCAGCAGTAGCTGCCCCCCCCCCCCCCCCCCCCGCTCCGGCCCCCCGGAGAGGGATTAGGGCGAGAGAGGAGACCGGTGAGAAACAGCAGGATTAGGGCTGGGAGCGGGCAGCGGGAACCCAATCTCTGTGGCTGCCGCCGCAGGAAGTGGGTGTGGCGGGCAGAGAGAGCTGGAATGTGGTGTGGGGAGGGCCGGGTGTGGAGCTTATCTAACCGCCCCTGGGGGTGTGGGGCGGGCACCCCCACACAGAGGGAGATGCCACCGGGCCCTCCTCCTCTGGACCCACCTCGGTCAGGGCCCAGAGAAGGGAGGTGCCCAGAACTACCCCACACCACCACCCAAAGGGCCCGAGAGAGCACAGAGGGGTGGGGGAAGGGAACCAGTTGCCTCTTGCACACCCCCTACAGGAGATGTGCCTGCAACCAAGGTACATGCCCTTGACCAGAATCGAACCTGGGACCCTTCAGTCCGCAGGCAGACGCTCTATCCACTGAGCCAAACTGGTTTCGGTGCATAGGCCCTTTGGAGAGAACAAGCCGTCAACGAGGACCCTCGGATTCTGTCTTTCTGCCCCCGCCAGTCTCTCCGTGTCCCTGAAGGACACATGCTTCCTCCCCAGACAAACGGACCACGTCCCCGACCCCTCCCGGCCTGAGCGGGGCTGGTGGTGACCTGCAGGGCCCTGCCTGCCAAGCCTCTTCCTCAGGGACACGGGGAAACTGAGGCTGGAAGGGACAGGGTGCGGGCCCCGCTCTCCCTGTAGTCCCCCTCTTTCTCCGCCCGGGACCGGGGCCCCTGCAGGCCTGGGAACCTGGATGGGGGTTCTGTTAGGGCCCAGGCCTCATCCCCTCCCAGCCTCCATGCCCGCCTGCCCCTCGGACCTGGCCCCGAGCCAAAACCCGACCTCACCTAATCCCAGTTATGTAAGGTGCCACTCGACGGTTGTGGGGGGGGGGGGTGAGGAGGAGGAGGAGGGGGAGGAGGACGAGCTCGGAGCCACACCCAGGGAAGGGGACAAAAGGCCCGCGGGCTCAGGGCCCCACACCAGGCTCGGCCGCTGCCCACACTGGTCCCTCCTCCTCCTCCTCCTCCTCCTCCTCCTCCTCCTCCTCCGGCCTCGAAGGCACCATGAGCGGCCGCGTCGGAGACCTGAGCCCCAAGCAGGCGGAGGCCCTGGCCAGGGTGAGCCCGGGGAGAGGGCTGGGGGGGAGGAGGGGCCGTGGCTCCACCCTGCCCTGCTCCGTGGGCTCGGCATGTCCTCGACAGGGGCTCTGTGCTGCCACTCTCCCAAGGTCAGGTCCACGCTGACATCGGCCCTTCAGGGTCAGGGGGTGAGGGGCCAGCACCACGTCCGTCCGTCCGGTCGGTGTGTGGGGCCCGGCTCCAGCCTGACCTCTTCTCCGTCAGGAGCCAGACCCAGCGCTTTCCCTGAAAGCTGCCCCTCCCGCCAGCCTCCCAGGCCCCTCAGGCGGGAGCCGTCTAACCTCACCCCGCATCCCCCTCCCCAGTTCCGAGAAAACGTCCAGGACCTGCTGCCTGCCCTGCCCAACCCCGACGACCACTTCCTCCTGCGCTGGCTCCGAGGTGAGGGCAGAGGCGGGAAGGCGCAGAGTGAGGGGCGGCGCGGGGACCTGGTCCCAACGGCTCCAGGACGGTGGGGGCCCGGCCCTCAGGCTCCGAGCACCTCCCCCGCTCCACACGCCCAGGCTCAGGGGAGGTCAGGGTGAGGGGGGGCAGGACAGGGCACCCCCAAGGCAGTCTTTGCCCCGCTCACCCCTTCCCCCTCTCCCCGCAGCCCGGAGCTTCGACCTGGAGAAGGCAGAGGCCATGCTCCGCAAGGTGGGCCCCCGCCCCCGCTGGGCACTGGGGAGGGGCTTCGTGGGGGCCACGCACGCCCCCGGCCCCTGCTGCCCGCCCCCTCCTAACCGCTGCCCTCCCTTCCAGCACATGGAGTTCCGGAAGGCCATGGACATCGACCACATCCTCGACTGGCAGCCTCCGGAGGTGAGCCGGCGCCTCCCCCTCACACCCGGGTCTTTCCCAAACCTGCGACCGAGCCCCACGCCGCCTCGGGGGTCCCTGGGGCGTGAGTGGAGGGCGGGGAGCCCTGGGAACCTGTGGAAGCTCCTGGGCCTGCAGGTCCCTCTCCCGGGACCATTTTGAATAGGGCCTCCAGGGGCTTACGGGGTCCAGGCCTGGGGGTCAAGCCTTTACCTGCGTGAGTTCGTTGGATCATCACAATCCTGTGGGGTGGGTCCTATGGTCCCATTTTACAGACCAGCACACTGAGGCCCGGCCAAGATTAAGCAGCTTACCCAAAGGCCCTCCACCCCGAGGTGGGGCTGGGGTTTGACCTCAGGGCTGTGAGTCCAGGACCACCCCAGTGAGCCTGTGCTCCCGCGCCCTCACCCCTGGGGCCGCGCTCAGAGCACCCTGTCCGGGTGGGAAGGACATTGGCAATGGCCATAGGTTCCTGGATGGAGTAAGAGCTCTAGACCAGCCGCTGGGCTTTGCCGACATGATCTGGGGACTGTCCCCAACAATCCCACGAGGGAGGAACTTTCTAAGCCGTTTGACAGCAGAGGAGGAGGCATGGTGCTCAGAGCGGGGCGGGGCACTGGCTTGGGGCTGCAGAGCCGGGCCGCAGCAGTGTCTGTATGTGAAGCAGGTCGGTTGACCTTCGGAATCCATGTTTCCCGCCGAGACCGATTTGGCTCAGTGGATAGAGCGTTGGCCTGCGGACTGAAAGGTCCCGGGTTCGATTCCAGTCAAGGCATGTTCCTTGGTTGCGGGCATGTCCCCAGTGGAGGATGTGCAAGAGGCAGCTGATCGATGTTTCTCTCTCATCGAAGTTTCTAACTCTGCTGTCCCTCTCTCTTCCTCTCTGTGAAAAATCAATGATATATATATATGTTTATATAATATATCCATGTTTATATAATATATCCATGTTTATATAATATATCCGTGTTTCCAATGACTTGTCCCTCAATGAAAAGGGATGTGGGAGATGTCAGGGACAGAACTTAGGGTCCCAGAGGCCTCGGGCCGGCCAGGCCCTGGCTTTGCTGTGTACCTGCTGGGTGGGTGGGTGGATAGATGGATGGATCAGTTAATGGGTGGATGGATGGATGGGTGGATGGATGGGTGGATGGATGGGTGGATGGATGGATGGGTGGATAGATGGATGGATCAGTTAATGGATGGATGGATGGATGGGTGGATGGATGGATGGATGGGTGGATGGATGGATGGATCAGTTAATGGATGGATGGATGGATGGATGGATGGATGGATGGATGGGTGGATGGATCAGTTAATGGATGGATGGATGGATGGATGGATCAGTTAATGGATGGATGGATGGATGGATGGATGGATGGATGGATGGATAGATGGATGGATGGGTGGATAGATGGATGGATCAGTTAATGGATGGATGAATGGATGAATGGATGGATGGATGGATGGATGGATGGGCAGATGGATGAGTGGGCCCTCCCCTGCAGGCCCTCAGGGTTCTCAGCCTGCACGCAGGTCCACCTAGCCGGGGGTCCCCGGGGAGGTGTACCTGCCACGTTTGGCGTCTCTCTCCACGTGGTCCCAGGTGGTCCAGAAGTACATGCCAGGGGGCATGTGTGGCTACGACCGGGACGGCTGCCCCGTGTGGTACGACATCGCCGGGCCCATGGACCCCAAGGGCCTGCTCTTTTCGGTCACCAAGCAGGACCTGCTCAAGGCCAAGATGAAGGACCGCGAGCGCATCCTGCGCGAGTGTGACCTGCAGACGGAGCGGGTGAGGCCGGCGGGGCGGGGTGGGGCGGGGCGGGGCGGAGGAGGGGGCTGGGAGGAACCCTGAGGTGCCATATGCTAGCGTCACGGTGCCCCAAGACCCGAGCCTGCACCCTGCACCTGGTAACTGGTCCTCGCTCTCTGCCTTGCAGCTGGGGAAGAGGGTTGATACCATCGTGATGATATTTGACTGCGAGGGCCTGGGACTGAAGCACTTCTGGAAGCCGCTGGTGGATGTGTACCAGGAGGTGAGGAGAAGTTCCCTTGTGGTTTAATGACCAGCTCGGCTCGCCGTGGCCTGGCTGCTCACTCACAGCCGGGATTTGGTAAAAGGTGGTAGCCTTCCGGGGCCCCATCACGTGACTCAGGACCCAGAGACGTGCTTCCCAGGAGGCCCCGCCCAACAGGCCTTGGGGACAACACTATTGAGACCACAGGAGCCCGTTTCCTCCAAGGCCCTCCCAGCCCCGTCACCCCCAGCTCCGTGAATTGAGCACGTAATTGGGGACAACGATAGTCTGCATTTTGGAGGGATACCCGGACACTCCGGCGAGTGAATATGTAAAGTGTATACCCTGTGCTTGCAAAAACACCGAGCATGTAGTAAGTAGTGGTCATGAGTATTACGATACTGTCATTACTGTAATCTTACTTTACGTGGTTATTATGACATGGCTGCCGTAGTCTGAGGTGAGACGTAGAGGCCAGTGGAGGTGATGGAAAGCAGGGGACCGCCCCCTCCTGCAGCTCTCTGGATTGCAAAGGCAATGGGGGTCGGGGAAGATGAGGGGCGGGCTCTGAGGGGGTCTCTCTTGGTCCCACAGTTCTTTAGCCTCCTTGAAGAGAATTACCCGGAGACGCTGAAGAGCCTGTTCATTTTGAAAGGTGTGTGGCCAGCGACCTCTCTTTTTCCTCATCTGTATGTACCCTTGGGGATGAGAACAGTGCCTCCTGCCTCCTTCCCCGGGTTGCAGGGAGGCAGGTTGATGGCTGGACTGCATACAAATCACTTCGAGTGCTGGGCACCAAGGAAGGGCTCCCTGCATGGAAGCTTCTGTGGTTGGCCTTACGGCGCCAGGAGGCAGCTCCAGCACCAGCTCTTTCAGGAATTCCCCCAGCCCCCACCTACCCCCCTCAGCTCTCCCGCCTCATTGATCTCTCCCTTCTTAAACTGCCTCTGGCCTTCCTTGTCTGCTGCCTTCTGGGGCCACCAGTTGTCTTGTGTGTGTTCATCCTGTTTTTCTTGCTGGGTTTTCCACTCCTTGAAGCCTGGGGCCATGTGGATGCCCCGTGGGTATTTGGGTGGTTGTCATTAGAGTGGGTGGAGAGAAGGATGGATGGATGGATGTTTGATGGTTGGCTGGTTGGTTGGTTAATTGGCTGGTTGTTTAGTTGGTTTGCTTGACAATTAACTGCTTGTTTACTTGGCTTGTTGGTTTGCTGAGTAGCTGGTGTGTTAATTGGTTGTTCGACTATCAGATAGGTTGGCTGATTGGTCGGCGGGCGATTGGTGGGCTGGTTAGACAGTGAATTTATTGGACATCTGTTGGCGGGTTGGTTGATTGGTTGGTTGATAGACTGAATGATTGATTGAATGGTTGGTTAGTTGCTGCTCGTTGGTTGGTTGACCAGTTGGCTGGATGGTTCACGATTCCTCCATGCTGTTGGCTATGACTGTTCTGGAGACGGTGGGCCAATGGAGCTCTTTCTCCCCGTGGTCTTTGCTTGTGTCTCTCCAGCCACCAAACTGTTCCCTGTGGGCTACAACCTCATGAAGCCCTTCCTCAGCGAGGACACGCGCAGAAAGATCGTAGTGCTGGGAAGTAAGTAGCTCTGGTTGCGTCCCCTGAGCTTTGTGCATGAGCTGTGGAGGGAGGGGGGCCCACCGCTCCACCCAGATGTCCACACACCACCGAGAGGCAGAGACTTGTCTTTCTCAAGGGGGAGGTGGGTCTCGCACTGTAGAGCCTACCACCCAGCTACCTCTGCCTTGCTCCCTGTGATTGGTGACTGGTATTCCCTGTGATGGACCTTATTGGTTTCAGTTGGTTGCTAGTCAACCTCTTGGTTACCGGCGGCCTCAGTGTCCTTTCAACTCTCATCATCTCAACACTTCTAAAGGTCATTTGAGTTTAGGAAGATGAGGAAAAAGAGCAGGAAAAGGAGATGTGATTCAGAGAAGGAAGGCTCAGCAAGAAGGGACTGGATAAGTAAATAATGCCTGCATTACTGGGCAGCCATGAAAAATGATTTGATTAAGCTTTTTAAAAAGTTGATTATAAAGCAGTGTGAATAGTAAAAAAAACAAACAAAAAAAAACAAGATACATTTCTTGTTTTTTCTTTTTTAAAAATATTTCTTTATTGGCTTCAGAGAGGAAGGGAGAAGGAGAGAGAGAAAGAGAGAGAAACATCAATGATGAGAGAGAATCATTGATCAGCCACCTCCTGCATGCCCCCTACTGGGGATCGAGTGTGCCCCTGGTTGGAATCGAACCCGGGACCCTTCCGTCCACAGGCTGACGCTCTATCCACTGAGCCAAGCCAGCTGGGGCTATTTCTAGAAGATACATTTCTGTGAGACAGTTAAACAACTCTTATTCAATGACTGGGAGACTCTCAAAAATGTGCAAACCCATCAGCCACGGGGAACCATGTTTCCATAGCAACGCGACGCTGGAAGACTTCCTGCAGCCTGAGGCCTGGGCGGCGGGGGCGCTGGCCCTGGCAGCCCAGCTCAGGCCCTCCCGGTGGGAGTGGGTGTTGGGGAGACAGATTCCCTTCATGCCCAGTAACTGTCCTTCAACGCCCCTGACCCCAGAGAACTGGAAAGAAGGTTTGCTGAAAAGCATCAGCCCCGAGGAACTGCCTGTCCAGTTCGGGGGGACCATGACGGACCCAGACGGGAACCCCAAATGCTTAAGTAAGGTACAGAGAGCCCTGGGCCAGGGCGGGGAGGGGAGGAGAGCTGGGTGGCCTCCTCACCCACGCATCCACCCTACAAATGTTCACGGGAGACCCCGGTGAGCGAGGTGTGGTGCTGCCCGGGCCCAGCCCCGCCTTCCAGCAGCAGCAGCAGCGGCAGCGGCCGTGCAGGGGAACAGAACGAGGAACGAGGACATTTCGGCCCAGAGGGATGCCGAGCTGGAAGAGGCAGTTCCCAGAGGAGGCCCTGACCCGGCCTGGAGGGTCAGGGGCGGGGCGGGGGAGGACAGGATGAGCCCGAATGTTCCAGGAAGCGGTGAAAGCGTCTCAGGCCCATGGGCCAGCGTGAACCACGCGACGGCTGGAAGCCGGGAGCCAGGCCCGTCCCCTCCCCATGTCTGCAGATCAACTACGGCGGGGAGGTCCCCAAGTCCCTGTACGTGAGGGACCAGGTGAAGACGCAGTACGAGCACTCAGTGCAGATCAGCCGCGGGTCCTCGCACCAGGTGGAGTACGAGATTCTGTTCCCGGGCTGTGTCCTCAGGTAGGGACAGGCCCCCACCCCCCTCTCCCCGTCCCCCGGCGGGGTGCCAGCCCCTGGGGGACCCCTCAGACGGAGCGGGAACCTGTCCCTCGCCCCCCACCCCCATGTCCAGGTGGCAGTTCTACTCGGACGGGGCGGACATCGGCTTCGGGATCTTCCTGAAGACCAAGATGGGGGAGCGGCAGAAGGCGGGCGAGATGGCCGAGGTGCTGCCCAGCCAGCGCTACAACGCCCACATGGTGCCCGAGGACGGCAGCCTCACCTGCTCGGAGGCTGGCGTCTGTGAGTGCCCCCCCCCGGCCCCCACCCAGCTCCTGAGGGCTGAAGCCCCGTGCCCCAGGGTGTAGAGGGGGAAAGGGGGCACTGCCCCCTGCCCCAGGCTCAGGCCGTCTGTTAGCGCCACTCAGTCACAAAGCTGCTCATTCGGCGAATCCTCACCCAAGGGTATTTTTCCATTGATTTTTTTAATTTTAATTTTATTTTTTAAAATGTTTTTAATTGATTTTTTTTTTTACAGAGAGGAAGGGAGAGGGACAGAGAGTTAGAAACATCGATGAGAGAGAAACATCGATCAGCTGCCTCTTGCACACATGCTACTGGGGATGTGCCCGCAACCAAGGCACATGCCCTTGACCGGAATCGAACCAGGGGGCCCTTGAGTCTGCAGGCCTACACTCTATCCACTGAGCCAAACTGGTTAGGGCTCCATTGATTTTTTTTTTTTTTTAGAGAGAGAAACATGGATGTGAGAGAAGCACATTGATTGGTTGATTGGTTGCCTCCGGCACGGGCCCCCCTACCAAGGCCCGGGCCAGGGAGGAGCCTGCAACCAAGGTGCGCATGCCCTTGGCCAGAATCGAACCCAGGACCCTTTGGCCAGGGTTGAAAGCTGCTCACTTGGTCCACCCTTGTGTGTACCAAGAGCCAAGAGACCCACGGACGCTACAGGGGTGGAGAAACCTTGGTTCATGGGACACAGGCAAGGGATGATGGGATAGGGGCCCCTCCCCCAGGAGGAGGCTGGGCACAGAGCCACACAGCTGCGCGTGGGGCCAGGAGGCCGCCTCAGCCTGGTGCTCGCCGCGTACCTTGGGGCGAACGTCTTTCCTGTCTGGGCCCTTGGCTTGCTCACCCGGGAAGCAGAGACGACAAGCCCTGCTAGTAGGGGTGCCCGTGGGGCAGCAGCGGGCATGTGCAGGCCTGTCCCAGAGCCCCAGGGAGGGGCTGGGCGGCCCCTGATGCTCCCCGATGGCCCCCCGCCGGCCCCCATGACGCAAGCGTCCAGGTGCGGACACAATGGGATGCGGTGGCCATTGTTCCCGCTGCAACTGGAGCCGGGCTGGACACGGGCCAGGAGGCGGTCAGCGTCGGTGTCCAGGCCCGGCTCAGGGGTGGCAGTTCCCATGGGGAAGGAAACAGGAGTGGTGGGAACGTGGCTCGGCTTGGCAAACGCAGGAAGGGAAAACACAGCCAGCCCGCCCCCCACGGCGGGGGCAGGGACACAGGCGTGCAAAGCCAGGCCTCCAGCCACCTGCCTGTCCCTCTGTCCCCCCCCCCCCCCAGACGTCCTGCGCTTCGACAACACCTACAGCTACGTCCACACCAAGAAGGTCAGCTTCACGGTGGAGGTGCTACTCCCGGACAAGGGCATGCAGAAGTACGAGGAGGAGCTCACCCCCATCTAGGTGCTGCGTCCCTGCGCAGAGACCTCGGACCCTCCGCGTTCGCCTACGTCTGTCCCGTCCTCCCGCCAGACACGGATCATTAGCTCCCCTGACCCTGACAGTAGCGAGTAGAGAAGGAGGAAGATTTTGGGGGAAGGTTCAGAGGCTGCGGTCACATCAGGGAAGGTATGAGAGGCACAGCCTTGGAGGAGGCCAATGTCGCAGAAGAGAAAGAAGCGAGGGTCAAAGTGAGAGGCAGAGGTCGCGGAAACCCCAGAAGTAGGAAAAGGAATCTCCTGCCCTTGGCCCTCGCATCTCCTTCGACGCCTGAATTCCTTCCCTGGGAACTATGAGGCCGGCCGGCTGGCGTGGCTCCGTGGTTGAGCGTCGACCTATGAACCAGGAGGTCACGGTTCGATTCCGGGTCACGGCACGTGGCTAGGTTGTAGATGATCCCCAGTGGGGGATGATGCACAGGAGGCAGCCAATCAGTGATTCTCTCTCATCGTTGATATTTTTATCTCTCTCTCCCTCTCCCTTCCTCTCTGAAATCAATAAAAATATATTAAACGGAAAAGAACTATGAGCAATTTGGGTTGGAGATTATCTTTTTTTTTTTAACATTTTTTTTTTTTACTTCTACTCCCTATATAGCATATACACTGAGTGGCCAGGTTATGATGATCTCTGAACACATAGTAATCTGGCCACTCAGTGTATATCCTATAGAATAAAAGGCTAATGTGCAAATTGTCCCCTCGACCAGGAGTTCAACCAGCAGGCAGGCCAGCCAACTGCCCATGTCCCCTCCCCCTGGCCAGGCTGGCTGGACTCCACCCATGCACTATATATATATATATATATATATATATATATATATATATATATATATATATATATACCTACCCACTGAGTGGCCAGATTATTATGTTATTATGTGTTCAGAGACCATAATAAACAATAATCTGGCCGCTCCGTGTATATGTAAGGAGCACAACTTCACAGTGTATCCTTGTGAAGTTGAATGGAGAGAGGGAGCCGGTGACCAAGGACGGAAGGAGCATGACAGGAAGGAGCCTGCCCACCCGGGCAGATTTCAGCACCTTGGACAGGAGCAGAGGCCCGGAGGGGGAGGGGCCTCCTGGAGACGCAGGCAGCCAGGCCCCCAGGTGTCCGGCAGTGGCTGCCCCCTCAGGTAGGTAGGAGGTGCTCCCATGAAGACTCTTCCTGATTCAGGTGCAGAGCTCCCCCCACCCATCCCTCCCACCCTGTTTTGTTCCCTTGGAACTTGCAGCTGGTGTTTTAAACAAAGGAAGTCATGGCTGACTCTAGCAGCTATCTGGCGATGATGATGATGATGGTGGTGATGATGGTGATGATGGTGATAGTGATGATGATGGTGATGATGATGATGGTGGTGATGGTGATGATGATGATGGTGGTGATGATGGTAATGATGGTGATGATGATGATGATGATGATGGTGATGATGGTAATGATGATGATGATGATGATGGTGATGATGATGATGGTGATGATGGTGGTGATGATGATGATGGTGATGATGGTGATGACGATGATGATGGTGATGGTGATGATGGTGGTGATGATGATGATGGTGGTGGTGATGATGATGGTGATGATGGTGATGATGATGATGGTGATGATGGTGGTGATGATGATGATGGTGATGATGGTGATGACGATGATGATGGTGATGGTGATGATGGTGGTGATGATGATGATGGTGGTGGTGATGATGGTGATGATGGTGATGATGATGATGGTGATGATGGTGGTGATGATGATGATGGTGATGATGGTGATGACGATGATGATGGTGATGGTGATGATGGTGGTGATGATGATGATGGTGGTGGTGATGATGGTGATGATGGTGATGATGATGATGGTGATGATGGTGGTGATGATGATGATGGTGATGATGGTGATGACGATGATGATGGTGATGGTGATGATGATGGTGATGATGGTGATGACGATGATGGTGGTGATGATAGTGATGATGGTGATGATGATGGTGGTGGTGATGATGGTAATGATGGTGATGATGATGGTGATGATGGTGATGATGATGGTGATGATGGTGATGATGATGGTGATGATGACGACGATGATGGTGGTGATGTCAGAGCTACCATTCAGCCAGTGCTCTCTATGTACCACCCAGAGTGCCAAGTGCTTTATGAATTCAGCTCATTTCCCTCTCATGCCTCCCCCGGGGCTGCTCCTCGTGGCCACCTGACAGACAAGGGAACGAACGAAGGCTCTGAGAGGTGCAGCCACGCCCCCAGCATCACACAGCAGCTCAGGAGCGGGGCCCAAACCCAAGGTGTGTTTTCTTTGCTTTTTCTTTACTCCAGAGACATGGATCTGAGTCGCCCCCTAACACCACTTCCCCAAGGCCCTGCTTGTGCCAAGGAGAGAAGGAGTGACTGGTCCATTCTAGACCTTCTGTTAGTCAATGATAGCAGAGGCCTGGGTGTCTCCGTCTGCAATCCCCGTCTGTGGGTAGGGGCGGTGTTATGCCCATCGGGCAGCTGGAGCAATAGAGACACACAATGCTTAAGCCACTCGTCCAAGGAAACTCCCAGAAGGCCAAGCAGGGCTGGAGGCACAAAGCCCAGCGTCCTGCCCCCTCCCAGCCCCGCCCCCGGCACAGTCTCCGGGAAGCACAGCCCTTGGCACCCACCTGACCTCTGTGCAGTCAGCCAGGGACACAGACACGCTGGCCTGAGCCCCAGGTCCTGGCACAGCTACCGCCAGGGGAGCAAGTTACCCAGGCGTGGGCAGATGGGAACCAAAGGGCTTGGCTGGTGCCAGCAGACAGAGGCTCCTTGGGAAAAGCTGAGGGCCAGGCCTGCTAAGGCATGTGCCCTGACCGGGAATCAAACCATGACCTCCTGGTTCCTAGTTTGATGCTCAACCACCGAGCCACGCCGGCCGTGCAGGATGTAATGCCCACCTGTAGGATGATGGTGGCGGCATTGTCATAGGCTTGTAGGCAGGCTGCACAAACACGGTGCTGATCAGAGGGCCTGGCGCCTCGTCAGAGCTCCGCTCATGGGCTCTGTGGGTGTCATTTCGTAACGCTTGTGACGATGGAGCGCTGCACGGCAAGATGGTTCTGACTGGGAGAGGGCACCGGAGGCTGGGAGCAGAGGGAAGTGGGTGTGGCGAGGGCATTCCCGGCAGATGGCACAGCCTGAGCAAAGGCGCGGAGGCCAGGTGTGCAGGGCATATCCCGGGATCGGCGAGGGGTCAGCGGAGGCGAGAACGGAGGAGCAGGGAGGTGTCCTGGTGAGAGCTGAGCTGGCCAAGGCCTGGAGGCTCGGAATGCCAGCCGCCGTGCTCAGCCTGGATCCCGGGGCATCAGGACAGAGGCGGCGCTCGGGGACATTCCGCCACCGGCACGGTCAGGCCGGGAGAATGTCCCTTCATGCCCTGGGCATCCCGGGGGATCCCCCAAGAGTTTAGTTCGCACAAACAAGACCAGGAGGGTCACCCTCCGGTGCACATCTGATGACCACCCACTTGTTCCCCTGAGTACATTCTCGGGCGTGGAGTCCCTGAGCCAGACCGCTGGCGTGCTTTCTCTCTGGTGATCAGCCGATGGGATGATGCCATCGTCCACCCTGGCAGGGATGACTCTTGTCTCATTAAGAACAGCCAATGCTGCCCGGCCAGCGTGGCTCAGTGGTTGAGCGTCGACCTATGAACCAGGTGCACCCTTTCTCCTGGTCAAGGTTCAATTCCCGGTCAGGGCACAGGCCCGGGTTGTGGGCTCAATTCCCAGTGTGGGGCGTGCAGGAGGCAGCCAATCGGTGATTCTTATCACTGATGTTTCTCTCTCTCTCTCTCTCTCTCCCCTCTCCCTGTCCTGTCCTCTCTGAAATCAATAAGAATAGATTAAAAGGGGAATAAAAAGGGACAGCCAATGTTTGCGGAGCCCGCCCTGTGAGCCCTGCCCTGGCCGAACGCCTTTGGGAGCCATTCCTCCCGCCATCCTCACGGCAGCTGCAGGAGGTGGTTATGCAGAGTTGTCCGTGAGGAGACCAGAGCTCAGAGAGGTTGGGTAACTTGTCTTTGGTCACACAGCCTGTGCCACAGCAGGCTCTGCCCCCGACGCCAACGTAGAGCTGTGGGCTGGCAGGCAAGAGTCAGGGAACCAGCCTGGGCTGGGGGACAGGTGAGGCGAGGCCGTGGGGAGGTCAAGGCCAAGGGGACGACGTTGTGTGTGAGTTTGGGCCAGTGACTCCGACTCCAGGAAACAAGGACCTCACTGGGACGTGGTTGCCAGGAGTGAACGAGCCACACACGACCCAGGAAGCACTTGGCTCGGGGCCGGGCCGTTCTAGGAGCCGTTGGCTCATAGGAACAGGTGCTGCTCTCGGTAACCCTGGGAGCTGGTTGACCCAGCAGACACCGGCACCTTGGGAGATGCTGCCTCCTGGTGGGGATGCTGAGCATTGCCTGAAAGTGGCCACGGAGGGACCTGACTCCCAGCATGCTCTAGGGCAGTGTTTCCCAAACTTCTCTCACGACGAGAATCACCTGGGGGAGTTGTTAAACTACAGATTCCTGGATCCCAACGGAGAAGTGCTAAAACTGGTTCCAGGTGATTCTCGTCGTGAGAGAAGTTTGGGAAACTGCTCTGGGGCAAAGGCCTGGGGGTGGGGAAAGACACCTCCCCCCCGAGCCCAGCAGGGCTCTGCGGCAGCCTCCCAGGCCACAGGAAGTGCAGAGCTGATGGGACCCCAGAGGAGGCTTCCAAGCCAGCCTGGGGGTCAGAGGCCACCTGGAGGGGGTAAACTGAGGAAGGAGCAGGCTGTAGTCAGGAGAGAGGGTGCAGCTGTAGGAAGGGGGTGGGGGACGGCTGGAGGGAACAGGGTATGAGGAAGCCCAATCAAGAGAACCTCCAGCCGGGCCGGCGTGGCTCAGTGGTTGAGCATCGACCTCTGAACCTGGAGGTGAGGGATCGGTTCCCGGACAGGGCACATGCCTGGGTTCTGAGCTTGGTCCCTAGTGTGAGTGTAGGGAGGTGGGGAGGGGGGAAATGGGGACGTGCAAGAGGCAGCTGATCATTGTTTCTCGCTCATCATTAGTGTGTCTCCCTCTCCCTTCCTCTCTGAAGTCAATACAAATATATTTTTAAAAAAGAGAAAGGACCCCCAGCTCCAAGGGACCGAAAGGGACAGAATAGCCGAGGTGAACATTGGGGTGAGGTCGTCCAGGCCTCTGAGAGCCACCACAGGGCCTGGACGTTTCAGAAGGAGGTGGCCAGATAAAGAAAAGCTTGGAGGGAGGCAAGCCGGAGGCCACTGCCCTCACGCTGGCCTCGGGGCGTGATACTGGCCCGAGCCGTCAGCCTCCGCCTGGGAGGGCCCCCAGCCCTGCCCTCCACCCACCACCACATCCCTGCCCATCCCCAACAGAGAGGAAGCAGACGACGCTTCCTGAGGATTTATTAGACCAGGGCTGTCCTGCCTCCCGGCCAGGCCCAGCAGCCCCGGCCCCGGGGATCGGGGGGATGAACTGGCCAGAGGCCCAGGCCTCAGGGTCCCCCACCGCAGCAGGCCTGGCTTCTCCCAGTGCCCGCTGCCCCGCTGTCCAGCCACGCCGCCACGGGCGGACGGGCTGAGCCGCTGGGAGTCCCGGGGCCCCAGCTTGCCACGTGATCTCGGCCACGTTCCTCGCCCTCTGCGGGCTCAGCCCCCGTCTCCTCCACGGAAGGATGTTCCTTCCGGTCAGAGAGACCGGGCCGGGCCCACCCGGGCCCACGGCCGCTCGGTATCACCCAGTCCGGGGTTCAAGGCTTCTCGCCCCCGAGTCACTGCGGCGGCTGCTCCTTCTTGTCGTTGTTTTCATCCAGTTCACACCCGCTCAGCTGCCCGGGCCTTGGGCCCCAAGGAGCCACGCTCCGAACCCCCTGGCAGCAGCAGGAGGAGGTTGGAAAGCAGGGGGTGGGCCAGCCCCCGGGGCCGGGTGCCAGGCTGTGGTCAGGAGGAGCCGGGCTTCTCCGCGGAGGGGTACAGCTTGCGCAGGCTGGAGTCCAGGAGGAAGTCCACGGACCTGTGGGGCGGGGGAGAGGGCGATGAGCAAGTGGCCGCCAGGGGCCTGGGAGGCAGGAGGGCAGGGCCGGGGGGCGGGGCCCACCTGTCGATGGGGTGGATGATGACGGGGATGACCAGCAGCCCCAGGGCCGTGGTGGTCCACTTGCGGGCGGCCAGGGGCCAGCGGGTGGCGGCGCCCAGGACGTAGAGAGAGGCCGCGCACACGCGGTTGATGGTGAAGCCGGGGATGGCCACGGAGGCCAGGGCCTGCCACACGAAGGTGTCCACCACGGCCACGGTCACCCGGGTGCTGCGGCCGGCTTCGGGGCCTGGCGCCTTGGTGGGCACAAGAGAAACTGGATTCAGCGACGGCGGCAGAGCCAGGGAACCCTGTGGCCTGAGGCTGAGCCAGGGAGAGGGAAGTAGGGGGAGGGGGAGTGCAAGGGGAAGGAGGAGGGAGGGGGAGAGGGGAAGGGGAGCTGGGACAAACCCCGCTAGTATTTTTTTAAAAAAATATATTTTATTGATTTTTTACAGAGAGGAAGGGAAAGGGACAGAGAGCTAGAAACATCCATAAGAGAGAAACATCGATCAGCTGCCTCCCGCACACCCCTTATTGGGGATGTGCCAGCAACCAAGGTACATGCCCCTGACCGGAATCGAACCCGGGACCCTTCAGTCCGCAGGCGGACGCTCTATCCACTGAGCCAAACCGGTTTTGGCAACCCCGCTAGTATTGAGTATTGGGATCTGGACTGTACCATATGCCACATTCCGTGCTGGGGGTAGACCTGTCCACACGCAGGGCTGGGGCCGGGGAGGGGGGTACACTACCCCACAAACAGGACTGGGAAGGGGCTGCCCACATGCTTTGCCACAGTGAGGGTAGCCCGTGCAAGGCTGTGGACTGGCCCTCCCGGGCGATGGCCTGGGGGGTGGGGGGGATGGAGGGGCGGGCTCGCACTCACCTCTCCTGCCTTCTTGCCCTTGTCGATGGCGTCAGCCAACACATAGGAGCTGGACACCCCATAGCTGAGCCACACCACGGCCGGGGGCACCATGGAGCGGAAGGCCTCTCCAACCTCATTGGCGTAGCCTGGCCGGAGGGAAGGGGACATTTAATCCCGGGAGCAGCAGCCATTGTTCCACCAGGGGGCACTCCGGCCCCAGCCGGCACCGCGGAAGCCGGAGGAGGATGACCTTGGACAAGGGATTGGTCGGGTCTCTCTGATCCTAGAAAACGGCCACCCAGGATGCCCAGCTCCAGGCTAGGGCCACCGTGGGAGAGCCGAGGGCAGTCACCACGATCACTCACTGGGCTGTCTTCCCAGTCTGGGTGCTGGAAGCTTCTGCGCGAATGGAGGGGAGCAGGCAGCCACTGACTGACCGAGGGCACTGACCGAGGGCACTCACCTGGTGCCAGGCCTTCCCGTGCCCTCACAACTACCAGCTGGTGAGAGAGGCCCTGCCTGCGCCCGTCCCTGTTTGTCCAGGAGGGAGCTGAGCTCGGGCAGGGCCAGGGAGAAGCGGGGAGAGGAGTCCAGGACCTCGGGCTCCAGCCATGTCTGAGAAGGCCACCTGCTCACCCCATGCCTCCCAGGAGGGCCTGAGCTTCGATCTGGGAGACAGGACCAGCAGAGACCCCCCCCCCCTTCTCCCCCGTCTTCCCCTTCCAACCCCAAAAGGCAGGGCTGGGCCACCCGGAGCTGTGTGACCTTGGGCAAGTCCCTAACCCTCTCTGAGCCCCATGTCTGGTCTGATTGAGGAGGATCTGAGAACTAAGATCCCTCCGCCTGCTCCGGGACCAGAACCGGCCTAGAAACCGTTAACCAGTGGGCCCTGCTCCCCCCGCTGCGGGGCGGGGGAGTCCCCGCGCCCCAGTGACCCTGCCCCGCGCTCACCCAGGTACCGCACCCACGTGTCCCGGTACAGGTCGCGCTCAGCGCCCGGCGGGGGCGGCTCGGACATGGCCCCTCCGCGGCCCCGGCGGTCCCGGCGGCCGGTCCAGCCCCCACGGCCGCGTTAGCTCCCCCGGGCCCTCCGGTCCCAGTCCGAGCCGGCGGACGGACTGAAGGACGGACAGGTGGTGCCGTCACCCAGCGCAGGGAGCGTCTGTAAATTCCCCCGCGCCGGAGCCCCTCTCCCCGGCCGGGAGGGGGCAGGGTCCCGTCCCGTTATTTCTGGGGGTTCGAGGGCCGGCAGGAACCCCTCTAAGGACCACAGAGGCCGGCGTTCCAATGGGGATCCCGTCCCTCCCGGCCCCACGTCACCGTGTGTGACCTCAGGCTTCTGTCCCGCTTGGACTATTGTAAAAAAAATCGGGACGGGTCCCGCCAAAAGCGGGACGCCTGGTCCCCTGGTACTTGGAGCCTCACTTGATTCATTTCTTAATCTGGTCCCCCCCCCCCCCCCCCCCCCCGCTCGGACGTTCCCTCCTGGGACAACAAGGACGCATAACAACGCCGTCTTGGGCTGTGTTGACTGCCGGCCAGACTGTTTGTTGGCCAGAGACTCACAGCTAAAGACTTGACGGGGAAAAGACTCTACAGACACATGGCTTCCTCAAACCCTCCCCTCCACCCGGGACCCCCCACTTTACAGATGAGGAAACAGAGGCTCAGAGAAGATGGGGCACTGTCCCGGCACTGGCTTCAGATCCTGAGCTCTTAGGGCCTCTCAGTCCAGGAGCCGGGGAGAGTGAGGGTGGGGGGCACCCTGGCGGGTGGATACTTGGGCTCCCAAGTCCCTTTCCGAGTTGCCATGATCCCGTCAGCACTGACATCCACACTGGATCAGGATGAAGACGAGACAGAACCCCTGGGGGACAGGACCCTGAAGGAAGGAAGGAATGAATGATTGAATGAATGAATGAATGAATGATTGAATGAATGAATGAATGAATGATTGAATGATTGATTGAATGATTGAATGATTGAATGATTGAATGAATGAATGAATCACGAGGCCAGGGAACCAGGATTGGGGTGCTGGACTTCAGGGAAATCAGCAGAATAGAATGAGGGGGCTGGGGGGGGGGTAGGGATGACCAAGGAGGGAACTCTTCCCCCACGGAACCTCAGTTTACCCGTGTGAGCAAGGAGCGCAGCTTCGTGAATCTTTTTGGAGGTGGGGGAGGGAGCAGAGCAAGCAAAGACACAGCCATAAAAGACAGGCAGTCCTGTTACCTGTTAGCCACGGCTGTAAAAAAAAAAAAAAGACTAGTATTTATCTAATATTTATTGTGTGCTGACGTGTGCCGGGCTCTCTTCCAAGCGCACTGCACACATGATTTCTCCGTAAGGACAGAGGTGTGTGGTACCCAGGAGGCGTTCTTTAAAGCATTCGCTTTTTTTTTTTTCAATTTATTTTTTTATTAAATTATCTGTGTACATATCTTACCATTGTCCCCCCCACACACACACTCCCATCCATGCCCTCCCTCCCCAGAGTTTTGTGTCCATTGGTGATACTTCTATGCATGCATATAAATCCTTCGGTTGATTTCTTCGCTTTTATTATCACTCAACAACATTGGGGGAAATGAAGACTCCCGACTCCCTGCTGAGGGTCCCATTTTCAGCCCCGGGCGTCGCCGTCTCTGTCTCTGCGGGGTCGTGCCCGGCAGCCTGGGCTCAGCGCTCAAAGGGATGCCCAGGCCCCTGAACGTCCCGGTCTCTGCCTCCCCATCACCCGCAGCGAGGGCGCAGAATTAGGAGACGGTCCCTAACGCCACGTGACCGCTCCTCCCCCGCCTCCTCTCTCTCCCCCTCCCTCCTCGGGCCCACCGCGGGCACGGGGCGCTCGCCAGACCCACGTGTGTGTGTGTCGGCGCGCAAAGACCGCCTGGCTCCCGGAAACCAGGGTGGGGCGGGGCTTCCGCCCTGACCGTGAAGGCGCCCAGAGCACCCTCAGTGCCCTTAGCAAAGATGGCGGAAGACAGCCCACTGGGAAGGCCAATCAGGAGGCGAGTTGGCCGCGGAGCGCCAGAAAGTGCACGCAGTAGAAGCGCCGAGGGCGGCTTCTGCGCATGCGCGCCGCCCCAGGGCGGGCCCATGTCGCCGCTGAGCTCAGGGCTGGCTCTCTGGGTGGTGCGTGAGCGAGAGGCAAAGAACGAGGCGGTACGCATGGACCTCCACTCTGTGTGCATTGAACGTTGCTTTTTATTCATTGGTTAATTTCCCTAACAGAGCGCTGTAAACCAAGGTCGGGATGTCCTCCTGAGGGCTCTGGCTGGGGCCCATGCGGGCTCAGGGGGACCCCCGCCCCCCTCCTCCTGCTGCTCCCTCCCGCTTCGCCAGACCAGCTCCCCAGGCAGGGCTGCCTTCCCGTGTCGTGTGCCTCTCTGCAGCCCAGGACCTGGTTTGCATTTGTTTGCAGGACGAAGGATTGGGATGAGTGCTATGGTTGCTCGGAGGGTCCTTGCCCTCCAGCTCCCTGTCGCTGAGCGGCCCCATGGCCATCCCTGCTGGCCGCCGAGGGTGGAGGGGCCCAGGGCCTGCGAGGCTGTTTGTGTGGGGCGGCCCCCAGCCCCTGGCTCTCCCAGATGCTGCTGGCCCTGCATTGGGCCGCCTGCCCACCAGGCACTAGGAGCCCATGGCACCCGCCATACACCTCTCCCGGAGATGGGAGGGTCGACGGGCACCTTGGAAGAGCTCGGACTGACAAATGCCCTCACTGAGTTCTGTCTGGATCCCACCTGCCATTTCTGTGTGGGCACCCCACATATGAAGCATTACTCCGTGGGAGGCTGGAAGCCTCAGGGCTCTCACCCACCCCGGGCCTCCCTTCCCTCCCCAGAGCTGGGACCCCTGGAGGTGATTCCCTGCCCTGTGTTTGCATCGGAGGACAGTGGCGGGGTCCCCAAGCTCGCCGTCCCCGGAAGCTCTGAATCAATGACAATCATCAGTAATTAAATCAGCAGCCGCAGAGGCCCCGGAGTTGCTGAAGTCCTCAAGGTGGGGGGAAAGCCCTGCCTGTGTGTACCCCTGAGTGGGAAACTCTGTGCAGACGGTGGGCCACCTCCTGAGACCGGAGGAGGGGGTCGGGGAAGAACCCCAAGACCCCAGCCTCAGTGACAGAGAGTTTGGAAGCGCCTCTGACTCCAGCAACTCCTTGCTGCTGCTCGTTATGATCTAGGCTTACACGGATTCTTCATTTGGTTGCAAGTTCCTCTCCCCTTGCTGCTGGCCTCGCTGGAAATGTTACGGTTTCAGTCTCTCCCCTTTTCCGATGTCTTCCCTGCCGCCACCCCATGGGACCCCCTTTCCGTCACAGGTGGGTGCTGTCTGCACCGTTTTCAGGACAAACAGGTCCCATCGCAGTGCCCAGCCCCTTGAAAGGCCAAGAGATCCCCCCCTCCTGCTCGGCTCCCTCTTCCTAATCCTGAAATGAAAGCTCCCCAGATCCAAGCTGGGGTCCTTCTTCCAGCCCCGGTTCCTTTGGGCCTCGGGGCGCCTGGGAACATGGCTGCGACAGGGGATGGAGACGGACAGGGAGACACCGAGGGGGGCCAGGCCGGAGGCGGCGGCGGGGGGCGGCATTACTTCGGGGTGCCCGCCCCCAGCTGCTGGATCTTCTCCTCAGAAGCCTTGTCCGGAAGCAGGACCTCCACGGTGAAGCTGACCTTCTTGGCGTGGATGTAGCTGTAGGTGTTGTCAAACCGCAGGACATCTGAGGGGAGGCAGAAAACGGGACACTGAGGCCATCCTGGCGGGGGCGGGGGGAGGGGGGTGTGAAGGGGGGGAGCAGCGAGCTTCGCGGACCAGGCACGGCCACGGGGCAGGCACTGAGGAGGGTGGCAGCGTCCGCAGCGGCCCTTCGCCTCCTGCAAAGGCGTCTACCCGGACGGACAAGGTGTGCCCCAGCACAGGCCAGGTGCCAGGTGAGAGAGAGAGAATCGCTAAAAGCATCTCCCGCTGGGGAGACGGAACGCGTGGGAAAGCTCCAGTGTCCTAAGGGGAATGGCTTAGAAGGTTTCTATTGCAACCCGTGTGGAGAAACACTGGTGGGAAGAGGAAGAAGTTAGTCCTCCTAGGAAGGGCCTGCGGGGAGGGGGGGGGGGATGTCCACAGCTTATCCTTTGGCCAAAAAAATAAATAAAAATAAATGTAGCGGAGCCGAAGCCGGTTTGGCTCAGTGGTAGAGCGTCGGTCAGCTGGTCGATGTTTCTCTCTCATCGATGTTTCTAGCTCTCTGTTCCTCTCCCTTCCTCTCTGTAAAAAGTCAATAAAGCGGGGACAGAGAGCGCCCTGCGGAGTGAAATTATGCGAGAGGCCTCTTAGAGGAGTTAGAGCTTAAACTGGGCCCTGAATGTGAGGAGTAGAGCCCCAGAGGTTTGATCCTCGACCTGGAACCTGGAGGTCCTGGTTCGATTCCCGGACGGGGCCCATGCCTGGGTTGCGGGCTGGATCCCCAGTGGGGGGTTGTGCAGGAGGCAGCAGATTGATGATTCTCTCTCATTGCGGATGTTTCTGTCTCTGACTCCCTCTCCCTTCCTCTCTGCAATCAATAAAAGTGAGGAGCAGCCAAAACCGGTTTGGCTCAGTGGATAGAGTGTCGGCCTGCGGACTGAAAGGTCCCAGGTTCGATTCCAGTCAAGGGCATGTACCTTGGTTGCGGGCACATCCCCAATCGGGGGTGTTCAGGAGGCAGCTGATCGATGTTTCTAACTCTATCCCTCTCCCTTCCTCTTTGTTAAAAAAAAAAAAAATCAATAAAATATATATATTTTTTAAAGATCAAATTTAAAAAGTGAGGAGCAGCATTCCTAGCAGCAGCAGTCGTTACAACCATCGGAGGCAGGTAAGGGTTGCTCGTTCTGTGAGTCAGCACGGGGCTGGAGACCGATAGGTGCTACTTCCCTATTTCTCAAAACAACCATGAGTTCAGCATGAGTCCCGTCTTGCATCCCATACAGCAGGAGGTCACTGTGTCACACGGCGGGGAAGTGACAGAACCGGAATTCCCCTCCGGCCCGGACGGCCGCCTGACGTGGGCCCGGGACAGCCCGGCCCGGCCCGTGTCTGACGGAAGGTGGACGGTGCGGACGCTCTGAAGCAGGCGTGTGTGTGCCCGCCGGAGTACACCCGGGCGGAGGTGTGCCTGGCACCCCCGTTGGGGAGACGGAGCGCGTGGGAAAGCTCCAGTGTCCTAAGCAGAACTGCTTCAAAGGTTTCTATTGCAACCCGTGTGGTGAAACACTGATGGCAAGAGGAAGAAGTCAGTCCTCCTACGAAGGGCCTGGGGGGGATGTCCACAGTTTATCCTCCGGCCAAAAAAAAAAAATAAGTAAAATAAAAGTAAAAGTTGCAGAACAGGACGAATCGTTGGTGACCTCTGGGCTCATACAGATTATCAAAACGACTTCGGCCTTTGCCGCTCTGACAGCCTGCACGCCCAGCGCCCCCGGGGATACTGCCCGGGCGCCTGTCCCAGAGGGAGGCTTTCCCGTGGGGCCCTGCCATCCCGAACACGCCTGCTCTTGCAGGAAAGGAACGTTCCTCAGACCCTGTGACAGGCGTTACAGTGTCGGAGATTCCTCCCGTCATACACGGGATGACAGGCGTGAATGGATGCGTGTGTGTGCATGTCCTGCGTATTAATGGCGACACGTGATGCTTCTAAAGGGACAGGACTCGGGGAGATGAGAGAGCAGCTGAAGGACGTGTATGCGTGCGTACAAGCATAACCAATGGATGCAAAACACTGGGGTGAGGGCATGTATGGGAGTGGGGGGGGGTCAATGGTAACAAATATACACATATAATACCTTAATAAATAAAAAAGGGGGAAAAATCTATCCCTCTCCCTCTCTGTAAAAAATCAATAATATATATATATTAAAATATATTTTATTGATTTTTTACAGAGAGGAAGGGAGAGGAGGAAGGGAGAAGGATAGAGAGTTAGAAACATCGCTGAGAGAGAAACATGGACCAGCTGCCTCCTGCACACCTCCTATTGGGGATGTGCCCGCTACCAATGTACATGCCCTTGACCGGAATGGAACCTGGGACCTTTCAGTCTGCAGACTGACGCTCTATCCACTGAGCCAAAAGGTGTGTGTGTGTTTTTTTTAAAGAAAGAAAGTCAAGTGTCTATGTACAGTGACATATGCTCTGTGGACGGCGTATCCCGGCCGGTGCCGAGCCTGTTCTTGCTGAAGCTCACGTACAGTCTATGCCTGCTCCCGCCCGGGCCCCAGCTGCTCGCTGACAAGGACTCTCCTCCTGGGGGAGCCGCAGCACAGAGCATCAGGGAGGAGGTGGCGGCAGAGACTGGAGCCACCGGGATGTGGGCGAGGACACAGAGCCTGAGGTTGGGGTGCCGGTGTACAGACAGGCACCGAGGCCAGGAGAGCTGCCCGGCGGAGACCCTGGTGGCATTGCCATGGAGAGGGAGCCCAGGGCTCCTCCCGCCCACGGCTCTGTCTCCAGGACGGCCCTTCCCTCCCCCAGGTCCCGCCCTGATGCCGGCAGCGGTGGCCGAGGCGTGTGGAGGGCCCGCCGTGTCCCAGGCATCACGCTAAGCTACTTCGACCGTGTCACACGCAACCATCACGGGCCCCTCTGAGGGAGGGAGCCAGATCCCCACCACGGCCATCAGGACACGGAAGCCCGGGAAGGTTGGTGAGTCACTTGCTGGAGGAGGACTAGTTAGCTGTCAGGGTTAACCCACTGGTTTTCCATGCCTAACCCTGAGCTCTGACACAACGTTTCAGGAAACCAGTTCTGCTATAGACATAGCATTGATATTCACTGAGTGGCCAGATGATGATGATCTCTGAACGCATAATAATCTGGTCACTCAGTGCTTATATATATATATATATATATATATATATATATATATATATATATATATATGTATATATATATATTAGGGCCCCGGTGCATGAATTTGTGCATGGGTGGGGTCCGGCCAGCCTGGCCAGGGGAAGGGGACATGGACGGTTGGCCGGCCTGCCTACTGGTCGAACTCCCGGTCAAGGGGACAATTTGCATATTAGCCTTTTATTCTATAGGATAGACACTGAGTGGCCAGATAATAATGCTTTCAGAGATCATCATCATCTGGCCATTCAGTGTAGTTTCTTACAGCATGTTTCTGGTCACACACACATACACACACACAAAAAAAACAACAACAAACAAACAAAAAAACATCACCAACATTCTAAATTAAATACCCCAGCCTCTTCTAATATTAATAAATTAATATTAAATAAACATTGAAATAAATGTGAGCTATACACACATTTAAGAAAGATTAATAGCCAGAACTGGCATGGCTCAGTGGTTGCGCATCAACCTATGAACCAGGCGGTCACGGTTTGATTCCCAGTCAGGGCACAGGCCCGGGCTGCGGGCCTGATCTCCAGCGGGGGGTGTGCAGGAGGCAGCTGGTCGATGTTTCTCTCTCATCGATGTTTCTAACTTTCTCTCCCTCTCCCTTCCTCTCTGTAAAAAAAAAAACACAAAACAATAAAATATATTTTAAGATAAATTTCTAGGCGTAGAATTGCCGAGTCCAAGGGGATGTTCACCGATATCGCCAAGCTGAGCGAGGTGCGATACCTTCTCAAACGCCCACCTGCCATCCTTACGCCTCCCGCGTCCAACTTCCCGTCCACCCGCTGTGTGCCCTGGAGGCCAGGGACGCTCCGAGGGGTCGAGGCCGGGCTTTCCCGGACCCTGCTCCCCCCTCCTGCCCCCCGCCAGCCGGTCCCGCCTCTCTGATGTGTGGGGAGGAATTCCCAAGAGATGTCTGATCACAGCCACAATCCCAGTTAGGCCTGGAGCAGACAGGAAACAGTCCCTGTCATCACCCAGGCCTGTGACTCACGGGTACCCGGTAGGACCGGGCGAGAGTCCCACCCTGCCGTCAACAGCCATGAACTCCGCTATTGAGCAAGACAGGCCACCTGCCCGCGCCCCCGTCTCCCTTCCTGTGCGGGGGAGAGTCTCTCGGAGGGGGGTTCCACCTGCAGCTCTAACGGCCTGAGAGCCCCGGTGTCTGGGGAGAGAGGGGCCGCCCGGGCGGGCAGGATGGGGGCACTTACAGATGCCGGCGGTGCTGCAGGTGAGGCTGCCGTCCTCGGGCACCAGGTGGGCGTTGTACCTCTGGTTGGGCAGCACCTCGGTCATCTCGCCCGCCTTCTGCCGCTCCCCCATCTTGGTCTTCAGGAAGATGCCGAAGCCGATGTCCGAGCCTTCCGACGCGAACTGCCACCTGCGGGCGGGGGTGGGGGGTGGGGGGACGGCCGCCTTTCAGGACGCCATCGGGGAATCGGGGGGGGGGGGGGGGGATCCCCGCCCTGGGGCCGCTCCCCACCGGACCCGCCGGGCCTCCCCTCCAGGAAGGATCCGGAATCCGCCTACCGGAGCACGCAGCCGGGGAAGAGGATCTCGTACTCCACTTGGTGGGAGGAGGCGCGGGAGATCTGCACGCTGTGCTCGTACTGCTGCTTCAGCTGGTCGCGCACGTAGTAGGTCTTGGGGATGTCGCCCCCCCAGTTGATCTGGAGACGGAGCGTGCGGTGAGCCTGGGTGTGCGTGGGGGGCCGGCCTGCCCGGTCACCGGTCACCTCCAGCCCCCCCTCGGGGGGGCCCCCCATACCTTGGATTTGCACTTGGGGTTCCCATCGGGATCGGTCATGGTGCCCCCATACTCCACGGGCACCTGGTCGGCGCTGATGTATTTCAGCAGAACTTCCTTCCAGTTTGCTGGCGGGGGAGGGAGGGGGGGAGGGAGGAGAGAGAAGGGTCACCACAGTCTACAGTCACCACAGACTCTACACCAAAGAGGCAGGGAAGCTGAAACCGGTTTGGCTCAATGGATAGAGCGTTGGCCTGCGGAGGGTCCCGGGTTCGATTCTGGACAAGGGCATGTGCCTTGGTTGCAGGCACATCCCCAGTAAGGGGGTGTGCAGGAGGCAGCTGATCAATGATTCTCTCTCATTGATGTTTCTAGCTCTCTATCCCTCTCTCTTCCTCTCTGTAAAAAATCAATAAAATATAATAAGATAAAATTAAAAAAAAAAGAGGCAGGGAAAAGTCCACAACCATCCGTCCTCTCCCCCAATCCCCCAAAAAACACAGGCGTTCGGAGCACCCACATGCCCACAGCACATTGCCCTGGTGCTGAGGACTGCCCTGCCCTGCCCTGCCCGGAGTCAGGGGCCTGGGTCCCCACTGCCTCGGGCCAGGTCCTGTGGGCGTGAAGTGACCGTGAGCGGGTGGCTCGCCCGTGGGAGATGGCTCATTCCTCCGGGGAGGGGTGCACTCTGCAGTGCGACCGGGAGGACAGAGCAGGAGGGAGGGCACGCCCTGGGCGGGAACAGCCTGTGCGGCACACCGCGCACCTCCCCGCCCCACCCCCGTTCGTGCACACGGCGTGCTCGGCTGTGACTGAGTGGCGCACGCATCCCCGTGGGCGACCCCAGCCCGGATTTCACATCTGCTCCTGGTTTGTTTGGTTTTTTTTTTAGACCATTTAGCTGCCAATGATTGGCTCTTTTTTTTTTTTTTTTGTGACCAAGCCCTTTCCTGACTAGGAAAGTTTGACGCTAGGTCAGCGGTCGGGAAACTGCGGCTCGCGAGCCACATGCGGCTCTTTGGCCCCTGGAGCTTTTAGCAAAGGCCGGCTTAGGAGTGCCCTCTTCAAGTTCATGACAACGCACCATCTACCTAGACAGTTTACGTTTAAAAAATGTGGCTCTCCAGAGAAATGTCGATCGTCGTCCTGCTGCTCTTTGGCTCTGCCGACTTGTTTTTTTTAATGTGTTTCTTTTCATTGATGTCAGAGAGGACGGGAGAGGGAGGGAGGGAGTTTGCCGACCGCGGCTCTAGGGCCACCGATGCCGCGGCCCACGGCCCGCCGTCCCAAAGTCCGCCGGGCACCGGCCAAGAACAACATTGTGAGAGCGGCACCTGTCCCCGCTGACGCCGGAGCCGCAGGGCGGGGCCACTCCGGGTCACGGTGCAGCCCGTGGACTCCCCACCGCGGCCGCCGGACTCCCCACCGCGGCCGCCGGACGCCCCCCACGGCCCCCGGACTCCCCACTGCGGCCCCCGGACGCCCACCGCGGCCCCCGGACGCCCACCGCGGCCCCCGGACGCCCACCGCGGCCCCCGGACGCCCACTGCGGCCCCCGGACGCCCACCACGGCCCCCGGACGCCTATCGCGGCCCCCAGACTCCCCACCGCGGCCCCCGGACTCCCCACCGCGGCCCCCGGACGCCCACTGCGGCCCCCGGACGCCCCCCGCGGCCCCCGGACTCCCCACCTCGGCCCCCAGACGCCCACCGCGGCCGACCGGGGCCTGGCAGCCGGGGACGGCGGGGCCCGCGTCCGAGCGGCCCCTGTGGTCTCGGGGCGATGCCACCTGTGCTGCTGGCCCTGAGTGACTGTCTTCCCGCCCCGGGAAGAGCCCGGGCCTGGGCCCAGGCGGGCTTGGCGGAGAGGGTGTGAGGTGCGGATGGGAGGACAGACTGCGCCTCCTCCACACCGGGCTGCCAGGAAGCCTGGCTGTCTCATGCTCCCGGGTGTGTGTGTGTGTGTGTGTGTGTGTGTGTGTGTGTGTGTGTTTGTGTGCATGTGTGCGTTTGTGTGTGTGTCTGTGTGTGTGTTTGTGTGTGTGCTTGTATGTGTGCGTATGTTTGTGTGTGTGTGTGTGTGTTTGTGTGTGTGTGGACAGCCCGGAAGCCAGAACCGCCGAGCCTTGGGGGGCTGCTGCAGGTCTTCCCCAGCTCAGGGCAGAGGGGGATGGGGTGGGGGGACCCTTCCCGTCCTGCAGGGAGAGGCACTGAGGCGACCAGAGGCAGAGCCCAGGCCAGAGCCCAGAAGCCCCGGCTTTCCGACCGCCTCCCCGCCCCGGCCTCGCCGGCACACACTTGGCCATTCTCCACCGGCCACGTGTCGCCTGAAGGTGAACATTGAGAAACCGCCCGGGCCCGTGGCCCACGCCCACGCCCACGCCCACGCCCAGAGGTGGCCCCAAGGCTCCCCGGATCGGCCGGGTCCCGAGCTGTCCTTCTGGTCCCTTCCTTGTCCGCGCACGCGTTTCCTGCTCCGGCGACACCAGCTCCCGGCCGGACCCTGGCTGCTGGGGTCCCCCTGAGCCCTGAGTGCCCCAGAGTGCCCCTGCCTCCTTACGAGCCCCAGCCCTGCCCACCTGCTCCTCTGTCCACCTCCACGATCAATCCATCGATCAATCGCGCCTCGGTCTCCCCGCTGGGCTCCTCTCCCTCTGCTGCCTCCAGCTTGGCTGCCCCCAGCGCTCAGCCTGCTCTCCTGGGGGGCAGCCTTCTGTCCTCCAGCTCCTCGCTGCTGCCTGCCTTGGGCGGCTCCCACAGCCCCAGACGGGAGCTCACCCTCAGCTTCAGGCTCAAGTATCCCAGTGTGTGTATCTCTCCCTCTCTCTCTCTCTCTCTAATATATTTTATTGATTTCTTACAGAGAGGAAGAGAGAGGGATAGAGAGCTAGAAACGTCGATAAGAGCGAATCACAGATCAGCTGCCTCCTGCACGCCCCACACCGGGGATGTGCCCGCAACCAAGGTGCATGCCCTTGACCGGAATCGAACCTGGAACCTTTCAGTCCGCAGACTGATGCTCTATCCATTGAGCCAAACCGGTTTCAGCTCTTTTTTTGTTTTTTTAATGTTTGTGTTTTTTTTTAATTTATGTCAGAGAGGACGGGAGAGGGAGAGAGAGAGAGAAACATCCGTGATTGAGAGCGAGTCACGGATCGGCTGCCTCCTGCAGGCCCCACACTGGGGACTGAGCCCGCAACTCGGGCAGGTGCCCTTGACCGGGATTCCAACCGTGACCGCCTGGTTCATAGGCAATGCTCACCCACTGAGCCACACGGGCGGGGCTCTCACACTCTCCTGAATCTCAGCCTCCAGCTCACTCTTCCCCCGCCTTCTTCCATTGACCTCGTTGCGTCAGAGCGATCGCACCGGGCAGACAGCTCACGCCAGACACGAGGCCGTCATTCTCGGTTCCCCTTCCTCCTTCCTCTGCCCCATGGTCTGCGCTCCGCTGCGTGACTTCCCGGAGAAGGCCCCGGGCCGCCCTCCGCGCCTCTCCCCGCCGCCCCCGCCGCCCCCAGTGCCCCGGCCCTGGCTCGCAACACCTGCCGCCTGGGCTGTGGCCACCGAGGCCAGCTGGCATCTGCCCTCCACCATCTCCCGGGCCAGAAGGGTCTCTGTGGGAGACCTGACCCGGTGCTCCCTGCTCGGTGCTCCCTGCTCGGTGCTCCCCTCGGACTCCGTGGCCTGCAGCGCCGCGGCCCAGCCCCCCAGCCCAGGCCTCCGGTTCCCTCCTCAGCCTCGTCCCCTGCCCTGCACTCCAAGCTGCCGGTGCCATGGGACACGAGGCCTTTGCCCAATGCTGTTCCCTCTGCGGGAACACCCGGCTCCTCTTAGAGCTCCAGGCCTCACCTCCTCCCCAGATCCAGTGGCCCGGTGACTCCCCGCCCCCAGAGGCCTGGGGCGCCGCAGGGACTGGGGCCAATTCACCTTCGCAGCCCTGGCACCTCGTCCGGGGCCTGGCACCCGGTAAGGGCTCTCGCCGGCGGCCCCCCGGCTACAGGGGACCTCTGCTCCCGTGACCTGCGGCTCCTCCTCTGGGCCTCGGCGAGCGCCGCCTCCAGCTGTGTCATCCTTCCTCCCCAGGTCTCTCCCCCCGGCTGCTCTGTAAGCTCCCGGCCTCAATGCCTGGCGCGGCATTCAGCTTTGAACCTACGATGCTGAGTCTACCACCTTCTCCTAGGCCCGTGGTCGGCAAACCGCGGCTCTCGAGCCACAGGCGGCTCTCTGGCCCCTCAAGTGTGGCTCGGGCGGTCCATGTTGAAGAAGTGGCGTTAGAATAAGTTTACGTTTAAAAAATGTGGCTCTCCAGCTGAAACCGGTTTGGCTCGGTGGATAGAGCGTCGGCCTGCGGACTGAAAGGTCCCAGGTTCGATTCCGGTCAAGGGCATGTACCTTGGTTGCGGGCACATCCCCAGTAGGGGGTGTGCAAGAGGCAGCGGATCGATGATTCTCTCTCATCGATGTTTCTAACTCTCTATCCCTCTCTCTTCCTCTCTGCAAAAAAATCAATAAAATATATATATTTTTTAAAAATTTGGCTCTCCAAAGGAACGCCAATTGTTTGTACCGTGGATATTTGGCTCTGCTGACAAATGAGGCTGCCGACCACTGGGCTACACTGTCTGAGAGAAAGGCTCTTATGGAAGCAGATGTGAAGCCCTGGCCGGTTTGGCCCAGTGGATAGAGTGTCTGCCCACGGACTCAAGGGTCCCGGGTCCGATTCCGTTCAAGGGCATGTCCCACGGCTCCGGTTGGGCCCTGTGCTGGAGGCAGCCCATCGATGTTTCTCTCTCTCTCTCTTTCTCTCCCCCTCTCTGTAAAAGTCAATGGAAAAAAATATCCTCGGGTGAGGATGAACAATAACGAGATAAAGTACGCTTAAAAGAGAGAGAAAACGGACATGAAGACCCCAGCCCAGCCCCAGCCTGCTCCCGGGCCACACTGCCACCAGAGCAGCAGCGGGACCATCCGCCCCGGTGGCAGAGGCCCCCCCTCTAACGCCACCCCGGGCGCCCGGGCCCCAGGCCGCCCGCGGAGCCGGGAGTCCGGCCGCTCACCTCCCAGGACGTGGATCTTCTTGCGCGTCTCCTCACTCAGGAAAGGCTTGACCAGGTTGAAGGCCACGGGGAACAGCTTGGGGGCTGGAACAGAGGCCGACAGACAGACGGCGGGAGTGAGGCTGGAGGCGGAGCCCGCTCTGTCCGCCACAGCGTCGCCCCGGGCGCCCCTGTCGGCCTGCACGTGCCCCGGCGCCCTGGAGCCCACGTGGCTGCCCGGGGCCTGAGGCTCAGCGCGGGCACCGCGTCCATTGCCAGCTTCGCCCTCTGCACGGCGGGCAGAGTCCAGTGGGTCTCTGCCCTACCCCCTGGCTGGCCGGGAGGCACCGGTGCACCCTAAACGCCGAGGGGACCCTGGACAGCCGCCTGCACTAATCCAGGGCCCCCCACTTCCCTGCTCCGGCTCCCAGGAGTCACTCTCCAATCCTGCCCCCCACTTCCTCATGCGGAGGCCCCCCGCTTACCTTTGATGACAAAGAGGCGCTTCAGGGTCTCGGGGTAATTGTCCTCCACCATGCACAGGAACTGCGGGGACAAAGCGGCGTGCCTGTGGGCGCAGACCTCGGGGCCGCCTGTGCTCCCATCGCCTCGCCCACCCACAGGGCATCCCAGCAGAGGGGCCACTGCCCTATGCCCCACCCCACGCCCCCCACCCCGCCCCCGTCCTGCCCCTCACCTCCCCGTAGGTCTCCACGGCCGGCTTCCAGAGGTGCTTGAGGCCCAGGCCCTCGCAGTCGTAGATCATGGTGATGCTGTCGATCCTCCTCCCCAGCTGCAGGGCACAGGGGGCGCCACGTCACCGCAGGCTCCCGCCCCCGGGGCCCACCCGGCTCAGGGCCAATGCTGATGGCATCGCAAGCTCACACGGCAGCCGGATGTGGGGGTGCGGGCAGGGCCCTGCCCAGCTGCTCCCCGCTCCCTCTGCAGGCTCTGCCGTCCCCGCCGGGCACTCGGCAGTGGCGTGCGAGGCCTTCGCCCAGCGCCGTCCCGCCGCCTGGACTGGTGCTGCCCGGCTCCGTCCGGCTGCTCTTAGCCACAGTGCCGGGCGGAGGGAGGCCTCCCCTCTGCCCCAGACCAAGTGGGCTTGGTGTCTCCCTTCCCCAAAGGCCTAGAGCTCATGCCCGGCCCGCGTGGCTCAGCGGTTGAGCGTCCACCTGTGAACCAGGAGGTCCCGGTTCGATTCCCGGTCGGGGGCCATATGCCCAGGTGGCGGCTGGATCCCCAGGGTGGGGCGTGCAGGAGGCAGCTGACCCAATGGTTCTCTCTCATCGTGGATGCTTCTCCCTCTCCCTACCTCTCTGCAATCAATAAAAAATGTATTTAAAAACAAAACAGCCAAAACCAGCTTGGCTCAGTGGATAGAACGTCGGCCTGTGGACTGAAAGGTCCCAGGTTCGATTCCGGTCAAAGGCATGTAGCTTGGTTGCAAGCATATCCACAGTGGGAGGCATGCAGGAGGCAGCTGATCGATGTTTCTCTCTTATCAATGTTTCTAACTCTCTCTCCCTCTCCCTTCCTCTCTGTAAAAAAAAATCAATAAAATGTATTTTTTAAAAATTATTTTTAAGTCTTTCCCGGAAAAAATAAAAATTTGGCAACATAGGTCAGTCCCGAAGCGTTGGAAATGTCGGTGGCCCAGGCCCTCCAGAGGCCAGGCCTCCGCCCTGAAGCCGCGGGTGAGTCCCCGGGGGACGTCCCTGCGGCCGCCTGGCCGACCAGCCGCCCGTCCCCCATCGGCGCGCCCACTCGCCTTGGCCGTCTGGCTGTGGCACTCCTGCACCAGCCGCTCGCAGTCCCGCATCTTGGTCTTGAGCAGGTCCTGCTTGGTGGCCGAGAGGAGCAGCCCGCGGGCGTCCAGGGGCCCCACGATGTCGTACCAGACGGGAGAGCCCTCCCTGTCGTAGCCGCACATGCCCCCCGACAGGTACAGCCGGACCACCTGGGTGGAGAGGAGGAGGCGCCGGTCAGCCGGCGGGGGCAGGCGCCTTCTCCGCTCCCCACGGCCTCCCTCGGGGTGCCCCAGGCTCTCCCTGCACAGCCTGCCCCCGGGGGCCCCCGGACACCCATCCCGGGCACCACGGGGGCCCACGTGCACGGCCAGAGCTTCCTCCGGGGGTCCAGCCCGCAGACCCAGGACACGGGCCAGGAGCCTCGGTCCTCACCTCTGGTGGCTGCCAGGTCAGGACGTTGTCGATGTCCTTCTGCTTCCGGAACTCCACGTGCTGCCAACACACAGTCAGGGCTTTATTGTTTATTTTGTTTTTTTAAAAAAATATATTTTATTGATTTTTTAAAGGGAGAGGGACAGAGTCAGAAACATCAATGGGAGAGAAACATTGATCAGCTGCCTTCTACACACCTCCTACTGGGGATATGCCCGCAATAAAGGTACATGCCCTTGACCGGAATTGAACCTGGGACCCCTCAGTCCACAGGCCAACGCTCTATCCACCGAGCTAAGCCGGTGAGGGCACCATCGGGGCTTTATAAAAGGGAGCCCAGCCTGGCCTGGCTCAGCAGCGGCACGTCGACCCAGCAAGCGAGAGGTCACCAGTGCGATTCCCTGTCAGGGCACATGCCCAGGTGGCAGACTCCATCCCCAGGATGGGACGTGCAGGAGGCAGCCGGTCAACGGTTCTCTCTCATCCTTGATCTCTCTCTCCCTCCCCCTTCCTCTCTAAAATCAATAAAAATATTTATTTCCTGTTTTCTTTTTTTTTTTAAAAAAAAGGGAAAGCAGGACAGGGAGACCTCTTAACAGACATCTAGATCGTGGGTGACAGCAGGAAGGGGTGCGTCGTGAGAAAGCAACGGGCAGCCGAAACCGGTTTGGCTCAGTGGATAGAGCGTCGGCCTGTGGACTGAAAGGTTCCGGGTTCGATTCCGGTCAAGGGCATGTGCCTTGGTTGCGGGCACATCCCCAGTGGGGAGTGTGCAAGAGGCAGCTGATCGATGTCTCTCTCTCTCATCGATGCTTCTAACTCTCTGTCCCTCTCTCTTCCTCTCTGTAAAAAATCAATAAAATATATTAAAAAAGAAAAAAGAAAGCAACGGGGCAGAACACGCATCCCCGGCCGGCCCAGGCCCAGGAGGGCTCCGTGTTTGCGGAGAAGGAAACGCACTTTTCCCAGAGGGATCGGCTGGCACTCAGAGCTGTCCCGCCACAGGCCGCGCCGGAGGGGGCGGGGCAGGCGGGAGACGTTTACACCAGCGCGAGGGGCAGACACGGAGGCAAACGTGGGACTCACCTTCCGCAGCATGGCCTCGGACTTCTGCAGGTCGAAGCTTCTCGCTGTAACAGGGAAACGCGGTCAGGGTGAGGCCAGCAGGCTGGGTGTCGGGGTGCACGGAGCCCCTCCCTGTCCCCATTCCAGCTCCTCTCCGTCCACACCCCAGCTGGCTCTCAGATCACCCGCAGGTGCAAGCTCACGTGAGGACCTTCCCTGGAGGCGTCTAGAGGAACCACAGACCCTGGAGTGCAAGGTCAAGGTTCAGGGCCCCGTGGGAGCAGCGTTGCAGCGTCGGGGTCAAAAGCGTTGAGCCCCAGGGGGTGCGATCAGGCGGAGGGTCTTATCTCCTCTCGGGGAGCGTGGACCCTGGACTCCCTTATCAGGCGGCCTTCCCCCGACACCACGGTAATCTCTCCGCAGCCTGACACCCAGTCCTGAGAGCCTGGCACACACACAGTTCGAAGGTGAACTGGCCGGCCGGCGTGGCTCCGTGGCTGAGCGTTGACCTATGAACCGGGAGGTCACGGTTTGATTCCCGGTCAGGGCACAGGCCCAGGTTGCAGGCTCGATCCCCAGTGTGGGGCGTGCAGGAGGCAGCTGATCCATGGTTCTCTCTCATCATGGATGTTTCATCTCTCTCTCTTGACTTCCTCTCTGAAACCAATTAAAAAATATATATATATACATATATATATATATTAAAAAAGATGAGAGAGAATCATGGATCAGCTGCCTCCTGCATGCCCCCCACTGGGGATCAAGCCTGCAACCTGGGGCATGTGCCCTTGACCGGAATCGAACCCGGGACCCTTCAACCTGCAGGCCGATGCTCTATCCACTGAGCAAAACTAACCAGGGCTGGTCCTTTTCTTTTTTAAAAAAAATAAAAATAAAAATAAAATAAATAAATATATATATATATATATATATATATATATATATATATATATATATATTTTATTAGTTTCAGAGAGTAAGAGAGAGGGAGAGAAAGAGAGAAACTTCAATGATGAGAAAGAATCATTGACAGGCTGCCTCCTGCACGCCCCACACTGGGGATCGAGCCCACAACCTGGGAATGTGCCCTGACCGGGAATCTAACTGTGACCTCCTGGTTCGTAGGTTGACACTCAACCACTGAGCACATCGGCCTGACTGCTCTCTGGTTTTTTTTTTTTTTTTTTTTTTTTTTTTTTTATTATTGATTTTTTACAGAGAGGAAAGGAGAAGGATAGAGAGTTAGAAACATCAATGAGAAACATTGGTCAGCTGCCTCCTGCACACCCCCCACTGGGGATGTGCCCGCAACCAAGGTACATGCCCTTGACTGGAATCAAACCTGGGACCCTTCAGTCCCCTGGCCGACGCTCTACCCACTGAGCCACACCGGTTTCGGCTGCTCTCTGGTTCTTTAAGCGCTGCTCGCAGAGGTTCCCACGCATATTCCCTGACTGTTCCCGTGACATTCAGGGCACTCAGCGTACCCCGGGAGGCCTGGCCCGCACCCCGCCTTCCATCCGCGCTGGACACACGTGTGCAGAACTGACAGCCCTCGCTCCGGACGGCCCGTTAGGTGCCAGCGTGGCAGCAGGGGGCGGCCCTTAGAGGTTGCCTCTCAGTCTCTCCCCACCCCTGCCTGACCTTGAACCAGAGACTGCGCTTCCCCGACGGGATCCTCTGATGAGAAGATACGAGGCGATCTGCTATCGCGATGGGGAGCAGGTGGGCGCGGGGATCCTCCCGAGGAGGAGGAGGAGGAGGCACACCCCTCACTGCGAGGGGAGACCTTATCTCCCCGGCGAACAGGAGTGGTGTGGACTGTGAGCCCCCTTATCTGGGGAGCCCTTATCGGCCCGGGTCCAACTTCCAGGGGCTTCGGGCCCTCCCTCCGCTGCCCCGGGCCCAGTCCCTCCCCCGCTCCTGCTGAGTCAGGCCCTCGGGGGCTCCTGCGGCCCTGGCCAGGGGCGGGCAGCGCAGAGTGTGGCGTGGGCCCTGGCCGGTGTGGCTCCGTGGATAGAGCGTCGGCCCGAAGACTGCAGGGTCCCGGGTTCAATTCCGGTCAAGGGCACGTCCCTCGGCGGCAGGGTGCGATTCCCCGGCCCTGCTGGTCGGGGTGCGTGTGGGAGGCAACCCATGGATGCGTCTCTCTCACATTGATGTTTCTCTCCCTGCGTCTCTCTCCGTCTCCCTTCCACTCTCTCAAAAAAAAAAAAAAAAAATCAATGGAAAAGTTTCCTTTGGTGAGGAGTCACATATATATATATATACACATTTTTAAAAGGTGATAAAAATAAAAGAAGAAGTGTAAAAAGCGTGGCTCAAGGCCGAAACCGGTTTGGCTCAGCGCTAGAGCGTCGGTCTGCGGACTGGAAGGTCCCAGGTTCGATTCCGGCCACAGGCATGTACCTTGGTTGCGGGCACATCCCCAGTGGGGGTGTGCAGGAGGCAGCTGGTCGATGTTTCTCTCTCATCGATGTTTCTAGCTCTCTCTCTCTCTCCCTTCCTCTCTGTAAGAAAATCAATAAAATATGAAAAAAAAAATAAAAAAATAAAAAATAAATAAATAAAAATAAAAAAGCGTGGCTCAGGGCCCTGCCTGAGAGGCCCACCCAGGAGCCACCATCCCGGTTTCTCCTGCGACCACGCCCCCCAGGCCTGGGAAACCAGGCGGCTCAGACCTGCGCTGCCATCTCCGAGGGCGCCACCACTTCCTTGTGTTTATTTGCCACCTGACTCTGCCCGCTGGAGGGCCGGGCCGGCTGCCCTGTGTCTGCTCTGGGGCCCGCGGCCAGGGGGACACCAGGGGGGAGGGGGAGGAGGGAGCCCCGCTCACACCTGGGTTAGGAGGAGCCACGCCACGGGCCTGCACCTCGCAGAGGCTCCCTTTAGAACCAAAGGGGGGGGAGGGGAAAGTGTCTAAAAGAGAGAGAGAGAGCGAGAGGCAGCAGAAACCCTGATTGAAATTCACAGCAGCGTCTGCCCAGCCTGAGCTCCCGGCCCGGGAGAGGGGAGGCGGCACCAATGAGCCTGAGGAGGTGCCTCCTCTGTCCTGGAGAGGACACTGGTCTCTGCCCCGATTCTGCCTCACATGAGCTGTGTGCCTTCGGGTGAGTGTCCTCCCCTCTCTGAGCCCCAGGGTGAGCGACCACCCTCTGCCATGATCCTGCAAAGGGAGAGGCGCACCCGGGCCTGGGGAGCTGGGGGCGCCTGGGAGACCAGGGGCAGGAACCCAGGCTGACCTCCTCTTAGATCAAAGAGAGCGCCCTGGCTGGTGTGGCTCAGTGGACAGAGCATCAGCCTGCGGACTGAAGGGCCCCGGGTTCCATTCCAGTCGAGGGCACGTGCCTGGGCTGTGGACTTCATCCCCAGTGGAGGGGCGTGCAAGAGGCAGCCGATCCATGATTCTCTCTCATCATTGATGTTTTTAATCTCCCTCTCCCTCTCTCTGAAATCAATAAAAGTATATTTTAAATATTTTTTAATATATTTTATTGATTTTTTTTACAGAGAGGAAGGGAAAGGGATAGAGAGTTAGAAACATCAATGAGAAAGAATCATCGATCAGCTGCCTCTTGCACACTCCCCATTGGGGATGTGCCCACAACCAAGGTACATGCCCTTGACCTGGAATCAAACCCGGGGCCCTTCAGTCTGCAGGCCGAAGCTCTATCCACTGAGCCACTCCGGTTTCGGCAATAAAAGTATATTTTAAAGAGAGAGAGAGAGAGAGAGCTGCCTTGCTGTTCACAGCTCTCTGAAACCACACTGCTCCACCTAGCAGCAGTTGGGTAGTTGGTTGGCGGATCTGACAGCTGGCCCTTTAAGGCCGGGCTGGTTTTTCACTCTCTCCACCTACCCTTCAGTGAGCTAACTGCCGGCCCAGGCGGGCGGGGGCTGTGGGTGTGCAGTGTTTGTGGGGAGGAAAGGGCAAGTGGCACTTCCCGGGGTGCAGGGCCCCACGTGGCTGGCTCTCCCGGCTGCCCCTGCCCCGGGGCGCCTGCAAGTGGTTTCTCGGAACGTGCGCCAGTCTGTTCCGTGTCTGCACAGAAACGGGAAACCCAGCTCCTCACCTGCCCGAGACTGTGCGTGTGTGTGTGTGTGTGTGTGTGTGCATGTGGGGGTGCGGTGTGAACTCTGCAGACACCGGCTGGGGTGCGTGGGGCACTCTGATTGTCCTGTATCTACAGATAAACAATCAGGCCTGATTTGTACTTTAATTTTTGAACTATGGTCCCACATCACAACCTAATCTCTGCTAATCTAAAGAAAGTGGAATTTATTCTCTATCATGTTTATGTCTCGTAATAAAGTTTCTAAAAAGACGGAAGGCGGGGGGGAGTGCGCCAAGCCGGTGTGGCTCAGTGACGGAGCATCGACCTATGAACCCAGGAGGTCCCGGCTCCATTCCTGGTCAGGGCACAGGCCCAGCTTTCGGGCGAACAGGAGGCAGCCGATTCGTGAGTCTCTCTCATCAGTGATGTTTCTCTCTCTCTCTCTCCCTTTTCCTTCCTCTCTGACATCAATAAAAATATATTTTTTAAAAAAAAACATGGGGGAAAAAAGTGTCACAAGAGCCAGAGAGAAAGGCAGGTGACTCACCAAAACCGGTTTGGCTCAGTGGATAGAGCGTCAGCCTGCGGACTGAAGGGTCCCAGGTTCAATTCCGGTCAAGGGCATGTACCTTCGTTGCCGGCACATCCCCGGGTGTGTGTGTGTGTGTGTGTGTGTGTGTGTGTGTGCAGGAGGCAACTGATCGATGCTTCTCTCTCATTGATGTTTCTAACTTTCTCTCCCTCTCCCTTCCTCTCTGTAAAAAAAAATAATAATCAATAAAATATATATATATATATATATATATATATATATATATATATATATATATATATTTTTTTTTTTTAAAGAAGAAAAAAAAGAAGGCAGGGGACTGGAATCTCAGAAGAGGGGAGGGTCACGAACAGAAGGATGTCAGGCGTTAGCGTGGGGGTTGAGTTTGACCCCAGTGCTCAGAGCTCTGCCACGTCACATGCTACATGGGCAGGGAGCCCTGTCTCGTCCTGCTGTCCCGGGGGCGGGTGGGGGGGGGCCCGAGGGCAGAGGCTCACCCCTGGCCCGGGGGCCACAGCCCGGCTGGAGCCGGAGGAGAATTGGCACTCGGGACTCTGGTGCCCACGTGGTTCAGGCCGAGTCTCCCCATGGCCCCCACCTCCCAGCTGGTCGCAGCTGGGAGGCCTGCCCCCAACAGGCCACCGAGGGGCCCGGCCTCTCCCAGGCGCCGGGGGGACCCTGGTTCCAAGCCTGCCTCCGCCTCCCCCGTCCCACACGCCTGGGCCTTTCCCGAGCCGAGAGCCCAGCGGCAGCGGGATGGGAGGGCGCTGGGCTGGGACTCAGCCAGCGGGGCTCTCGTCCCCACTCTTTGCAATCTTGGCCGGCAGTTCAAGTGCTGTGTGGCGTGGGGCGAGTTACCTCACCTCTCTGAGCCTCCTGTTATCTCTCCAGGAGGAGGGGGAGGTTATGTAACTGCCAGGGGCCCTTTTGCCCCTGAGGGTTGGCGACTCCGGGTCCTCAGATCGCCAGGCAGGCCCGGGGTTTCCGGACGGTGCTATGGCGTGACCCCGAAGGAGCCCTGCCCCAGCACCCCCCCCCCCGCAGCCCCTCACCCCTCACCTCGGAGCCAGCGCAGCAGGAAATGGTCGTCTGGGTCCGGCAGGGTGGGCAGCACGTCCCGGACATTCTCCCGAAACTGCAGGGAGAGGCACGGGGTGAGGGGCAGGTCCCGCCCGCTGCCCTCTGCCCAGGACTCTCCACCCGGGCTTTGCTGGCCTCTCCCCTCCTGCCCCCCATCCCCCTTCACCCCAAGCCAACTCGGCAGGCGCTGGCTGAGCATTGGGGCTGCACGGGCACTCTGTCTGCCCTGCCGGAGGGAGCCGGGCAGCGGGAGGGGGGGGGAGGGAGGGAGACCCTGGGCCTGCCTGGCTGCGAGCCGGTCCCCCCTCCACGGAGTGGGGCGGTGGCGTCTGGCCAGGTGCCCCCACGTGCCCGGCGCTGAGCTCGGCACTTGTCTTGTCGGGAAGTATTACTGTCCCCATTGGACAGAGGAGGGGGTCGGAGCTCAGAGAGGTTCAGAAACATGCCCAAGGTGAAGCAGCAGAGCTGGACGCAACCCGGGTCTGTCGGAGGCCAGGGCATGCCTGTCCCCCCAAAAACGCCCCAAACCCCACTAAGCAATGGAGGGAGAGCAATGTTCTGGGCAGAGGAGAGGGAAAGGGGAGTTTGATTCTGATTCTGACCACAGCCAGCAACAGGGGGTCTCACATGGCTTCTTCTTCTTTTCTTTTTTTAATGGCATTTGAGCCCAGTTGGCGTGGCTCAGTGGTTGAGCGCTGACCTATGAACCAGGAGGTCCAGGTTCGAGTCCTGGTGAGGGTACATACCCGGGTGCCCCATGGGGGTCGGGTGGGGGGGGGTGTGCAGGAGGCAGCCGATCGGTGATTGCCTCTCAAACATGGATGTTTCTGTCTCTCTCTCCCTCTTCCTTCCTCTCTGAAATCAATAAAAAAAAAATCTATTTTTTTAAATAGATTTTTTTTTTATTGATTTTTTACGGAGAGGAAGAGAGAGTCAGAAACATCGATGAGAGAGAAACATCGATCAGCTGCCTCCTGCACACCCCCCACTGGGGATGTGCTCGCACCAAGGTACATGCCCTTGACGGGAATTGAACCTGGGGCCCTTCAGTCCGCAGGCCGACGCTGTATCCACTGAGCCAAACCGGTCAGGGCAATAAAAAAATATTTTTTAAAAATGGCATTTGAGCTGGTCTTGAAGGACATCGAAGGCCATGGGAGGAGGGAGGAGGGAACAGTCCAGAGGGAAGCCAGGACGGTGGGAAGGTGCAGGGAGTGTCACACGGGAACCTGGACAGTGACCCCAAGGCCTGGCCACGCCCCCTTCCAACGGTTCGCCACCCCGTGTGTGAGCACACCTGCTGCCCGCCCTCCCCAGCCCAACGCTCCCGGCAGTCACCGCCCCCTGTCCCTGACCCCGGGGCAGCCGCCGAGGGGCCAATGAGGCCCGCCACCTCTGCCCCTGGCCCGGGGCAGCCCAGGACGCAGGCCACCCATCCCCCCGCGGCTGCCCCGCTCAGCCAGGGCCCCGGGCACGAAGCCACCGCCGACCCAGGACCCTCCCTGGCCCCCGTCCCAGTGAAATCACCACCTCACCGAATCCCCTGTCTGCCCGGCTTCCCCTGCCCGTCGGCAGGACCACCCAGAACCTTCCTTTCCAGCCTCCCGGGGAGGGGGCGGCCCGGCTGTCCAAAGCCTTCCTGGGCCCTGCCTCGGCCCCTGTTCCCCTCACCGTGCCCGGCCACGGAGCCTGCAGAGACCCTGAGACCAGGCCCCATCGGCCCTCCTGGCTCCAAGAACAGCCACCCTGGCCCTAGCCCAGGGTCAGCAAACTCATGAGGCAACAGAGCCAAATATCAACAGGACAACTATCGACATTTCTTTGGAGAGCCACATTTTTTAAACTTAAAAAATTGTTATTGCCAGAACCGGTTTGGCTCAGTGGACAGAGCGTCGGCCTGCGGACGGAAGGGTCCCGGGTTCGATTCCGGTCAAGGGCATGTGCCTTGGTTGCGGGCACATTCCCACTAGCGGGTGTGCAGGAGGCAGCTGATCGATGTTTCTCTCTCATCCATGTTTCTAACTCTCTATCCCTCTCCCTTCCTCTCTGTAAAAAAAAAAAATCAATAAAATATATTTTAAAAAATTGTTATTAACTTAAGGAGGGTACTCCTAAGCTGGCCTTTGCTAAACACTCCGGGGGGCCAAAGAGCCGCATGTGGCTCGTGAGCCGCGGTTTGCCGACCACGGCCCTAGCCGGTGTGGCTCAGTGGATAGAGCGCCAGCCTGTGGTCTGAAGGGTCCCAGGTTCAATTCCGGTCAAGGGCACATGCCCAGGGGTCTCAGGCTCCATCCCCAGTGGGGGGCGTGCAGGAGGGCAGCTGATCTGTGATTCTCTTGCATCACTGATGTTCCTATGTCTCTTTCCCTCTCCCTTCCTCTCTGACATCACTAAAAACATTAAGAAGAAGAAGAAGAAGAAGAAGAAGAAGAAGAAGAAGAAGAAGAAGAAGAAGAAGAAGAAAAAGAAAAGGAAAAAGAACAGCGAACCTCCCCCCCACCCCCCCCACCCCGCGACAGGTACATGGAGGTTCAGGAGGTGGGGAGGGGAGGGGTTGCCCTCTGCCCAGGTGCCAGGGCAGAGCCAGGCCGGGAAGAGAGAGAGCCTCGGACCAGGTCCCCGGCGGGCGGGCGGGATGCCGCCCAGCCTCAGAGGACCGGCCCCCCGGGAACCCCAACCCCTGAGTCACGGCGGGGATCCCAGACCCCCCCGCCCGCCCGGCCTCTGGTCCAGCCTCCTCCCGGCCCGTCACGGACACGCAGGACGGACACGCAGGACGGACACGCAGGACGGGCGGGCTGGCCCTCGGTCACCGGGGACGCGGACCCCGGGCCGGGGGCCACCCTGGGAGCTGCCCGGGGCCCTTCCCATCGGGGCCCCTGCCCGGCCGCAGGAAACGCTCCCGGAAACGCTCGGAGCCGGGGCCGGCTCCCGGCCCGCCCGGCTGCCAGTCCCGGGATGAATGTCGCCTTTGTGCCCCAGCCGCCTCCCGGGCTTCCGGGCCAGCCGTCCCCCCAGGTGGCACCCCGGGGGGCTCGCGGGGGCTGGGGCCGGCCGGGGTGCGCCGACTCCCCCGGGGCCCCTCGGCGGGCGGGCGGGCGGCCGGGCGGGGGTGCCCGCGGGCCCCAGGTGTCTCCCGCTGCCGCTGCCGCTGCCGCCCGCCTGGGACCGAGGATGGAGCTCCCGGGCTCGCAGGGGACGGAGGGACGGGGCCCCCCGGGGCAGGGCCGGCCCGGATGGGCTCACCTTGGCCAGAGCCTCCTCCTGCTTGGGGCTCAGGTCGCCGACTCTCCCGCTCATCGTGGCTCCGGTCGGCTCGGCGGCGGCTGCGGGATGGAGCTCGGCTGGCTCTGCTGTCGGAGTCACGGCGTCCCAGCCTTTAGCCGGGGCCGCTGGCCGGCCGCCAAGCCCCGCCTTTTAAAGGATCCCCAGGGGCGGCCCGGGGGATGCTCGGACTCCCCTTCGCCCTCCTGAGGTCGGCGGGCGGGCGGCCAGCAGGAGCGCCCCGGCCAAGCCCAGGCCAGAGGGCCCCGGAGGAGCAGGAAGTCTGGATTCCAGTCCGGGGTTTATCTCCAGCTCGCGGTGTGGCCCGGGGGCTGACACCTGAGCTCCGGGGCCTCAGTTTCCCCGTCTGCGTTCTGTCTAACGGACTCCGTGGCACAGGATCTCTCCTTCTCCCCCTGACCCCAGACGCAGGGAGCTTGCCTGGGGTGCCACTAGGGGAGGGGTGGAGGGATCAGGTCACCCTGACTGGCCTCCCTGGCTGACGGGGGGGGGGGGGGGGGGGGGGGGGGGGCGAGGGGGGCAGGGAGCGGGGCGGAGGGGGGGAGAGGGGCAGGGGGGGCTGGTCCTCATAGGCCCCCCTCCTCCCGCGGGTCAGGCAGGCCGAGGGACCGAGGAAGGACCTCGTCTCGGTCACTCTGCCCACCCCGGACCTGACCCTCCCGGCAGGCACTTTGCGAGCTGTCCCTGAGCGGCTCGCACCCTCGGCCAGCACGGGGGAATGCTGCCGAGGCCGGGTTCGAGTTCTACATCCTCACGCTGAGCCCAGGCCGCGTCACCTGTCTGGGTCCGAGCTCCTCCATCCGCTCCGGGGAGGCGGACGGGCTGGACCTGCCATGGGCAGGAGCGGGTAAGGGAGCTGAGGGCAGGCCGTGCACAGGCTCTCCCTGGGGATCACTCCCGCGCTGCCCCGCACAGCCTCCCACCACCCGCAGGGATGGGTGTGGTGGGGTGGTGGGTGGGGGCTTGGGGTGTGGGGAGGGTGCAGGGTGGACAAGAAGGAAGGAAGTCTTGGGCCGCCTGGCCAGCCGTTGCGGCTCAGTGGTTGAGCGTTGAACCTATGGCCCAGGACAGCGGTCGGCAGACCGCGTCTCGCTAGCCACCTGCGGCTCTTTGGCCCCTTGAGTGTGGCTCTTCCACAGAATACCACGGCCTGGGCTAGTCTATGTTGAAGAAGGAGCGCTAGAAGAAGTTTAAGTTTGAAAAACGTGGCTCTCCAAAGAAACGTCAGTCGTTGTGCTGTTGATAGTTGGCTCTGTGGACGGATGAGTTTGCCGACCTCTGGCCCCCGGTCGGGGCTCATACCCGTGTTTCGGGCTCACTCTCCAGTGTGGGCCGTGCAGGAGGCGGCCGATCCATGATTCTCTCTCATCATGGGCGTTTCTGTCTCTCTCTCCCTCCCCCTTCCTCTCTGAAATCCTTGTACAATAAATAAAAACGGGAAAGTCACGGCCCAGTGACGTGAAGCTTGCTATCAGCTTATCTGCTTCCACCCCTCCTCCCCTCCTTACACCCGGGGGTCGGAGCTGGGGGTTCCCGTGTGTAGCTACAGGTCTGACTGTCCTGCCATATACCCCAGTCACAGACCCTCCTCTCTGAGCCCCACAGCCCTCCCCACTCCTACCTACCGTGTTTCCCCGAAAATAAAACATCCTCCAAAAATAAGACCTACTTACAGGTTTCCTTCTGAGTGAAATATAAGGCATCCCCCCCGAAAATAAGGCCCCCCCCCTAGGCTAAACATGAGAGATTTGGTCCACTGATTCTGAAAGAAATGGAGCCACAAGAAATTCACCAGGAAATTCAGGAATTGGATTGTTAGGATGATGTTCCAAAGGATGATGACATGATTGTCATGGAATAAATGAGTAAATTCTTGATCCCGTAGGATTCACAGTTTGTCTGGTTTGTGTTGACAACTACCGTACTACCGTACCGTATACAGGTAATACATTTCCTTTATTTTCATTTAACAATAAATGTGTACCGTATTCTTCTTCATGGAAAAAAAATAAGACATCCCCTGAAAATAAGACCTAGTGAATCTTTGGGAGCAAAAATTAATATAAGACACTGTCTTATTTTCGGGGGAACAGGGTACCTACCGCACAGGCCCTCCCACTGTGTACCAGGCCGCAGGCACTGTTCTGAGGACCTGAATGAGCCAGATCCCACCCGGCCCTTCCCTCCGAAGGTAAGACGCACCCGCACCCTCACCTACAAAGCGAGGGCCCAGGGTGGGTCCCCAGGAGAGGTGGCCGGTGACCGACCGACCGGGAAGTCGCCCAAAGGAGGGGGCTGTCCGTGTGGGATTGGAGGAAGCCCCTCGGAAGCTTCCGGGAAGGCGTGGCGCTGGAACTGGGACTGGAAATGTGGGGCGGGAGGAACATAGAACGTTCCATTCATTCCGCGGGGACACAGAGGCGCGTGGTGGTGGTGGGTGGTGGGTGGCGGGAAGCGTGACCAGAGCGGGAGAGGCGGAGAGAGGAGGAGGCGGCGGGGACCGGCCGGACCTCGATGTGGCCCTGCTTATGTGGCCTTTACCCGGCTAGACCATCAGCCCTGGGGCCCCCACGAGCCCGCTGCCCCCGGCCGAGTATCTAGCACACGTCTAGGCTGTTCAGTACATGGGTGCTGGCCTCCCCGGCTGGTGTGGCTCTGTGGCTGGGCATCAGCCTATGAACCGGCAGGTCACGGGTCAATTCCCAGTCAAGGGCACAGGCCCGGGTTGCAGGCTCCATCCCCAGAGGGGATCGATGACTCTCTCTCATCATGGATGTTTCTATCTCTTTCCCCCTCTCCCTTTCTCTCTGAAATCAATTTAAAAAAAAATTTGTAGCTCTGACTGGTTTGGCTCAGTGGATAGAGCATCGGCTTACGGATTAAAGGGTCCCAGGTTCGATTCCGGTCAACGGCATGTACCTTGGTTTCGGGCACATCCCCAGTGGGAGGTGTGCAGGAGGCAGCTGATCGATGTTTCTCTCTCATCGATGTTTCTTTCTTTCTTTTCTTTTCTTTTAAATATATTTCTTTATTGATTTCAGAGAGGAAGGGAGAGGGAGAAAGAGCTAGAAACATCAGTGATGAGAGAGAATCACTGATCGGCTGCCTTCTTTTTTTTTTTTTTTTTTTAAATATATTTTATTGATTTTGTACAGAGAGGAAGGGAGAGAGATAGAGAGTTAGAAACATCGATGAGAGAGAGTCATCAATCAGCTGCCTCTTGCACACACCCCACTGGGGATATGCCCGCAACCAAGGTACATGCCCTTGACCGGAATCCAACCCCGGACCCTTCAGTCCCCAAGCTGACGCTCTATCCATTGAGCCAAACCGGTCCCGGCTGATCGGCTGCCTTCTGCACGCCGCCCCCTACTGGGGATCCAGCCCGAAAACTGGACATGTGCCCTTGGCTGAAATCGAGCCTGGGACCCCCTCCCCGGTCAGCAGACTGGTGCCAAACCAGCCAGGGCTCTCTCATCGATGTTTCTCTCTCTCTATCCCTCCTCCCTTCCTCTCTATAAAACGGCAATAAAATATTTTTTTAAAGTTATATATAAAAGATGAAGGAATCATCAGCTTCTGGCATAGGGCAGGGCCTGGCTGACTTCCTTGCTGGATCTGTGGCCGTGACCCTGTGCCTCAGACCCTTCTGAGTCCCGCCTACTCAGAGGGAAACAGAAGAACGCCCGCCTGTGGGTTCAGCGCTTCCCAGGCGACAAGGCCTTTCGGATCCGGCTTTTCCTTTAAGCCCGGGGACCCTCCGGGGGGGGGGAAGGTCCGGCCGTTTGTTGAGGAACCTGAGGGTAAGGGTGAGGGTGAGGGTGTGCAGAGCAGGGAATCCAGGCCCAGGTTTCTGGGCCACAGGTTGCCAGGTGCCGTGGGCCCGGGGACGAACTCACCTGGGAGCTGCCAGCAGAGGCTGCCCGGCCGGGGCAGGAGCCCACAGGGAAAACTCCCCCCGCACCGGAACCAGTTCCAACCTCCCCCTGCACGCCCCCTGCCTCCCCCCCCCCCCCCCAGGAGTCCGGAGTTACCCCTGATAAAGGCCCAAGTTACCCTTCCTCCCCACTCCTTCCTCCACTGAAATGTCTCCACCGCCCACCCCCTGGGGAGCAGCCAGGTAATCTGATCAGATAAATCCTGGAATAATCACCTGGTAAACTCCTCCGGGCTGGTTCCTGAGAGAGGGGGAGGGAGAGAGAGAGAGAGAGAGAGAGAGAGAGAGAGAGAGAGACCTACCCCTACCCCCTACGCTGCGGCAAACAAGAGGAAGTTCTTAACATTTGCAACAACAACATGGATGGAGATGGAGAGCATTGTGCTAAGTGAAATAAGCCAGGCAGAGAAAGATAAATACCACACGATCTCACTCATTCGTGGAATATAATTCTGAACAACATAAACGGATGAACAGGGACAGATCCAGAGACAGAGAAACAACCATCAGAACGTCAAACCCCAGGGGAGGTCGGGGAGGGTGGGGGTAAGGGGGAGAGATCAACCAACGGACTTGTGTGCGTGCACATGAGCCTAACCAGTGGACACAGACAGCAGGGGGGTGGGGGCGTGAACGGGAGGTGGGAGGGGTAATGGGGGAATAAGGACCCGTACGTAATGCCTTAATCAATAAAGAAATTTTTAAAAAAAAGACCTACCCCCATCCCTTCCCAGCATTCCTTGTGGCCTCAACTGCCCCTGCTCTGTCTCCTCCTGCGAGATCCTCCCTGACCCGCAAAGCCCGCATCCAGGAACCTCTCCCCGACCTACCCAACCTCACATGACCTCTGCCACCCTAGGGCCTGTGTCTCCTGACCTTGACCCTGACCCTGTGGGTTACAGCGGTGTCTGTCCAGCAGCAACCGCCCGGCCCCACAGGAAGAGCTCAGCCGCGAGGAGACCAGGCCCCGCCGCCTGGCAGCCCTGGGGTGGCTGTGCCCATCCCGGGTCCCTGGCCGGGCCCGGGGGTGTGGGCCGCCGAAAGCAGGCGGCGGGAGCCCCGAGAGCCGGGGGAAGAGGCTGAGGGTTCCCGGCCGCCCTGGGGTTGGGATTCACCTGGAAGCGAATGCACTTCAGGGGCCGGTCTGTGGTGTGCACGTGGGGCCTCCTCGGGGCTGTTAGCCCTTGACCTCTAGGCCTCGGACGCCTCTCCTCTCCAACAAGGGCGCTGACCCAGAGATCACGGGGAAGGGGGGGGGCGGGGCTGGCCTCCGATTCTGCGGTGTCAGCGGGAAAGGGCTGGCGCGGGGGCTGGCACAGGAATGGCCGGTTGCACGGAGCAGGCTTTTAAACCCCTCTGCAAATATTTGTGGGACACTCGACGGCCACGAGACCGGGACGGCCCGTGGGCGGGCAGGAGAGCCCTGACCTGAACCTCCTCGCCTCCCCCATCGCCTCCCCCTGCCCCGCCTCCTCCCTGCCCTTCCTCCCACCAAGCAGGGGCGGAAGGAAGAAGCCAGAACTACCTGGAACTGCACGCAGGGCCTGGGCAGCGGAAGGAGGAAGAGATGGGCTCCCTCCTGTCCCTGCACGCCCCCCCCCCCCAGGTGGCCCGGGCGCTGGCTCCTGACCAGCCTGGGAGGCAGAGCAGCTTGCAGTCTGCTCCTGCTGGTGCTATTCTGTAGCCTTCATGGTGCCAGGCCTGGGACGCCTCCGCGGACGAAGCCAATAGGCCTGCCCTCAAGGAGTTCCTGGTCACAGGGACCACCAGGCCAGGCAGCTCCTATACCCTGCTCCCCTCCACTCTTCCCCCCCCCCCCAGGACAATGCAGACCGGAGGGGGCCACAGTTAGGGGGGGCATCCCGGGACCCCCAGAACTGACGGCTGAGCAGGAGTCAGCCGGAGGAGAGGGGGCAGGAGGCCCTGTCAATCACTTACTCGCCCATCCATCCATCCATTCGTTCGGCCCGTGCTCGCCTGCGCTCTGTGCCGCTCATGGAGTAGAAGACTCCCCTCCTGTGGCCGCGGCCGGGACCTCAGCTGGTTAGCGCTCAGTCCCCTTATGCCAAGGTTGCAGGTTCGACCCCCCAGCCAGGGTACATACAAGAAGCAAAGAACGAATGCATCAATACGTAAGACAACACATTGAGGTTTTTCTCTCTCTCTCTCCCTCCCCCTCTCTCTCACTAATCTATAAATAAATAAATAAGATTTTTAAAATATATTTTATTGCCGAAACCAGTGTGGCTCAGTGGTAGAGCGTCGGTCTGCGGACTGAAAGGTCCAGGGTTCGATTCCGGTCAAGGGCATGTACCTTGGTTGCGGGCACATCCCCAGTAGGGGGTGTGCAGGAGGCAGCTGGTCGCTGTTTCTCTCTCATCGATGTTTCTAACTCTCTATCCCTCCTCTCTCTTCCTCTCTGTAAAAAAATAATAAAATATATTTAAAAAAATATTTTATTGATTTTTGACAGAGAGGAAGGGAGAGGGACAGAGAGTCAGAAATATCGATCAGCTGCCTCCTGCACACCCGCTACTGGGGATGTGCCCGCAACCAAGGTACACGCCCTTGACCGGAACTGAACCCGGGACCCTTCAATCCAAAGGCCGATGCCCTGTCCACTGAGCCAACCCAGTCAGGGCAGAAAAAAAAAATTAAAATTATAGAAATAAAATAAATAAATAAAATATAGAGATACAATAAAATAAAATAAAACTGCCCCCATGGAGCTGGGGGGAGGGAGCACGCCCAGACTGAGATTGGGCTGTGGGGGCCGATGAGGAATCAGGAGGCCTCTGAAGGCTCTTTGAGCGGAGGGGGAGCACCAGAACCGGGCGGGGAGCAGGGACGGCCTTCCTGCCGGGGCCTCCTACTGCCCGAGGCTGTCATCTGGGAGAGATGTGATCCCGCCTCCCTCCCAGGCCCCTGAGAACCGGGAGCAGTGGTGGCTGGGAGGTGCCGGCGCACCTGTGCGGGAGGTTAAAACCCTCAGGCGTTGTTCCTAGAGACACAACAGAAGCCGAGAAACCGAGCCGGGCTCCTCCCAGGGGCCGCTCCCCTCCCTTCCGCAGTCCGCCCGGCTCTGCGGGACAGGATCCTCTCCCCGCCCGCTTCCCACGCCCGCACCCCACCCCCTTAAGTCCCTTCCCTTCCCAGATATCCGCGTCTAATCCCTAAGCCCTTTCTCACCCGTCTCGGTTGTCTCCTGGGCCCAATCCCTTTAGGACGAGGTGGCCCAGTTCCCCGTGAGCACAGCGGTGGGGGGGGGGGGGCGGGCGGGGAGCTGGGGCTCCCCCGGGGGCTGGGGGCAGGGGGCCTGGGGGGCTGGGAGGCAGGGTGGAGGCGGGTGAAGGGACTGAGAAGAACAGATCGGTGGTTGCGACATAGTCATGGGATGTAGAGGACAGCATAGCACCATGGTCGGCAAACTGCGGCTCGCGAGCCACCTGCGGCTCTCTGGCCCCTTGAGTGTGGCTCTTCCACAAAATACCACGGCCTGGGCGAGTCTATGTTGAAGAAGTGGCGTTAGAAGAAGTTTAAGTTTAAAAAACGTGGCTCTCCAGAGAAACGCCCATCGTGCCGTTGATATTTGGCTCTGCGGACTGATGAGTTTGCCGTAGGAAATACAGTGACTAGTATTGTAATGGTTGTGTACAGTGTCAGGCGGGCACTGTAAATAAATATCATTGGGGGAGGGGCGCAGGACGCTTTGTACAGTATAACCACCGCGCTGGACACCGGAAACCAATGCAAAGCAATATTGACTATAAACTGTCATAGAAACAAAATAAAAAAATATAAAAGAACTCCCCCCCTTGCCAAAACCAGTGTGGCCCAGTGGTTAGAGCGTTGGCCTGTGGACTGAAAGGTCCCAGGTTCGATTCCGGCCAAGGGCATGTACCTTGGTTGCGGGCACATCCCCAGTAGCGGGCGTGCAGGAGGCAGCTGATCCATGTTTCCCTGTCATGGATGTTTTTAACTCTCTATCCCTCTCTCTTCCTCTCTGTAAAAAATCAATAAAATATATTAAAAAAAAAAAAAAAGATAAAAGATCTCCCCCAGAGGGTTAGGGCGGGGAGGGGAGAGGAGGGGCGAAGGGGAGGGACTGGAGCCCTGCCCCAGCTCTGACACCAGCTGGCTCAAGCCCTCCGTCAGGAAGTGTGGGGTCCTTTCTACCCCAGCTCCCTGCATTCAAGATAGAATCCAGATTTATTTATTTTTAAAAAATATTTTTGTATTGACTTCAGAGAGAGGAAGAGAGAGGGAGGAGAAAGATAGAAACATCCCCGATGAGAGAGAATCATGGAACAGCTGCCTCCTGCACGCCCCCCACTGGGGAATCAAACCGGCTCCTCCTGGTTCATCGCTGGATGGATGCTCAACCTCTGAGCCAGGCCGGCCAGGCTAGGGTTTCTTGAAGACAATTCGTTCTATGTCCGGGGCTCATGGCCGCAGTGAAGGGGGTCTCTGGAGCCCCCCACGGTTCTGTGATACAGCCCCCTGGCCGGGAACATTGCTGTGAGCCAGGCCCTGTTCCCTCAGGCCTCTGTACATACAAACAGCAGAGACCGGCGCCAGCCCAATGTGGCCCCGTCCCCGTGGACTAGCCTGCCACCTGGTGGCCACTTAAGTGCATGGGCCCCTGGCTTCTCAGGAGGCCAGGGTTCAAGCTCTGGATTTCCCTGCCCTCATCCCCCTGCAGCGCCGCGGTCCACGGGCTCTTGTCTGTTGAGCACAGCTGGGTGCCACCGGGAAGAGCCTGTCTCGTGCCCAGGGAATCCACGGCCCCCTCACACCCCGTTCCTGGCACTGAGTCTAGACCATTCCATGGCCCCTACTCTGTTCCCATGTGGGGTAACACACGCCCTCGCCTCGCCCTTCCGTTAACAGTTTCATTCCTTTCTAGGTCCTCCTCCGGGAGAGAGGGGGGCAGAGGGGACCTCCAAAGGACCCTGGACCCCAAGACCCCAGCATGTCTCCGGAGAGGGCCCTCCCCTAAATCTGAGAGGCTCCCACTTCACCGGTGACACAGGCCAGGCAAAGGGAATTGGCTGGGCCAGAGGTACATGGTGGGGGTGGCAGCCCGCACCCCCCCCTCCAGGCCTCGGAGGCGAAGCAGGCTGGGAGGGACCCGGGGCTTGGCTCCTCTGGCTGAGCATTCTGTCTGTCCATCTGGGGCCTTGATGGTATTACGGTATCCATGGTGAGAAAGACAGATACCATATGATTTCACTTACATGTGGAATAAAAAAAAATTAAAAAAATAAATGGACAAACAAAACAGAAACAAACTCAGAGATACAGAGAGCAAACTGATGTCTGCCAGATGGGAGGCAGGCGGGGGGATGGGTGGAAGAGTTGGAAGAGATGAAGAAGCACAAATTGCCGGTTTTAGAAATAGTCACGGGCCCTGGCCGGGTGGCTCAGGGGATAGAGCATCAGCCTGTGGACTGATTGCCCACAATTGCAGGTTTGATTCCGGCCAAGGGCACATTGCCTGGGTTATGGGCTCAATTCCCAGTGTGGGGTGTGCAGGAGGCAGATTCTCTCTCATCATTGATGTTTCTATCTCTCTCTCCTTCTCCCCTCTTCTCTGAAACCCATGAAGAAATATAAAAACAGTTACGGGCCCTGGACGGGTGGCTCAGTTGATCGGAGCATGGTTCCATGCACCAAACGGTTGCGGGTTTTGACGGACAGTTTTTCATTTTACTGTTAATGATTTTTTTCCCCCAGTCTTTTCCTTTACAATCTGCTTCTCTGGATTAAGAAGTCTCTCCTGCCCTTCAGGGAATCAAGATATTCTCCCACGTTTCTTTGTACAAATGTTTCAGACTTTTCACATCTAGGTCTCTAATCCACCTGAACTTGGTATCTTGTGTGCGATATGCAGTAGGGCTCCCAAGTTCGATTCCAGTCAAGGGCATGTATCCTGCCTCCCATGCCAATCTCGGGTTCTCTGCCTCCTGGAGTTTGGTCCGGGGGGAGGGGGCAGAGATAGGGGTGCAGGGAAGAGAGGGATACCATCTGACCCAGGCCCCACGGCGGGACCATCCATCAGGCCACGGTGGAACCTCCATCCTCCCGGACCTAGACATCCCTCCTTCCTACCCTCCTCCAGCCCTGATCAGTCTCCGCTCCCACTCAACCGCCCCCCCAACACACACAGGTCACCCCTTCCAACCATCTCTCTTGCTTCCCTCTGTCCTAGCTAGGCTTCTTGGCAATCCAACAGGCTGTGAGCGCCTCCTCCCTGACCTCCCGCTCCTGCCAGGGCGACCCTGTCTCCCAGGCAACCTGCGCCAGCGTTCTCCATGGCCGCCAGGGGGCGCCCGAGCCGCCGAGAGACCAGCCCTCCCCTGGCCCCGCCCCGGCCGGCCTCGGCCCCGCCCCATCCGACGCCCCGCCCTGCCACGCCTCCGTCACGCCCCTCCAGACGTTCTCCCCGCCCCGTCCGGCCCCGGCCACACCCCCTCCAGGCGCTCGCCCCGCCCCGTCCGGCCCCGGCCACGCCCCCTCCAGGCGCTCGCCCCGCCCCGTCCGGCCCCGGCCACACCCCCTCCAGGCGCTCGCCCCGCCCCGTCCGGCCCCGGCCACACCCCCTCCAGGCGCTCGCCCCGCCCCGTCCGGCCCCGGCCGCGCCCCCTCCAGACGCTCGCCCCGCCCCGGCGGCCCAGGCCTCGCTCCTCCGCTGCCCCAGCGACCAGGGCCCCCCGGCGCCCCGGTCTCCGCTGTTTGCCGGTCCCGCCATGGACCCCGCCGCCCGCCGCGCGCGGAGGCGGCCGCCGCCGCCGCCGCCGCCGCCGCCTCAGTCGCTGCCGCCGCTGCTGGTGCTGCTGGTGCCGCTGCTGCCGCTGGTGCCGCTCTGGCTGGGCCTGCTCGGGCCGGGCGCCGCGGCCGACCCCGCGGGCCGGGCGGGGCGGGGAAGGGCCCGCGCCGTGCGGGTGGACGTGCGGCTGCAGCAGCAGGACGACCTGGTCGTGGAGGGCTTCTCGATGGGCCCCGAGGCCGACCCGGAGACCCCGCTGCGCGGCCGGCTGCTGCTGGTGAGCGCCGCCCCGCCGGCCCCCTGGCCCGGCCTCCTCCTGGGGACGCGGACCCCTCCGCCCCCTCCCCCCGCGCCCCGATCCGGCCTCCACCCTGAAGGGCGGCCCGGCGCCCCCGCCCAGCCCGCCCAGGCCCCCAGCATCCCGGCTTCTAAAGCCTGGGGTCCAGATGCCTTCCTTCCCTTGCACACTCGGCCCCACACCGCGGCCTGCCATCCTCCTCGGTGCGCCTGACCCTCCTGCTAACGGCCTCTCCTCCCCCTGCCCGCGGCCCGCGGCCCGCGGCCCCGCAGATGGACAACGTGGGTGCGGATGAGGAGGGGCTGGGGGAAGACTGGATCGCCGTGGTCTACGTGGGCGAGGAGCACGTGGCCCGGCTCCCGCCGGGGGCCCAGAGCGGCGACGTGTGGAACTACCCCAGGAACCTGCTGCATCAGGTGCGGGGTGGATGTGGGGGAGGGCGCGGGAGGAGGGGACTTCGAGGCACTCGCTTAGAGCCAGACGGCCAAGAGGGACCCGAAGGAGGTTCCAGAAAACCCCTAGGCCTGGGTGGGGCCGGGGACCCCGGTTTGGAGAATGGAGTCCTGTGGTGTAGAAACAGGTGTGTGTGTGGGGGGGGGGGGCGGGGGAGAGGGGGAGGTGGGGGGGTTCAGAATGAGTCAGGACGCCCCCCAGGCTCTGAGAATATCCCATGGGGGGTTCCCGAGGCGGGTGGAGGAGGGCAGGCCTGCCCTGCTGGGACCGGGGAGGGCACAGCATGTCTGGGTCTCACAGAGCGGGGGGAGGGGGGGGGGCAGGACCCATAAGGGTGTCTGCACTTGACCTCAAGGAGCGAGCTTATAGCCGGTCCGCCCAGAGGAAAGGATGCCTCCTCCGGGGCCAGGAGCTGGGTGTGGGCAGGGGGTCGCTGGGCGTGGGCAGGGCATCGCTGGGCGCGGGCCAGCCTCGTCTCTGTCCTGCAGATTCGGAGGGCGTTCATCCTGGGGGCCTCCACCCTGCTCCTCATCATCCTGAAACAGAACGTGGTCCGGGAGGTATGCCGGTGGCGGCTTCGGGGCGCTCGGGCTGGGGTGGGGAGGGGAGAAATGGGGTGGGGCTGGGGGACCAAGGCCACCTGTGCCCCCACAGATGGACATAGCCCAGCTTCTGCGCAGGCCCGTTGTGGTCCTGCATTACTCCTCCAACGCCACCAAGATGCTGGACGCCCTGCTGCAGTGAGTGGGTTCGAGCTCCAGGCCGGAGGCCGGTGATCCCGGCTTGGCCATGGGCTCGGGGCGGGGGAGGGGGAAGGGTGTCTTGGGGACAGGGCCTTTCCTGTGGTCTATTCTAGAAGACGGGCGAGGAGACCGCAGGAGGGGCCAGGCCTGCAGCGAGGAGGCCGCGGTGGGTGGGGGCACTGGCTCCCGCCAGGGGGAAGCTGGGATCTGATGGGCAGGCTCCTCCCGGGCTCCTGGGCCGCCCGGGCCTGGCTGGGGTGAGACCTGGGGAGACCTATGGCTGGGGAGGGCCCGGGCCGAAGCGGAAGGGCTGCAGAGTGATGACCGGGGGGTGATGGGGGGCAGGGGGGGGGGCTCACCTCCCCAGAGCCCTCTGCCCAGCTCCTCGGTGGCGCCCCCCCCAGGAGGACCCAGGCCACAGCTGAGATCACGAGTGGGGTGTCCCCGTCGGCCAACACCGAGTGGAAGCTGGCCCTGTGGACCACCTGCGGCCTGTCCAAGGACGGCCAGGGCGGCTGGCAGGACCTGGTGTGCCCGGGCGGGGGCCGGGCCCCGGAGCAGGTGCGTGCAGGGAGGGGGGAGGGAGGGAGGGCAGGGGAGAGGAGGGAAGGGGAGGGGAAGGGAGGGGAGGGCATGGCAGGGGAGAGGAGGGCAGCCGAGGGGAGGGAGGGGAGGGGAGGAGAAGAGAGGAGAGGGGAGGGGGGAAGGAGAGGGGAGGGGAGCAGGGAGGGGGGAAGGAGGGGAAGGGGGAGGGGAGGGGAGGGGAGGGCAGGGAGGAAGGAGAGGGGAGGGGAGGGAGGAAGGGGGTCCCCAGAGGGGCGCAGTGTGTGAAGGCACAAGAGGAGGAAAGGAGCGAGGGACCCTCCAGAGGGAGGGGCTGGGAGTTGGGGGGCTGAGGCAGGCTGTGGGGTTTGGGTTTCTCATGGGGGAAGGGTGTCTAGGAGGAAGGGGGGGCCACAGCAATGGGTCAGCTGCTCAGGAGGGGCCTGGGCTGGGGCTGGGGGCAGAGGGGCCTCGTGTGTAGGACGGAGCCGGCAGCCGGCAGGTGGAGGAGCCGGGAGAGGGAGCCGGGAGAGGGCTCCGGTGCTGAGGGACCTCCCTGCCTGGTCCTGGGTGGGTTTGCCGGGGCGGGCAGGGCCCGTGTCGCTGACGCCCGCTCCCTCCCCAGAGGCCCCTGCAGCAGCTGTGGAACGCCATCCTGCTGGTGTCCTTGATCCTGGGCACCGGCCTGGTGGTGCAGGTGCAGCGGCACGCGGCCTGGCACAGCCAGGAGGAGCCCGAAGGCCAGGTGGGAGCCAGCCCCGGGCGGCCGGGCCCCAGCCCCCAGCCCTCGGCCCTCCCAACGGCCCCCGTCCTCTCCTCCCCAGCACCCCCACCAGGTGGAGCTGCTCAGGCGCCGGGTGGTGCGCAGGCTGGCCTCCCTCAAGACGCGGCGCTGCCGGCTGGGCAGGGCGGCCCAGGGCCCCCCGGAGCCCGACGCCGACACCTGCGCCGTGTGCCTGGACTACTTCTGCAACAGGCAGGTGAGGCCCCAGCGGCCGGCCCGGCCGACCTGACTCCCCTCTACCCCCGACCTCGGAACCACCCCACCCGCACGCCGAAAGCAGGATGGGGGTGGCAGGCCGCTGGGGTTCAGTTCCCCGGCCTGCCTGGCCTGCTGGGTGAGGACCCGGGGCCAGGCAGCCCCCGGAGGCCTGCAGCGTGGCCTGAGCCCCTCCCCTCCTCCCCTCCCCGCCCAGTGGCTGCGGGTGCTGCCCTGCAAGCACGAGTTCCACCGGGACTGCGTGGACCGCTGGCTGATGCTGCAGCAGACCTGCCCGCTGTGCAAGTTCAACGTCCTGGGTGAGCGCGTGGGCGGGCGGGCGGGGCCCTCGGCCGGCTCCGCCTGGTCCCAGCTGACGCCGCCCTCCCTGCTCTCCCTCCTCCCCCCCACCCAGGGAACCGCTACCCGGAGTATTAGCCGCCCCGGCGGGCGATCCGCACCGGGAGATGGGACACCCCCACCTGCGCTCTGGCCCTCGGCCTGGGCTCTTGGAACAGGATGGCGGGACAGGACAGGAAACCCTGACGGGGGAGGAAAGATGGGGCCTTCCCCGCTGAACAAGGCACCCCACCAGTCCACAGCCCCCCGGCCGACGGTGGGGGCCCAGACCTGCTGGGACGCGAGGAAGAGGCCCCTTGGGGGCCTGAGTGTGCATCCTGGGCGTCTGCCTTCTCTGCAGGAGCCCCGGACCGGGCAGGGGCGGGGAGCTCTCTGCCTGCCCGCCAGGACACCCCAGGGCCGAGGCTGCAGTGGCCACTTTTGTGCTTATTTATTGGGGGGGGGGGCGCGGTCTGGCTTCGGCACCCCGGCCAGACCATCTTTCAGGACACCGGTCAAGGTTGGGATGTGAGCCCCGGAGCCAGGGCTCAGGCCGTCCCGTGGGCCCTGCTGCCTGGAGGCCAGGGGCCGCGGAAGCCATCCAGGCCGTGCCCCTCGGTGGGGGGGTCTCTGCCCAGGACACGTGAAGCCCCGGATAAATGTGGTGCATCCTCCAGAGGCATCCATTTTTTTAAAGACTGGGGGCAGGGGAGGTGGCTTAACATTAAAATAAACACGGATGTATTTTAACGTAAGAAATAAGACGTGTGTGGATGTTTTAAGGTTAAAAAAACAAGCTTTGGGCCCTCCTGCCTGAGGGAGGTGGGCGGTAAGACGCCTGCCCAGCCCTGCAACTAGGCCGTGAATGGCCTTGACTCCGCGATGAAGTGTCCCCGAGAGGGACAGCGAGTGGGCTTCCCCCGGCCCCGTGAGGGATGCTTCGCTGCGGACTTGGAGACGGAGGGGCCCCGTGGCAAGGAGGGCCGGGCCTCTGAGCCTGCGCAGCCCAGCGACAGCCATCGGCCTGGAACCAGGCCTCGGGGCCAGCACTCTGCCAGGACAGAGGATCCCGGATGCTTCCCGGAGCCGGACGGAACGCAGCCTGACAGGTACTTTGATGTCAGCTTCTTAAGAGCCTGCCCCGCCGGCCGGGGCGTGTGAACACAGAGCCGGGAGCTGAGGGTGCCGAGCGGCGGGCTGTGCTGTCCTTCCCCGCACCGGGGCCCAGGCTCCGGCCACAGGGAGCCCCGGCCCCCCACGGGCACCCGGGCTGCACGGCCGCAGCTGGACAGACCCCGCCGTGCCAGTGCAGCTGCCCACGTGGCCCCTGGGCACCCTTCTCTGTAACCGGGGTGCCCGCCTGCGGCCTCCTCACCGGGGGACGATGTCAGAAGCTGGGAGCGCGCACCCCAGTCCTCAGCAGGGTCTCAGGCCTGTCCCTCACAGCGTGGCTCGGGGCGGCTGCAGGCCCCCGAGGTAGCCGGACGGCAATGGGCTGGCCTGGCGGGTGGCACGGTGCCTGGCCGCCGGGGTCAGGCCGGGGAGAGCTGGGGCTGGCAGGGTGCCGATCAGGCTGGGCCGGGGCCCTGCCCTGCTTTCAGGCCTCCTGGGGATCCAATCTCCCGGATCCAGAGGAACCTTTGTGGCTTCCATTTCCTGAGGGGACTCCGCAGAGAAAGGAGTCTTGAATGTCCTCAGGGCCGGGCTGAGGGAAGGTGCCAATGCCCCCTGCCGAGCCCAGAGCAGGGACCCCAGCCTCAGGCTCCTTTCTCAGCTCGTGTACCCCCATCGGACCCACCTCCAGCTGCTCTCCCCACTGCACACCCTTCCACTGACCCCGCCCTTCGCTGGGGTGTCACCAAGTCCCCTTCGGCCCTAGCTATGGGGATCAAACGGCTGCCTGTCACCTGGCCCAGATGCTAGGAGCCTCTCTCTGCCCTCGGTGTGCCCTCTTCTCCCTCTGCCGTCCGTCAGAAGTGCCCATTTACTGAGGCCCAAGGTGTGCCAGGCCTCTGCAGGCGATGAGCTCAGTGGCGGGGCCTCGTGGTCCCTGCCCAGGACGGGGTGGGCAGGCTCTGCCCGGCTCAGACGGCGCTGGGAGCCGGTCGCGGTGGGTGGCGGCCAGGCTTTATTCTGTCGGGTGGGCTGCCAGCTGCCTGCCCTCTAGCCCCACCCACCGCAGGCTACATGGGCGGCTCCCGGAGCTGGTGGGCGGAGCCGGCCGGCCCCCGGCTCGGTGACAGTCTCCTCCTGAGCCGGGCCAAGACGTGGATGGGGTTCTGGGCACAGGTGGTGGAGTAGGTGACGTCCTCCAGGGGGGACTTGCTGGATCGGCCGCCGGTCTGCGAGGACGGCGATGCCCGGCGCTGGCCCGGCAGGCTCTTGCCCGCGCTGGCTGCCCTGCTGCCCGGGGAGTGCCACCTGCCCAGAGGCCTGCGGAGGACCAGATGGCAGGAGCCCCTGTGAGCAGGAGGGACCGCCCGCCCGCCAGCCCCTCCTCCTCTGGCCTCGCCTCACTCACCGAGGGGACGCTCGCTGGGCCGGGGCGGGGGCTGCTGCCCCCGGGACTCCCTGGCTGGGCCGGGCCCAGAGCTGGTCCTGCGGGATCAGCTGCAAAGAGAGCCAGCCGAGCTCAGAACGACCCAGGCCCCTCCTGGTCAGAGGGTGGCACAGCCAGAGGGCGAGGGGGGGCCGGCCTGTGCCCATGGCCCTTCCTCTGAGAGGCGGGGCTTGGGGAGCCTCCAGGTTTGCTTTCCCATGAGGCTCCTGAGTGCACTTCCTATATCCTAAAACCGTAATATGCAAAAAGACCTGACGGCGGAACTACTGTCGCTGTGACCTGCACTGACCACCAGAGGGCAGATGCTCGACGCAGGAGCTGCCCCTGGTGGTCAGTGCGTTCCCACAGCGGGAGGGCCGCTCAGCCAGAAGCCGCTCACGGTTGGCAAGCACAGCGGTGGTGGCAGGAGCCTCTCCTGCCTCCACTGCAGGCAGGCCGTAAGGAGCGAGGGGTCCTGGGCTGTGAGAGGGTGCAGCCCAGGCTGAGGGGCCCCCCATACATCCTCCCCTCCCCCTAGTGCACGAACCTCATGCACCAGGCCTCTAGTGAGAGTACGCAGGGCCGGAGGGGAGGACATGGAGCCAGAGGCACTGTGACATCCCCATCTTAACCCGTGCCCAAGAGCCAGCTTTCGGGTGAGGACCAGGCTGCCCACCTTGAGCGCCCCCTGCTCTGCCACCTCCCGAATCTTGGACAGCATGGCCTGGAGCCGCCCGTTCTCCTTCTGCAGGACCTGGATGCGGATGTCGTTGGCCTGCACCTGCCTCTCCATGTCGTCCATGACGTTGCCGGAGCCTGCAGGGCAGGTTACCCAGGCCCTCGCCCGCCGGGTCTGCCTCCGGTGCCCGGCGGGACAGGGCCTCGGAGGCAGCATGGTGGGTGGCCCAGCAGGCACAGGGGAGCCGGGCAGGGTCGTGCAGGGGCCTCCCATCCTCCTCCCTCTCCCGAGGCCTCGCCTCCCTCCCCGCCCCCTCCCCCCGCCCCCACTGGAGACGACATTATAGAACCAGAGCTGGGTGAAGACCCAGCAAACGGACAGGCCTGTTTCTGGAAGGCCAGAGAGACAGCGCGCTGCCCACAGCCACGCGGCCGCTCCTGGGCTCGAGCCAGGCACTCGGCAAGGACGCGCTTCCCGTCCCGCGGGGAGTCACGCTCCTTGGGGCTGAATGACCGGGCGAGCCCCTGCCCTCTGGCTCTGGGTTTGCAGCGGCTGCTCCCGCCTGGCAGGGCCGCGGAGAGGGCCACGGGGTCCGGCACGCAGCGACCGGTCCGCGCTCGGGATGACGGCTCCCTGAGGCCAGTGAGACTGCCTGGATGTCCCCGGGGCGCAGTGACTGGACCCGCCCCCGGGGCTGAGAGGGAGGGCTGCGGGGGCCGGACCAGGACCCAGGTCCGCTGCTGAAACGGGTCCCTAGCACTCCCGGCCATGGGGTCCGGGACCCTGGACGGTGCGGTGTGCCCTGGAGCAGGCCACATGGGTATGCCCTGGAGTGTGCCCTGGAGCAGGCCGCATGGTGTGGTCTGGGAGATGCCCGGACAGCGCCCGGGGACGGCCAGCGAGGACTGGCAGTGACACGTGGTGATGGGCAGTCCACACAGGCAGCAGACCTGCGTGTGGATGCGGCTGTGTGACCCGGGCAGGTGCCTCACCTCTGGCTTCATGTCCCCGTCCACACAAGCTGGGCGTTGCAGACCCCCGGGTCCTGCCGCCCTGGGTCCCCGCGTGCCCCGTGCACCACCCCGGGGGGAGGGGGGCCCTTACTTTGGCCCTGGGTCTCGGCGGGCCTGTGCAGGTCCGGGAAGGCCACCAGCAGCCGCTCCCGCTCTCTCAGCGCCTCGAGCTCCCGCTCCAGCCCCGAGACGGTCAGCCGCAGGTCCGAGGCCGCCTGCTCCAGGCCCTGCTTCTCCCCGTGCAGGCTCTGCAGCAGCTCCTGGGGCAGGGGGAGGCTCAGACCCGGCTCCCCCGGGGACACCCACCCCTCCTACTCCCTGGACGTGGGACGGGCCTGCGGGCACCCAGCTCCCTGGGGGCCCCTCCCCTCCCCCTGCCCGCGCCCACCTGCTGGGCCTGGAGCTGGCACTGCCCCTGCTCCCGCTCGCTCTGCGCGCTCCGCAGCTGCTCCTCCAGGTGGGCCCGCTGGGCCTCGGCCTCGGCCAGGCCGCCCTGCAGCTCCTCGCGCTCCTGGTCCAGGCTGTCCAGCTGCTGCAGCAGCGCCCGCTGCTTGGCCTGCAGGGACTGGGCCGGGATGGGCGGGTGGGGAGGCCGTGAGGCCCATGGGGCTCGGCTGAGCCATGTGGGACTAAGGAGGCGACAGTGTCTGTGACCTCTGCCCCCAGCCCTCGCTTCTGAACCCAGCCAGTCTGTGTGTGTGTGTATGTGGGTGTGTGTGTGTGTGTGTTGGGGGGGGGGGGAGTGAGTGGGTGGGCTGTGCACACGTGTGAGAGGCAAGGGGTTAGAGGGTCACCGTTCCCCCAGTGCCTGGCCAGGGGAGGCGCAGATCCTTCATAGAGGTGAGTCAACCCAAAACCTGTGTGTGGGGGGGGCAGGCACCTTACACAGACCGCCCCCCAGCGGAGCCCTCTCCCGGAAGCCCACAACGCAGGCCCCCAGGGCGCTGGCCTCACCTCCTGGTGGCGGACCATGCTGTCCACACGGGCCTTCTCCTTGTCCAGCTCGGTGCCGGCCCAGCGGATCTGCTGGCTGGCCCCGTCCAGCCTCCCGGCCAGCAGCTGCACCTGCTCCTCCAGCTGCCGCACCCGCCGCTCGGCCTCTGCCCTGCGCTCGGCCTCCTCCTGCAGCTGCTGGGCCTTCGCCTCTGCGGGACGGAGCGGGCGCAGGAAAGGACAGGGCTGGGGGGCCCTGGGTGCGGGCCCCTTCCCGGCCCCGGCCCCAGGCTAGCACCGGGGGGGGGGGGGGGGGTGTGTGTCACAGCATGTCCCTGGGGCTGTGTCATTGGCCAGAACGTGGTGCTCGAACCCCATCTGAGGTGGGTTCTGAAAACGGAAGTGGCACCCCCGTTCGGGTCACTACCCAGCAGTGTGGTCGCTCAGGCCCGTGCTGTCCCCTTCACCTCTGCGCCAGGAGCCCAGGGGACGGAGACGGAGCACGGGGCATGGGGCACGGGGCACGGTACATGGCACAGGGCACGGGGCACATGTCAGGGCTCCTCACCCATGGCCTGCGTGGTCTCCTGCTGCTGCTTCAGCTCCCCCTCCAGGGCGGCCACCTTCCTCCTGAGCTCGCCCGTTTCTGTGCAGCCGAGAGAGAGAGAGAGTCCCCTCAGAGGTCCCCTCCGGAGGCCCGGCCGGCGGCCTGCGTGCCCGGGGTCCCCTGGAGAGTGGCGGCAGCCATGGCCCTGTGGAGGCGCCACCTGGGCCGGAGGGGAGCTCCGGGAGGTCTGGGGAGCCAGGTCCCCGGCCGCACTGCCTCCCGCGGGCCGGCTGCCATGTCTCCCCCCTCCCGGGGCCCGTGTCCCCCATGGAGGCCACGCCAGAGCTCTGCCCAGCTGCCTCCTGCCTCACGTCAGCGGGCGCCGGCCGACTTCCAGTGCCAGTGGCTGCGCCCTTTGCCTGACGGCTTTTGCCAAAGCCAGAGGCCACCCTGTTGGCCAGAGGTGCCATGGGGGAAACTCCCAGGAGCTCCTTGGGAGGCCAGCCAGAGCCGGTGGGTGAATGCCCCGCGCCCTCGCCCCTCGGAGGGAACAGCTCTGGGGCGCGTGCTCTGCTCACGCCCCAGTTGCCAGGGTGGCACCGGCCTCCTGACTGTACTGTTTTGACTGCCTTCCTGCCCTGCCCTGCGGCCCACTCCCCCCCACCTGCTTGTCCAGCAACCCCCGGGGCAGGGTCTGCGGCGGGCAGAGCCCACACGGAGGCCGGAGGCTGCACAGAGCCCGCGGGGAGGGCTCCCCGGGGGAAGAGGCGCGAGGGCCCGGCCCGCGGGGCACAGACCTGCGAGCAGCTGCTGCCTGTCCCGCTCCCACCGGGCCTGCTGCTGCCGGGCCTCGTCCTCCTGCCGCTGCCGCTGGCCCTGCTCCTGCCACAGCGCCTGCTCCAGCTGGCCCAGCTGCGCCCGCAGGCCGCCCTTCTGCTCCTCCGCCTCCTCCAGCTGCGCCCGCAGCGGCCCCACCAGCTGCGTGAGGGCCCCCACGTGCTTGCCCAGGCGGGCCAGGTCCCGGCTCTGCTCGGCCGCCCAGTGGCCCAGGGTGGCCGCGGGCAGCGGCCGGAGGCCCGTGCCGCTCTGCACCAGCTGCTGGAAGTGGCCGAGGGACGAGGGCAGGTTCTGGCTCTGGCACAGGCCCACGAGCGCCCGGCCCACCTCCCGCAGGCTGCCCTGCACGCTGGCGCACGCGTCGCAGGGCACCAGGGCCGTCTCCACCGTCTGCGAGTGGACGCTGCGGGAGCCCTCAGCGGGCCGGGCCGGCGGGTGCAGGGAGACGCGCACCGAGAGGCCGCCGGGCTCCTGGCAGGCGGGGGGCAGGCCTGGAATCGGGGAGGGCGGCTTGATGAACTTGGCCGTCACAAACTCGGGGCTCCTGGCGGGCTCGCCCTTGGCCGTGGGCCTGGAGAGGGGGGCCTCCCCTTGGAGATGGGGGTCTGCACAGGCCCTTCTCTGTGTTCGGGAAGAGAAAGGGAAAGCAGGTAAGGGCGGCGGGGGGTGACAGGCCTGGGAGGGGACCGCTCCCCTGGGGTTTCATTTTATTTATTTATTTTAAAATATACTTTATTGATTTTTTTACAGAGAGGAAGGGAGAGGGATAGAAAGCTAGAAACATGGATGAGAGAGAAACATCGACCAGCTGCCTCTTACACACCTCCTATTGGGGATGTGCCCGCAACCAACGTACATGCCCTCGGCCGGAATCGAACCTGGGACCTTTCAGTCCGCAGGCCGACGCTCTATCCACTGAACCACACCGGTTTCAGCTCCCTTGGGGTTTCAGTGACAGTGTCACCCGAGGCTCAAGCCCTCAGCTGTTGGTGAACCCCAAGGTGAACGAAAGAGAACCTTTTTCTGTCCCTCCGCTGCCCGAGTCCCTAAGCCCGGGCCTCCTCTCTGCTGCTCCCCACCCCCTACCCCCTGCTGGAGGCAGTTCCCTCCGTGACGCCGGGAGAGGGACAGTGACCGGCCCGGGGTGGGTGCCGGGCTCTTTCCCAGGGGACGTGACTGCTCTGGGGTCCCCGCGGCCCTCGGTGTCCTTCCTCTCCCATCGGGAGACCGTGGTCCTCCCCTCTGGGTGGCCGTGAGGACGACGGGATGACCCTCAGCCATGGTGCTCCTACGAACACTGTCCCCTAGCAACGCCCTGGGAAGGGGGGACCGTCGTTGCTCCCATTGCACAGGCGAGCAAACTGAGGCTCCTTGGAGGCAGCGTGTGTCCACGTCCCGCAGGGAAAGAGCAGAGGCCAGCGGCCCGCCCGTGTCTTCGAGGCCTGTGCTGTGACACGGGGCTCGACTGGGCGGCTCTGGAGCTGACGCTGTCCCTCAGTGGGGTGGAGCCAGGAGTGGGCACGGGCCCGTACGGTGTGCCGGGCCAGGGGAGGGAGGGGGGGCTGGTGTGAGGGTGACCGCCATTGGGGAAGGGGGGCGGGGGGGCTGGTGTGGGGGAAGGGGGGCGGCTGACCCACCTGGGAGAGCATCTGCTGGTAGAGCAGGCCCAGCTTCAGCAGGCTGTTCCAGAAGCGCCGAACGGTGAGCCCCACGGACATGCAGGGCCCCACCGCCCGGGCCGGGGGCACTGTCTGCTCCGAGCTGAGGGCCTCCAGGTAGCTGGCACAGCTCTGCAGCAGCAGCAGGAGCCTGCAGGCAGGGGCACGGGGTCAGGGCCGGTGCCAGCGCCGCCCCCCCCCCCCCCCCCCGCCGTGCCGTCGGCAGCCTCTGACTCGGGGGAACCGGCCCGGACACTGGGGCCTGGCGCGTCTCAGCACACGCTCTGCCAGGCCGGCTGCAAACCCACCCCAGGGCCGCCTCCTCCGGGAAGCCCTCCCCGAGGCCGAGCTTGGGGCCTTCTCAGTGCAGCGCTCCGCCCGCCGGGCACTGTCCCGGAGTGCTGCTCCGGGAGGGAGCTCTGGGGGCCGGGCCCGGCCTCAGTGGCACTCTGCGCGCTCAGAGTGCTGGGCAAGTGGCTGCCTCGCAGCACGGCGCAGGGTTCGAGCCTTCGCCTTACAGGGGACCGAGCCGAGTCCTGAGCGGGAGGAGCTTGCCCACAGCCGCCGGGTGAGCGTGCAGGGCCGGGTGCCCTGCAATTTCCTGATTCTGGTTGGGGGATTGGGGGTAAGGGGGGGCTCTGAAGGGCAAGCTGCTCCTGAGGCCATGGAGGCTTGGGGTGAAGCGAGCTAGGCCTCCATCCTACCTCTGAGGTCAAGGTCAGAGCCAGGGGCTTACTCTGAGGAAGATGGGTGTTGGGGCGGATGTTTGTATTTGCCCAGGAACCAAGCTCTCTCACAGAACACCCAGGCGGCTAAGTGACCTGCTGCTGCAGGTGCAGGGGTCACCCTAACCCGCTGGCCCCGGGCAGAGAGCGCCCAGGGGAGGCGGTGCCCACTGCCTCGGCCGAGGTGTCCTGGGAACGGAGGGGTCTGTGTGCCCGCTCACAGGCGAGCAGCGCTGGGGCGGGAACGCACTCGGAGAGAGGGAGTGGCGCGGCCTTACAGAGCGCCGTCTGCTCAGCAGGGAGGAGACTGCTCCGTGGGATGCTGCTGGGCCGCCTGCATGGCCTTCATCCCTGCCCATCACCCCCTCGACGTGCGCTGAGCCCCTCCCCACGGGACACCCTGAGCCCCGGGCCCCCATGGCTCTCAGACAGCGGCCTCTGCGGGCGGTATGCACACGCGTGGAAACCGAGGGAGCCTCTGGCTGACCCAGCAGGGGGTGGGCAGAGGGAGGAGGGAGGGAAGGGGTGGGAAGACACAGAGGGGGCCGCGCACGCGGGGCCTGGAGGGACGAGGGGGGCAGAGCAGTCCCGGAGGAGGGCACAGCACGTGCCCGGCGGCGGCGGAAGGCAGGAAGGGGTGGTCTGTGCGCACACAGTCAGCCCCCGCCCCCCGGCTCCAAACGGCCCCCGGGGGCTTCTCCAGGCCTCGGGGTGGGTGGGCGCCCTGGCCTCCTGGTCCCAGGCCGGCGGCACCCCGCAGCTGCTGGGGTCCCTGCTGGACGGGGCCCCATTGGGAAGGTCTGGGGGCAGGGGGGCGGGAAGGGAGAGCGAAGGACGGGGCTAATGTTAGTAACAGCACAGGGTGTCGGGGCGTGGAGGTGGGGTGGGGGTGTGTGTGCGCGGAGGTCCACTGGCCTCTTCCCAGCAGGGCCAGGGTTCGGGAAACACAGCCCACGTCTGGCCCCACAACACAGCCCGCAGGCGGGAACAGCACCGCCCACCGATGCCGGGAGAGAGACTCTGAACGGCAGCTGTGGGGCCCCCGGCACATGAGACCCCGAGGAGGCAGCTGGAAGCGGCCAGAGGGGCCGTGGTCAGAGCTGGGGAGCCACGGAGCCCGGCAGAACGGCCAGCAACTCCCCGGGGGCGGACGGGCGAGGACAGCACCGCACACGGCACAGGAGGGACCACCGGGAGGGCCCTGAGCGGACCCGGCCCCCCGCGGTGCTGAGGCCACGGTTGCCGCCAACGTCGCTACCAGGGGCGGGGGTCCCGTGGCTGCGGTGGCTTACGGGGGGGTCTCAGCACCCCGAGGACGGCAGGTCGGTCGGGCCCTCACCTGTCAATGACCAGCTCCAGGAGCACGGCGTGGGACAGCTGGGTGAACTCGGGGTCCCCGGGCACGTGGTCATAGTGCTCGAGCAGGGCCACCATGTCCAGGTCACAGGCCACGTGGTCGGGGAACTTCCAGGAGGGGGAGCGCACGGGGCCGGCCCGGGAGAAGACGTCGACGATGGTGCCCTGCAGGTCGGTGAGGTCCTGGCGCAGGCTGTCCATGCAGGCCTGGCTGCCCAGCAGGTGAGCCATCCTCAGGGCCCCTGGGTGGGCAGAGAGCAGCCCCGTCAGCCGGAGCCACGCGGCTGCGGCTACCGGGACCTGCCTCGGGCCCCGGGCTGCCCACTGGCTCCTGGGCCCAGGCTCTGGGGCGGGGGGGCCTGCTCACCAACCCCGGGCCACTTGGCCCTCGGAGGCCTTCGCAGGCGTCTGCGAGCAAAGCGCTGGGTTCGGATAAGACGCCAATAAAAGCTCCCCATGGCCCTGACCGGTTTGGCTCAGTGGATAGAGCGTCGGGCGGCGGACTGAAGGGTCCCGGGTTCGATTCCAGTTAAGGGCGTGTACCTTGGTTGAGGGCACATCCCCAATAGGGGGTGTGCAGGAGGCGGCTGATAGATGTTCCTCTCTCATCGATGTTTCTAACTCTCTATCTCTCTCCCTTCCTCTCTGTAAAAAACCAATAAATTATATATTTTTTTAAAAAGCTCCCCATGGATAATAGTTAGGACGATGGTGATCACATGGTTAGTGCAACAACAGCACGGGCCATCCCGGTCGGGGGCGGCTGTCTGCCCGCTCCGTCTCCCCTCTGAACCTGCGGCCCACACAGGACGCTTCTTGTCCATCTTCAGAGTCTGTGGACCTGGGACTTGGGTGAACTGTGTTCATGGCCCGCGACTCAGAAGGCGGGCAAGCGACAGACTCTGTTCCCGCCCCTCCCGTGGCCCCTCCTGTGCCCCCGGCGGGCGCTGTCTCAGCCAGCGCTCTGTTCCCAGCTGGGCAGCCCCGTGGATGCCGGGCCCTGACCCTTACAGGGTGGGGGTCCGGGGAAGGCTTGTCTTTTGTGGATTTCTCAGCAGCAGAAAGTCCAGAACTAGCTGGGAAACCTGTTTTCCTCCGGCCTACCAGGTGAGCCAGTAAATAATGCGATTTTTTTCAATAGATGGAGTTAAACATACGTATGCGATTTGATGTGTATGCTATGTTGTTGTATTGACAACAAGCTTCAAAACGTCATATGCCAAATTTTCTGAAGGTGTTAACATCATAGATATTTTTAGGGTTAAAAATGTCAAAAAAAAAAAAAAAAAAAAAAACATTCGCGGAAAGTAATTTTGTGCGTTTGAGAATCCCAAACCCACAAAATTACGGGTTGATCCAGGGCAACCATCAACATCGACTGCAAGTCCAAATGCTTCGGAAAGAAGACAATGCTCTGCGTCTGGTGGGATCAGGAAGGTGTGGCGTATTATGAGCTTCTAAGCCAGTTGAAACCATTAATACTGATCGCCGCCGACAACAAATAATTGATGTGAGCCACCTTTGATTGTAAAATGGGCCAGAAGACACGGCCAAGTAATTTTGCTTCATGATGACACGCCATCGCACACTTCAAAACCAGTTAAAGACACGTTAAAAGATCTTGCCTGGGAAGTATTAGTCCCCCCGCCGTATTCCCCAGATCCTGTGTGTTTATCCAGCACGCGATGACTGAGGGCCTACTATGTGCTGGGAGGAACCACGATCTGTGTCAAGAGGGTCTCTGCACAGGTGTGCCAGCTGCGTCAGTCCCTCCCACAGGGCAGAGCATCCGCCGACACTCGCGTACGCACGCAAACACACACAGGCCCGCGGGCCTCACACGTGTGAGGCTGCCTCTCGGGAGATATTGCCGCTCGTGAGAGTTTATGTCCCCGAAGAACGAGGCTGAAACCAACAGAGAAAAACAGACACGCGTCCTGGTTCTCCTTCCCGAAGAGGGCGGGCAGAGAGCCAGCCAGCGAGGCCACCCTGGGAGGCTCCCTGGCATCCGGGAGCCTGCCCAGATCCCAACTCGCGTGAGATCCCCGGGTTTTTTTTATTTTTATATCAATCTTTATTGTTCATATTATTACAAAGGTTCCTCATTTCTTCCCCCCTCCACCAGGTTCCCACCCCACCCTCCGCCCCCTCCCCACCCCCCATTGTCCTCAACCATAGGTGCACAGTTTATGTTCAGTCTCTTCCTCCCTCCCTTTCCCCCAGAACAGTCAGTCCACTCCCCTCCCACATTGCCGACTCTACTACAATGAACCGCTATTATTGTTCATCAGGTTTTTCAATCTCCTTTTTTTTTTTTTTTTAATTAATAAACTTTTACACTTCCAAGAATAAATTCTAAAATCTAATAATTTTAAACCTTGTTTTTTATTTTTTTCTGCCCTGGGAATTGAGAGCAAACTTGTTTACATGTAAACTTGCTTTTTTTTTTTTAAATAAATTTTTATTGTTCATATTATTACAAAAGTTCCTCATTCTCCCCACCCCCCTCCATGGCTCCCCTCCACCAGGTTCCCACCCCACCCTCTGCCCTTTCCCCACCCCCCCATTGTCCTCATCCACAGGTGCACAGTTTATGTTCAGTCTCTTCCCCCACCCCCCACTCCCCTTTTCCCTGAGAATCGTCAGTCCACTCCCCTTCCATACCTCTGATTCTATTCTATTCAACAGTTAATAATGTTCATCAGGTTTTTTAATTCCCTTGGTTTTTAGATTCACTTGTTGATAGTTACGTGTTTGTTGTTCATAAAGATCCCGGGTTCTGATAGCAGCGCAAATGTCAATGAACAAGGAAGAGCAGCATCGTGTACCTGGCCAACTCCGAGGGACATGGGAGATGTGCAGATACGAGCGCGGTTTGGAAACCACGTGGGTATGTGTCAGGGGAAGGCTTTCGAATATCTGAGGCTGCCAGCCCGCACAGCTCCGCGCCCACCGAGATGCGAGGTCACCGCGGTAACCATGCCCTTTCTGAACCCTCAAACCACGTATGCCTGTGGCGGCTGCTCGTCTCTGACTCAGGGTTGCTAATTGCCTGGATCCCTGGGGACAGTGAAGACATGGAGTGACCACCAAGGAATAAGTTAACTGCTCTGAGGAGAAGGACTGAGAGCGGCCGGGGCTGGGTTCCCACTGCACCCCACGAGCTGCCATAAGAAATAAATGACATGACGCCTGTGATGTTCGGCACAGAGTCTGGCTCGTGGTCATGTTGGAGACATCCCAGCTATGGTTATTATTCTACATGCATGACGCTGATGCGAACTGCTTATGGGGGGAGGGGTGTCAGGGAAGATGCGAGAAGGCACCCCTTCCTATCACGGCCCCATTTCACAGACGAGGAAGCCAAAGTCCAGGCGAGCGCTCGGAGCCTGCCCGCCTGCAGGGGCTGGGCGGGAGAGGAGAGAGGACAGGGAGGGGGAGGATCGCAGGGGTGGAAACAAAAAGATGGGATTCCTCGGGGATCTGGGAGGCCCCTGGGGGAGTGAGGGGTGGAGCCTAAAGAAGCGGCCCCATGGTGAGGGGTGGGGACAACGGGGACATCTGCACTATTTTCAACAATCAAGATAAATTAAAAAAATAACGGAAGCAGCCCCTCCTGGAGATGGCCCATGTGGGGCTTGCAGGGGGAACAAGGGGAGGCAGAGGGTGGAACAAGGCAGGCCCCCAGGGAAAAGCGCCCAGCGGTCATCAGAGCCTGGGAGAAGAGGGTGTGGTGGAGGAGGTAGGTCTGAAGCAAAAGAGGGGCCTGAGCCGAAACCGGTTTGGCTCAGTGGATAGAGCAGCGGCCTGCGGACTGAAAGGTCCCGGGTTCGATTCCGGTCAAGGGCATGTACCTTGGTTGCGGGCACATCCCCGGTGGGAGGTGTGCAAGAGGCAACTGGTCAATGTTTCTCTCTCGTCGATGTTTCTAGCTTTCTATCCCTCTCCCTTTAAAAAATAAAAATAAAAAATCAATAAAATATATATTAAAAAAAAAAGAGGGGGCTGAGGGAGTAAGATGGGGGGCTTTGAGGAGGCAGGCCCGAGGGGTGTGGCTCTCCAAGGTGAGAGGCTCATGGGAGGGAGCTGGGGAAAGGAAGGCGGGGTTGGAGCGGCGAGGGACCGGCTTGGAGTAGGGGAGCGGGGGGGCTGGCTAGGACCGTGGGGTGCAGGCGGGGGCGTCCGGCGGGTGATGCAGAACTTCTTACCGGTCTCTGGTGTCGCAGCTTCGGCCCCCGCTTTGTGTCGGCTCATGGAACTGGCCCCCGGCGCGCCCGCAGCTCCAGGGAACCCCAGCAAACCCTCTCCCGGCGCCCCGATCGCTGCCATGGCAACGGCGTCGGGCACCCGCCACTCCGGCGGGGCGGGGCGGAGCGGGAACAGCGCATGCGCAGGGGAGGCGGGACCGGAAGTGCGCGTCAGCCTCGCCTCCCGGGTGACGGCTCACTCGGCCGCCGCCATCTTGTGGACTTGTGGTATCGCCGCCGCCGCGGGGAAGCCGCTGTGAGGCTTGCGCCGCTCACCCATACCGAGGCGGACTGGCAGCCCTGAGCGTCGCAGTCATGCCGGCTGGACCCGTGCAGGCGGTGCCCCCGCCGCCCCCCGTGGCCACGGAGCCCAAACAGGTATCGTGACCCCGCTCACCGGGACCGGCAGCCCGGGCCTAGGCCTCGGCGCGCCTCACGTTCGCTGAAGTAGCGGCCGCTTAGGAGGCCTTTGGAGGAACTACAAGTCCCAGGAGGCAGCGCGCTGGGACCGCGGCTCTCCCAAGTGTGGCCTGCGGACCCCAGCTTCTGGGAGGTTATTAAATGCGGAGTCTATGGAAAGCACAGCATAGGAAATATCGTCAGTGATATTACAATAATTGTGTATGGTGTCAGGTGGAAATATGGGGAGGAGTACACAAAAGTATACAAAATATACTTCCGTAAAGTATATATGAGTATCTAGCCGCTATGCTATACGTTGGGAACGATGCAAATAATATTGAATGCAGACTGTAATTGAAACATTAAGTTAAAAAAAAATTAAAATGTTAAAAAAAAAAAAAAGAAATACACCCCAGCTCCTCTAATAGAAATCTGCATTTTAACAAGACCCCAAGGTGATTCATTAAAGTTTGCGGAAAATACAGCTCCCATGCGTCTCCTGTGGCAATTGGGCCCACCGGGGCCCCCAGTGATCTGCTCAGTAATTTCTAATGTCCCAGCCTGCAGGGTGACAGCTTTGAATGCTAATTCTCCTGCATCTGCTCAGTACTCAGTCTAAGCCAGACATGGAGCCTGGGTCCCACGTTCCTGGGATGAATGAGAGCTAGCTCATAAGCTAGTAAGGGGCCTCGTATTCGTGAATATTCACAAGTGTGTGTTGCTCGATGGGCCAGTTAAGCTCTCTCGTCCTCAGTGTTGTCATCTGTGAAATGGGGGTAATTAAGTTACTTACCTGATAGGGCTCTCATAAGGGTGATACAAGGTAATATATGTAAAGTGCTTAGAAAGGTGTATGCCACCGACTCTGTTGTCACTGAATTTGGAGATTGAGGGAGGAGGAGGGAGAGGAGGAGGAGCACGTTTCTGGCCTGCTTGGCCAGGTGCCTGGGTGGCCACTCAGGAGGAAAGCGGTTAGAGATGACAGAAGTGCCTGGGAAGCAGTTGATCTGAAGCTCCGGGGTGCCCAGTGGTCCGGGCATCCGTGCGGGTGGGATTGTTTAGGCTGGAGGTGGTAGGAAGCGGAGGAGGTGGCTGTGAGCGTAAGGACGGTGTGAATACTGTGAAGAGAACCAAGATCAGAAATTTGGGGGTGCCTGACGTTACAGAGCAGGTTTCTCGGGGGGCATGGTGAGCAAGAAGGAATGACGGGTGAGAATGGGGCCTGGGGTTGGGCGGAGAGTTTTGTGAAGGGGGTGGGGGGCATGGGTCACACAGCCAGGTGACCGCTGCACTTGGCCGCTGGCAGCTATTTTTGACTTTGACAAGGGCACTTGTGACGGATGGGGGCCAAGGGGAGGGTGAGGAAGTGGGAACGCAAGGCTGAGGGAACTCGGGATGTTTAGCAGAGGAAGAGGGGTGGGGGAGAAGGCAGGAGGAGGAAGGAATATGAGGGCAGAGAAGAAACTTTATTTTTCTGAGATGAGAGACCTGACTCTTCGTTTACTAAAGGAAGACCAGCGAGGAAAGACGATTAGAACTCAGGGAGAGTTAATGTTAAGTGTCCAGTGCGGTTTCACAAAACATTGGAGCGAGTGGATGCAGAGAGAAAAGGCATTTAAGCAGAAGGAGCTGCCCCGAAGGAGTTCTTTTTTAAAAATTAATTCAGCAAACGATCAGTAAGTATCCCGTGCCAAGCACGTCGCTTGCTCTGGAACATGGGTCCATGTTCTGGATTCTGGAACGTGGCTTCTCAGAATGATCCGAGACTGGCACCTGAACCACCTGGGCGCTTAGTAGAAATGCAGATTCCTGGTGTCATGGACACGGTCTAGCTCAGAGGTCGCCAGCCAGCCGGTGGTGCGTGGGTCTGAAAGGTTGGTGACCGCTGGTCTAGCTGGTGGAGCCAGGAAAGGTGCTGCTGCTTTTACTGATTCCCAGGAGGGTCCCTCACAAGCACAGAGCCGTGAAGGAGCCCCCCTCTGGAGCTGAGGGTTCTGGCCCCAGGGAAGTCCGCGGGAGAGTCTGGTGTCCAGCCCAGACCAGGCACTAAAGACTTTGTTTCCTTTTTCTCAGCCCACAGAAGAGGAAGCATCTTCCAAGGAGGGTTCCACCCCTTCCAAGCCCGTGGTGGGGATCATTTACCCGCCTCCGGAGGTCAGGAATATCGTGGACAAGACTGCCAGCTTTGTGGCCAGGTACCCCAGCCGCTTCCGCTCTGAGTCCGCACAGGTTGACTGGGTTTCAGAGAGGGGCTATCGGTGGGACTCACTGACATTAATGGTCATTGCACCTTCGAAAGCACAAGTCATCTGAGCAGTTAGGTCACCGGCCAGGGACACAGGCCATAGGCTTGACCCCTACAGAGAGGTGCTCTGAGTGTAGGCCCATTGGCTCATCCAAAACCACAGCATGGCGGTGCGGTAGGCCGTGGTCAGGACCGGCATCTGACACGGCATGGCAGTGGCGGAGCGTGAGGCACACAAGCCCCAGCGCCACAGGAACCCGTGTTTCCAGAGCAGGCCCGAGGACATGTCTGTCTGAGCCACTGGCCCGAGGAAGACAGAAAGGGGCTGGGCATCCTCACGGTGCTAGGACCCAACCCTCAGAGCCTCTGGTGACCGCTCTGCAGAAAGGACTGAGACGCCTCCTCAGTTGTTGAGAGGCAGGCGGGAGATAGGGGGACGGACCCGTTCGGGTACCTCCTGCAGGTGTCCGCTGTCTCCTCCGGTGGCATGGAAGGCAGTCCGAGTCCCTCGTGTCCCTCCCATCATACACACACACACACACACACACACACTCACACACACACACACGTCCTCACGTGGAATCCTCTGGACGGCCACGTGACCCCAGAGATCAACACGTCCCCTCGTTCAGGGTCTTTAAAGTATTAGCAGCCAGCAGGCCCATCCAGCCTACAGTCTGTGCCATTTTTTTGTACTCGGATTACCGTATTTTTCGGACCATAAGACGCACTTTTTTCCCCCCAGAAGTGGGGGGAAAAAGTCCCTGTGTCTTATGGTCCAAATATAGCCTCCACATATACTGTAAAGAAAAAGTTTTTTTACTTGCCCGGCTCTGTGTGGTCTCTGTGCTTGCCCGGCTCTAAAATGGTTCTAAATGCTGCTGTTTACTTTACAGGGTTGATTACATGTGTTTATGACTGTGATGTTGGGTTTTAATGCACATAAAATATTTTAGGACACTATTTGTTTCAGAATCTTTTTTTCGTCATTTCCCTTCTCTAAAAACTGGTGCGTCTTATGGTCCGGTGCGTCTTATGGTCCGAAAAATACGGGTACTTAAAAATGGGGAAATTGCACCATAGATCTGGACAGCGCCGTGCATGGAAGCAGAGCTGGGCCCGAGCAGACTGCTGCCCTCAGTCAGGGCATGTGCTCCCCGGGGGCCACGCAGCATCCCCATGGCGATATCTCCCTCATAGATGGATGCCTTTCCCGCCTCCCAGGGAAATGACAGGAGGGAGGCTTTCTGTGCGGGAGTGCCGTGCAGATTGGTCTCCGCACATTCCGGGCTTTCACTCACCTGGGAATTGGTAAGACTGTCCTGTGCTGGACTGAACGTCACCAGCCGTGTCAGATGTCGGACGGCAGGCGGAGGGTCTGTGATAAATGTTTATAACGTCTCATGGCAACACTCACGCTTCCCCTTCTCCCCTCGTAGTTTAAAAGCAAACGGGAAAGGGGTGTTGGACACGATCTCACTCCCAGAATAGTTCCTGCCAGCTGCTTTCCCCTTTTCCTGTTTCCTTCTGGCCCTCGGCCTCCTTTTTCAGATCCTGTAGCACCAGCAGAGGCACTTCCACATCCTGCTCTTCCCCTCGTGCTTGTTAGAAGCATTTTCCCACGTGGCTCCGTGGTCTGGGGCCGTGTGGGCCGCTCTGGAGACACTGCACCGAGTTGAGGCAATGGGTCTTCCGTGGCTCGCCGTCCCTATCGTTCCTTCGAAGTAGTTTCCAACATTTCAGTTTGGCACGTGAAGCTGCGGGGGAGTCTCTGAGCATTTTCTTTCCCGTTTAGATAGTTTCTGTAGAGGAAATAGCGTGGCACATTCCTGGCTGAAGGAGGATTTTAATGATTTCTTACACATTTTGCCGAGTAGCTTTCCAGTAATTTTGTGTCACCCTCTTCTGCTCAGAGTGTATCCAAGTTCCCTTAAAAATAATAAATCTATACACCCGCATCTCTAGATCTATTGTTGATTGCCTTGTAGGCATTTCTAAAACTCTGCACGTGCTTTTGTTGCCATCGCAATGAAGGGTCGGGCTGGCATTTCAATCTGGAATACAGCAAACCCGGAGGACCCTTCGCTTCACACACACTGATTGATGAAGACGGGCATACCGTAAAGCTCACTAACCAATGGTTTTCCAAAAGTGTGCGTGTGCGTTTTTGTAGGTTAGGTCTTCCCTTCTCCGCGTTTTCCTTTCAAGGAACTGAAGTGGAAATTACCCTTCAAAGTCCACCAGCTGGGTTGAGTCAGAATCCTGTTCCTGTCTCTTTCTGTGAAATCTTTCTTTCGTGAGAGAACACAGTTTTAACATTAGACTAGCTGAAAGCCACAGAGGAGCTGCCTTTGCGTGGCTGTAATCTGCCCGATTGTTCCCCGATGTGGTGAGGCTATGGCTTCAGAGGCCGCGATAGCGGAGACAGTCAGAGCCCCTCTCCAGCGGCCCCTTACCTGCCCGGCATTAGCGGGCTGTGGTGGCCGAGTTTTGGCAGATGTACATTCGCTCTCCTCGTGTGTAGCTTGCCTGAGTAAGGAGCGGGACAAAAGCTGCTTTCTCAGCAGTTGCAGTGGTCGTGGTATTAACTCTTTTTCCCTCCTTCTAGAAATGGACCTGAATTTGAAGCTAGGATACGACAGAATGAGATCAACAATCCCAAGTTCAACTTTCTGAACCCCAATGACCCTTACCATGCTTACTACCGCCACAAGGTCAGCGAGTTCAAGGAGGGGAAGGCTCAGGAGCCCTCGGCCGCCATCCCCAAGGTCATGCAGCAGCAGCAGCAAGCCGCCCAGCAGCAGCTGCCCCAGAAGGTTGGCACAGACCCCCTCCCCCCTCCCCCTTCCCCAGGCTGAGGGAGGCCAGGACCGGGAGGAAGAGGACGGTAATGACCTCTGCTGTCCAAACCGCACAGCCACAGGGAGAGACGTGGGTCCCTCCCCCATCTCACAGAGGCAGACACAGGCTCAGAGCGAGTCCTGCCGACAGCTGGCATCTCTTCAGCACTGCTCGTCATGCTCTGTGCTCGGTGCTCTAGGAGTCTTGTCTCACTGAATCGGGCTGCATGAGGAGGCGAGCGAAGTGATCATTTTACGGATGGGAGATCTGAGGCTCAGGGAAGTGTGCCTTACTCAAGGCCAGTGGCAGGACCTAACGTGCATGCGTTCAGCCTCTTCTCTCTGCCTTGTCCAAGGCTTGTCGGCCCGTTCTTACGCCATCGTTCTATCTCACTTTCCCAGTCGAACATCTCATCCCCTAAAACCTGGCCTGCCCTCGTCCCCTCAGCACGAGGCCCAGGACGGGGGGTGATTAGGATCGTCAATGGGGACTGGAGGGGTTGGCACATTTTGCTTCCTTTGTAGGCTCAGACTGGCCCCTTTCTTGCTCTGGCAAAGGTGCCTCATTTTATGGGAGAGGGAAAGGCTGACGTAGGATCTGAGCCTTGTGATGCAACTTACACCACTAGGTCTCAGGCTACTTCTCAGTTCCTTCCTCTGAAAAGGATTCACGGTACCCGTTCTCCCCATCCACGGTTCCTGTGGAGACCAGATGAGGAAACACACGTGGAAGTCCTTCGCCAGTGGGTCCTCTGCACACACAGGGCCTCCTGCATCCTCTCTCGCCCTCGGTTGGGATTTCTGAGCCCTGTTTCTATCAGGTCTCCTGCTCCCCAGTTTTAGTGTTTAATTTCAGGGCAGCAGCAGAGATAGAGAGGGGCAAGACCTCACTGGAAGCCTTTCAGGTTGCTGAGGCCACAGCTGGCCAAGAAATCGCTGCTCTTGTGAGTCAGGACTCACACCAGGTGCCAGAGGTGTACACACCATGACCTGAAGCTTAGAGGCCCCCCCCCCCCCCCCCCCCCCCCCCCCCCGAGCCTGTGCCTCGTGCTCACCCGTCTCCTGCCTCTTAGGTCCAAGCCCAGGTGATCCAGGAGACCATCGTGCCCAAAGAGCCCCCTCCTGAGTTCGAGTTCATCGCAGACCCCCCCTCCATCTCGGCCTTCGACCTGGACGTGGTGAAGCTGACGGCCCAGTTCGTGGCCAGGAACGGGCGCCAGTTCCTGACGCAGCTGATGCAGAAAGAGCAGCGCAACTACCAGTTTGACTTCCTCCGCCCGCAGCACAGCCTCTTCAACTACTTCACGAAGCTGGTGGAGCAGTACACCAAGGTGCCTGTCAGGTGCAGGCGGGTGCCGGGCCCAGAGCATGCTCTCCGCTCACCGTCTGCAAGGACAGGGTTCCTATGTGGGCCCCTGGATGGTGTTGACATTTTATTTACACGTGAAATCTTGATTTATATTCAATTTTCCCTTTTAAATGCAACATTAACTGCTGTTTCTAAAGAAATTTGAAATGTGTGATTGATAACTGTATTAGGTGAGTGCCTACTATGTGACGAGGCCAAGTGGTGTTAGCTAGCTGCTTTAAAAAAATACATATATATATTATTGATTTCAGATAGGCTGCCTCCTGCACACCCCCTACTGGGGATGGAGCCTACAGCCTGGGCATGTGCCCTGACTGGGAATTGAACCATGACCACTTGGTTCTTAGGTCAATGGCCTACCACTGAGCCATGCCGGCCGGGCATGCTAGCTGCTTTTAAGTGCATTTACATTTTAGGTGCCTAGCATAGGGCCTGAGAAAGAAGCAAGCCTGTAATAATTGTCTCCTATTACCTAATTTAATTCTCACCAGAACCCCTGAGGCAAAGGTGTTTTCTCCCCTCTTAAAAGCAGGAGCAGGCTCAGAGCTGAAGCCACTTGTTCATGGTCTGTCAGCTAATAAGTTGCTGTACAGACGGACCGTGTGCTGGGTGATCTGCCATGGTCCTGCATACTTCCCTGCTGGTCCTTACAGCAGCCTTTTAAGTTGCTCGTACCAGCTTACGTGGTGGTGCCATCGTTTTGTACAAGGAAACCAAGCTACAGAAGTTAGCTGACTTGCCCCAGTCACAGAGCCAGTGAAGCAGGGATTGGGATCCAGAATCCCATGCTCTCCCTCCGCACCTTTCCACAGCCCAGGAGGCCCCTTCTTTGTCCCGGTTGTGCTGTGCTGACTGCTGCTTTAATAACTCTGTGTTTCAGATCTTGATTCCGCCCAAAGGCTTATTTACAAAGCTCAAGAAAGAGGCCGAGAACCCCCGAGAAGTGTTGGACCAGGTAAACTCATTTAAAAATATTTATATTTTATTGATATTGTACAGAGAGAAAGGGAGAGGGATAGAGAGTTAGAAACATGGATTGGCTGCCTCCTGCACGCCCCCACCTGGGGATATGCCTGCAACCAAGGTGCATGCCCTTGTCCGGAATTGAATCTGGGACCCTTCAGTCCGCAGGCTGACACTCTGTCCACTGAGCCAGTGGGAAGCCAGCTAGGGCTAAACTCATTTTTTATAACCAGTTACTGACGTGGAAGTTACATGTGGGTTGTGTTTCGTGTTTGTGAATAATCTCCAGGGCAGTGCCTTGTGTTCTAGGCACAGGAGTGGGGGAGAGAGGCCCTCCGCTCCCAAGCCCAAAGGAACCTGGGTTCTGTGCCCCAACCCTCTGCTCTGCTCTCAGCGTCACCAGGCCTCCCTCTTTTTTATTCTCACGAGAAGCCAACTCCCGAGCAGGTGCTGGCGTAGCCCAGGTTTCAGAGTTGAGGACAGAAGGCATATCTCCAGGACACTGCCTTTGGTGGCCAGGTCTTATGTTTAGACCAGTCGCTTGTTCAGTGGGTAGCAGCGGTCATTTCTTCCTTTGATATGATTATGCACTGTAGTGCTTTGTGCCTGCACATTGCAAGACACCGTCATGTAAGTGTCTTCAGCTTCATGTCATCAAGTACCTGACTAGGTTCCCGGAGTCAGAATGACATGGGTCGAGGACACTTCTGCCTTTTGCCATCTGCTGCTGCTGCTGTTCATGAGAGGAGAAAGTGAACATTTGTTTAGTTTTTGGAGCAGTGTTGTACATATTTCAACAAACATGGCTGTGTTGGATGGTCGCATGAAGTCTTGTTTCTCAGGCTCTCAGGCCGCTGCTCTTGAGCACTCGGTTGCCATGCAGACTTCCCGTGAGCACAGCTCCTCACTACCTCGAGCAAACGACTTGGAGGTTATAACAAATGGCTGGCCTTGGGCCTCTGCAGACGGTTCCTGTGGCTTTTAGAGTTGTCATTCTGTCCGAACTCTGGGCCTGGCTGACACCAGACACAAGTGCCGGAGTTCGCTCCCCGGAGTCCCCCTTTGTCGGCACGGCAGCTCCTCCCTGTGCTGCAGGAGGTGCGGCTTGTTCAAGGCCCTGGGGTGACCCCTCCGAAAGGAGCAGCCCCTGCTTCCGCTCAGCTCCCGTGTCCTGGCTCTGCAGGTGTGTTACCGCGTGGAGTGGGCCAAGTTCCAGGAGCGGGAGAGGAAGAAGGAGGAGGAGGAGAAGGAGAAGGAGCGGGTGGCCTACGCGCAGATCGACTGGCATGACTTTGTGGTGGTGGAAACGGTGGACTTCCAGCCCAATGAGCAGGGTAGGTCTGAGGAGAGAGGTCTGTGGCCAGGTGGGCAGCCGGGCTTCCAGAGCCGTCCTGGGAGAGCTGGCGCGGGTCTCCCCAGAGAACAGCGGGCTCCTCGGAGGCGGTGTCAGTGTCCCTTTCCCCTCTGCTCCTGGAGCACTTCCTTCTACCGCACTGTCCCAGCTCAACTTAATTCAAATATTCACTGTGGCAGCCTCCGGCGGGCTCTGGAGAGGGTGAAGTCAGCCCCAGCCCTCGGAGAGCTCACCGTGTGCAGAGAGGATGGATGGGCCTTTAAAGGAACATCTGTCTGCCCCTCCCCCAGGGAACTTCCCTCCCCCCACCACCCCGGAGGAGCTGGGCGCGCGGATCCTCATCCAGGAGCGCTACGAGAAGTTCGGGGAGAGCGAGGAGGTGGAGATGGAGGTGGAGTCCGATGAAGAGGACGAGAAGCAGGAGAAGGCCGAGGAGCCCCCTTCCCAGCTGGACCAGGACACCCAAGTGCAAGACATGGACGAGGTGCGCCCCGGGCTCTGGGCCGGCCTGAGGCCGACCTTTCCCTGGAGCCCAGAGAGGGGGGTGCTCTCCTCCAGAGTCCGGGATCCAGCCCCTGGTGAGGCGCGAAGGAGGCGTGGGTCCTGGATAAGCAGCCGCCTGAACCCCCAGCACAGAGTGCTTCCAGCCTGGGCAATAAAGAGGCATTCACAAGCAAGGGCTGGTCTGCGGCCGTCCCCTGCCCTGAGGCCCTGCTCCTCACCACCCCGCCAGCTCTGGGAGGGACCCCTCCACACCTCGGCTTTGATGCATTCGCGCTTCGTCCCGAACGGTCAGCAGTCCCAGCGCTTTCCGAAGCGCAGCCTGTGCTTCCTTCGGCACCTCCACCCGCGGAGCCAGGCCTCCAGGCAGGCAGAGGCTCCAGGCCAAGCCGCTCCTTCCCTCGGAGAATCTGCATGTGGCCGGGAAGAAAGGCCCTGTGTCTGTGGGAATTGGCGTTCTCCCTCCCTCCCAGCATTACTCGGAGCAGCAGCCCTCGAGTGCTGCCCTGCTCCCCGCACCCCTCCCTGGCACGTTAAGTGCCCTCGGCCTCCTGGGACTGCCTGGTGCCAGCTGCTGGAAATGCCTGGGCAGAGTGTTAGCGCCACGGCCGCCAGCTTCCCATTCATGCCGCGACGAAGCAGCCTGGCTGGCTGCCGGCTGGCTTCGCTGCCCGGGAGGCTTAGCACATGGCCTCTGGCTTTAGGCCTAGGCGCCTGGCCATCCTGAGAGCCTCAGGGTTCGGTGGCTTCTCGGCCTCTCTCTAAACCCCGCCACTGCTCTGCTTTTCAGGGTTCGGATGATGAAGAAGAAGGGCAGAAAGTGCCCCCACCCCCAGAGACACCCATGCCGCCGCCTCTGCCACCGACTCCAGACCAGGTCATTGTCAGGAAGGACTATGACCCCAAAGGTAGGACCTGCTTTCCCGCCCTCTCATCCCTCAGCCCTGCCGGTTCTAGAGCGGCCCGAGGTGGCTCATAGAGGCAGCGATAGCCCCTCAGCCCAGCCTCACCGGGGTCACAGGGAGGAGCCATCTCCTGGTAATCCCCCCAGCGCCAGGCGCCGGGTGGCACTGAATGGCTGTGTCAGGGATGAGTGATGTGCGGATGAAATGACACCCTCTTCACCCAGGCTGCTACCCAGGGTGCTCACTCAGCATCTCTTCCCTTTTAGCTTCCAAGCCCCTGCCGCCAGCCCCTGCTCCGGATGAGTACCTCGTGTCCCCCATCACGGGGGAGAAGATCCCCGCCAGCAAAATGCAGGAACACATGCGCATCGGGCTGCTCGACCCCCGCTGGCTGGAGCAGCGAGACCGCTCCATCCGCGAGAAGCAGAGCGACGACGAGGTGTACGCTCCAGGTGAGGGGGTGCCCCCACCCGGTCCACACCCTTCTCTGACTCACCCTGACTCCCTTTGACCATGGGGATCTCTGAGCTACAGTTAATGTGCTTTAAGCAAACACAGGAAGCAGCAGTTGAGCTCCACAAAAGCTTTCAAGGTTATGCATGGCCCGTGATGCTACAAAAGAGCCCCCCATTTTGCAGAATGACTAGCGATAGGACTCCTCCAAAGACAGGCACCTGACGGGGATGGCGTGTGCCCATTGACACCCAGAGCCAGATCTGACCGGCTGGGAGGTGCTCGTTCTACAGCTGTGTGAGAAGCAGCAACGGGGACTGTCCCAGAGGGAGGGACCCCGCTCTCCGTCCTGACGTGACCCTGGCCTCTCGGTTGCCTTTCCTTCGTCAAGGAGTTGGACAAGCTCTGGTTTACAGGCTTCTTAGAGCTGATTGGGCAGCCTTCCCCGGCTCAGAGGACAGGCATGCTGGGGTGGGACTCAGTCAGCCTTGTCCCATGGGCCCAGCCTCCACCCTGCACCCGGAGAGCCGCTGCCTTGTCAGAGGGCACGTGGTTTAGAGTCCCTTTCTGTCCCGTCTCTGTCCAGGTCTGGACATCGAGAGCAGCTTGAAACAGTTGGCCGAGCGACGTACCGACATCTTCGGTGTGGAGGAAACGGCCATTGGTAAGAAGATCGGCGAGGAGGAGATCCAGAAGCCAGAGGAAAAGGTGCAGTTGGGATTCTCCCAGTCTTCCCTGCCCTCAGACCCCCCACACTGGGCTCAGCTCTCGGCGTCCTGACAGCCGTGGTGTCGCTTTCCCTCGCAGGTGACCTGGGACGGCCACTCGGGCAGCATGGCTCGAACCCAGCAGGCTGCGCAGGCCAACATCACCCTCCAGGAGCAGATCGAGGCCATCCACAAGGCGAAGGGCCTGGTGCCAGAAGATGACACCAAAGAGAAGATCGGCCCCAGCAAGCCCAACGAGATCCCTCAGCAGCCACCGCCTCCATCCTCGGCCACCAACATACCCAGCTCAGCCCCGCCCATCACCTCCGTGCCCCGGCCGCCGGCGGTAAGCCAGCAGCCCGTCTCTGTCCCGTAGAGCGTGGTTCTGGGGTTGGATTCTACTGGCTGAGAAGGGCAGCTGCTGACTGCAGGGCCTGAGTGCCGAGCGGGTCAGATACAGAGAACCCTTTAATTGGAAGTGAGGGCCTCTGGCCTGACCTTCTGTCTGTGTGGGAGGATGAGAACAGGGAGGGAGGCCAGTGGCAGATGCAAAGCATCTCGGGGCAGAGGGGCTGCAGGGCTTAATGGGCCTTTGAGGAGCCCTGGCTCGTCTCCAGGAGGCTCCGTCAAGGTCAGCCCTTTGGCTCTCAGTGTCGTCACCAGGGGCTGGTTGAGTCCCAAGTGGAAAGAGCTGCCCCTGGCCTCTCGGCGAAGTTCCCATCAGCCGGGGTGAGGCTGAGGGAGTCGGAGCCCCGTCCTTAAAGTCTGCAGTGACCTTTGCCAGCTGTGAGTCCCGCCTGGCTCCCTGTGACCTTGGGTCCCTTCTCCCCACAGATGCCGCCTCCTGTCCGCACCACAGTGGTGTCCGCGGTGCCCGTCATGCCCCGGCCCCCGATGGCTTCCGTGGTCCGCCTGCCCCCGGGCTCGGTGATCGCGCCCATGCCACCTATTATCCACGCACCCAGGATCAACGTGGTGCCAATGCCTCCCTCCGCCCCTCCCATCATGGCACCCCGCCCCCCTCCTATGATCGTGCCAACAGGTCAGTGTCTCCTGTTGCCTTCTAGGCCATTGGTCAGGACTACAGGCCACACACTGAGCAGAGCAGTGGCTGGTGGGCTAGCTGGTCAGGCCCCTGTCTAGCCAGATGAAAGCCATGGCTTCCCCGTGTGAGTTCCCTGAGCAGGAGCAGGAGCAGGAGCCCCGGCTCTTGGGGGAGATGGTCTGAGGTGACGGAGCTGGGGTTTGTGCAGCAGAGGAGTCAGGCCCTAGGCAGGCGCAGAGCCTCACACCGATTACTGCGGGCAGGCGCCCCTCCGTCCATCAGTCCTGCCCCTTTCCAGTGCCAGCTGTCCCCTGGCCAGGAAGCCGGCAAGGAGTGGCCCTTCACACCTCCCACTGGGAGAAACAGGAAACCTTTGCAGTCTCCCCTCTAAGGTCTCACCAGCCCTGATTGCTGGGCCCTCCCCCCACTCAGCTGCTTATTCCTGTCCTTCCAGCCTTCGTGCCCGCTCCACCCGTGGCCCCTGTGCCAGCCCCAGCCCCAATGCCCCCTGTCCACCCTCCGCCGCCCATGGAGGATGAACCTGCCTCCAAGAAACTGAAGACGGAGGACAGCCTCATGCCCGAGGAGGAGTTCCTTCGCAGAAACAAGGTGTGTGGTCCACAGCGCTGCCCGTGGCTGAGCGTCCAGCCGGGAGTCCAGTCCGCCCAGTCCAACACTGCCCGGCCCCCTGTCCTGCTCCCGTGGTTTTGGCTTCCAGGGCCCGGGTCAGCCATTGTGGTCCGGGGGGGTTCTGAGCACATACTTAATGTGGGTCAGCAGCTGGAGGAGCAGACAGCATTGGTTCCACGGTGTGGACTGTTGTGGAGGCCGGAGGGAGACCAGGCTGCACAGGCAGCAGGACTTGTGTGTGGAAGGGACCCTCAGCCCCAGAGCAGCCATTTTCAACCTATTTCGTCTCACGGCACACCAAACTATTCCAGGCATTCTGCTGCACACCAAAAATGTATATTTTTTGCCAACCCGACCAACAGAATAGGTATAGTTTTGATTCATTCACAACAGACACCTGTTATGTTAGTGGTGTCATTTTTTTATTTGACGATCTAAGGGAAAAGATGTCAGGTATTGCCATGTTTTAAAAATTCTAGCAGCACACCAGTTAAAAATCGCTGCCCTTTGGGAAATCCTGGGTACAGTTCTTAATTTCAGCCCATATGCCTGTCGAGGGGATCCTGTTGGGGAGCTAGAAATAAGGGAGGTGGGGACCTTGGCACTTCAGTCCCTAGGAAAGTTGTTAGGCTCGGTCCACGAGGAGGCAGGAGCAGTCCCAGCCCCATTCCCCTGGTGCATTTGGCAAATCTTTTCCTTTTTTCTCAGTAGTGTTTCCCATCTCTTGAGGGCTCAAGTGCCAGGGTAAAGCGACATACTGTTCGCCCACTTGTCCCTTTAGTGCTCACAACAGTACTGTGCGCTGGTTGTGGTTAGCTGCCGAATAGGCATGGTGTTGAAGTTCAAAGAGACCTAGTTACCAGTTAGCGGGAGGCTGGGTTGAAACCCAGGTTTCTGATTTCACAGTTCATATTCTCCCCCCGTGTAATTCTTGGGGTTTGCAGAGCATTTTCATGTCACTTCTTCAGCTCCAGACTCACCAGGAGGCAGGGTAGAGACCATTTTAAAGAAGAGAAACCAAATCTTGTGCCATGTCCCCAGTGGCATCAGGGACCAGGGTCCAGGAGCCCCGGTGGGGAGGTGACACTGTCTACTGGCCCAGGAATAGGAGAGCGTAGTTCCCGATCGGCTCAGGGGTCCCAGGCGTAATGGCCACCTCCCGTTTTGCAGGGCCCAGTGTCCATCAAGGTTCAGGTGCCCAACATGCAGGATAAGACGGAATGGAAACTGAACGGACAGGTGCTGGTCTTCACCCTCCCGCTCACTGACCAGGTATGAGTTGCTGCAGGGGAACCGAGGGGTCAAAGGGCAGCTTCCTTCAGCTGATCTTAGCAAAGGGCTGAATGTCCTCTCCTTGTCCCACAGGTCTCTGTCATCAAGGTGAAAATTCACGAAGCCACGGGCATGCCTGCAGGGAAACAGAAGCTCCAGTATGAGGTGAGTCGGGTGTCTGGTCCTGCCCCTTGGGTCACAGGGCTTCTGTCAGCCCAGAAGCTAAGTCCCCTGTGGAACCGAAGGAGTGGGGAGGTGCCTGGATGTGGCCATCTGAGTCCATCCTAGAAGTAACGGTGCTGGCTGGAGGGAGTGCTGGGCAGCTTAGCCTGACAAGGTGAGGCTGTAGTGGGTCACAATATAACCTGGCTCCTGTGTTCACTAAGTTCAGAATGTGACAGACATGGGAGTGAGGCTGCGCAGTGTGCTCGAGGCCACATGCCCATGCTAAGCACACGTCTGTTTTCCAGGGCATCTTCATCAAGGACTCCAACTCACTGGCTTACTACAACATGGCCAATGGCGCCGTCATCCACCTGGCCCTCAAGGAGAGAGGCGGGAGGAAGAAGTAGAGGAGAGGAACCGTCAGGTCCCAGCCATTGCTGTTTGCCTCTCCGTCCCTCACCCCTGCCCAGACCCAGAGACCCCGCCTGTACATTGGTTTCCTCTGAGTTTGGAAATGTAACGTGCCCTGCGGTTTCCTCCCCTTCCCCTCCCACATGGTGAGAGAGGGCTTCCGCCGCCGCCTCCTCCCCAGGGGTCTCTGGAATTCCTTTGTGTTCGAGTCTTGATTTGAAGAGATTCATTTCTTCTGGCAGCCCGTTAGGAAACGTGAACCCGGGAATGTTCTGGGGATGGTGTCATAGTGCCGATTGGCGCTTGGCTGATAGAATGTGCTTGTTATCGTCATTAATCATTTATGTTTTGCCACGGGCTGCCTAATAAACCTCCTGGACCCTTCTTGTGAAACCAGTGTCATGAGACTTGTCTCTCGGCCACCTGCACCCTGTCCAGACTCATGGCAGGCAGGAGCAGGGAGGAGGGAGGAGCACTGGCTTTTTAACTAACTTATGGACACCATCGAGTCTTTGATGACTCATGGGAGGATGTATTTTTATTACCCTTTTAAAGCATTCGGACTCTAAAGGCGCAGCCCTGTGATTTAACAGACCACAGCCATGAGCACAGGAGAACAAGGACGGGCGAGATGCAGTTCCTGGGTCAGGGGTCAGCGGTGAGACACATGCAGATGAGGGTAGCGGCTTCCTGCAGGCCTGGAATCACCCCTCACCTCACTGGCTCTTGACCTTGGGCCCGTGGCTTATGCTGAGTGAGCACAGGGACATGAGGTTTTTTTTTAAAAAAAAAAAAAGGAATTGTGCTGAGGCCATGAACTATTCCAAGGACTATAAAGTTGAACCAATTTACCTCTATTGTCCTAAATATTATCAATTTTAACTCATGTAATACTGATGTGAGTTCCTGCGTGTGCGTGTGCGTGTGCGTGTAAACAGCATCTGCCTATTAGCTCACAGCCTGTAAGTCACAAGTCCAGATGTGGTGTGACTGGATTCTTAGCCCTGAGGCCCAAGGCTACCTGCATTTCTTGGGACTTGGCCCTCTCCACCTTCAAAGTCAGCAACGGCACGTTGAATCCTTCTCATGTTCCGTATCTCTGCCTACTGAGCATTCCTGTTTTTCCCCTTGAGTAAACAGGCACAGAGAGGGTAAGTCGTATACCCACAGTCACACAGTGAAGAGGTGGAAATGTGTGCAGAATACTTGTCAGTCCTGGCCCCCTAGGAAGGGCCAGGTGCAGGCTGTTGTTTTGGGATTGCGCTGTCACGGAGGAGGTGCTGCTGTAAGTGACCTGAGGGAGGCGGTGACAGCCTGTTGGTACCTGCTTCCTGGTTTTTAATATAAACCGATTTCATTCTGAACATCTCATGTGTGTGTTCCCCACGAGTTCCCAGAGCCTTTTCTTTGCAGCCAGTCCCTCTGTTCGGTCCTCCTAGCTGCCCCATGATGTCATCTCTAGGCCTCAGAGGGGGGAGGCCATTTCCAAGGTCATAGAGCCAGTATTTTAGTCAACACCCCATCCCTGTGTCCCCCAAGGCTCTGTTACAAATGCTGGACCAGGTTTTTAACTTGCTCTGTGGGATGTTACTCCGCACCCTTCTTGACATTTGCCTCCTGCCTGGCTGCTGCAGGTTTTCTCCAGGGCCTGGCTAACATTGGGCTTTCTGAAGTGGGCTCTGTAGTTGGAGCCCACTGCTCGTTGCTTCTCCATGGCCAACACCCCAAATCCCTCAGAACACCGCCTGGCTCTCACTGCAAGAGGGAAGGGGTCAGGAGGCCTGGGCGAGTCCCACACTCCAAGCTCCTTTCTCCCTGCCATTGGCTCTGGAGATGGACACGCCTCCACAGACTGGCAGGTCCCCAGGCCCTCCGGGACTGGGGCTGTGACCAGGCCTGGAATGCTGCTGGGAGGAATGTGAGTGAATGGGACCTTTGAGTGGCTCTCTGGGGCCCAAGCCCAGCTTCCCAGGGCTCCTGAATGGGCATCTGTCCTGGCCCAGCCGCAGGAGGCCCATTGACCACAAGGCAGCCTGTGTCCGTCAGCGGCCGCAGGCCCAGCACTGTGCTTTTCTTGTTCAGGGCCTGCAGCATGTAGGCAGCTCCTTGCTTGCACAGCTTTTCTCGTCTTCATCTTCTGAGGGTTATCTGCCCACTGTGTGGATGGATGAGCTAGATCCGCGGTCAAGCAGCCAGTGATGAGGGCCCTGGAAGGCCAAAGCAGCTCTTCCATCCCTGGTGACCATGCTGCCCTCGCTGCTCCACCAGGCGGGACTGGATTGGGGGCAGATGTTCCTGGTGTGGCACTGCTAGGAAAACTAGGCACAACCTGATGATTTTAAAGACTTGCATAGGAACACCCAGTTACTGAGAAGGCACATCCATGAAACAGACTCCCAGCCATGTTAAATTAGGTAAATTTCCCTGCGGCAGCCACAGGCTGTGCTGGGAACAGACGATGAATTTACAAGAGCTTTGCAAGCCACAAATGCCACCCCTCCTGGCTCCCATCTACTGGGTATCTCCATGTGCCAGATGCTTAGCATATATTATCCCACTCAAGTCTCAGAACAGCTCTTCTAAGGAGGTATTTCCCCCCCAATATTTCCATTTTGCAGATGAAATGGGCTCAAAAAGAAATGATTTGCTCAAGGTCACAGTGACAGAGCAGAGATTTGAATCCTGGGTGATCTTAGCATAAGAAAATCAGAAGGCCTTGAGAAACATCTATCCAGTCTCCCAGAGAGGGACCCCGGGTCCCTCTAACCTCCCACCCCACATCAAATACCCTTGGGGTGGTCACCACTGCATACATGTGCCTTTATAGAACTGAATATGTTTGGGAAATGGCCCCAGGACCAGAATTATGGAGTCAAAGGGTTGTAGATACTTTGCCAGCATTGGGGCTTCATATCTGCTCCAAGTGTATCTGGCTCCTCTCTCCCTTTCTTGGGATCGGCCCACAGCCCGATGTGAGGCCCACTCTGCCCCGCCCGGGAGCTGGGACTGAGAGCCCACCGCTCTGTCTGGAGCCACTGGAGGGAGGGAACATCCTTCCAGACTGAGAATTTAAGACCAAAATAGCCTGTGCCCACTCCCAGTCTGCTATTGCCCTGTTTATGGAAAACCAGAAGCCTATGGAATGCGAAGACCGTACAGCAAAGTCTTCAAGAATGTCTGGGCCACACGGCATCAAGGAAATGACTGGTGAGGTCACCGAAGTCTTAAGAACCGCCTCTTAGGGCTCCCTTCGGGCCCCTGAGCAGCCAGCCTGTCCCAGGCCCTGCAGCTCAGATCTGGCTCTTGCGGTCCCTTCCCGGCTCTGGGCCTGTCTCCCTTACAGCTCGATAGTAGGTTGTCAGATGACACCATGGTACTGGACTTACGTGAAGAACTATCATCATGGCTCCAGGTGCTGACAACCCCTGGGGTCAGAAGGAGGCTTCTGGCCGAAACCGGTTTGGCTCAATGGATAGAGCGTCGGCTTGGGGACTGAGGGGACCCGGGTTCGATTCCGGTCAAGGGCATGTACCTTGGTTGCGGGCATATCCCCAGTAGGGGTTGTGCAAGAGGCAGCTGATTGATGACTCTCATCGATGTTTCTAACTTTCTATCTCTCTCCCTTCCTCTCTGTACAAAAATCAATAAAATATATTTTTTTAAAAAGAAGGAGGCTTCTGGGAGCTAAGTCTGTGTGGATACAATGGGTTCATGCCTCCCAATATAAGCGGTTGGTAAGAGCTAGGTTCAAATCCTGGCTCTGCCATAGCTAGTTCTGGGACCCTAGGCTGATGATGTCACTTCCCTGCACCTCAGTTTTCTTAACTGAAAAAGGGGACTGAAAATAATATCTACCTTGTTGCTAAAAGATTATAGGAGACCAGAGGCTCAGTGCGCAAAATTTGTGCATGGTAGGGTCCCTAGCCACTGCTGGCCGCTGGCCAAAGCCTTCCTCCATTTCGCGCCACCCCCTGGTGGTCAGCGCACGTCATAGCAAGCCATCAAACTCCCAGCTGGTCAAACTCCTGAGGGGATACTTTGCATATTAGGCTTTTATATATATATATAGATAGATGGGTTGAACAATTTGGAAAACAGCTTGCCAGGTCCTCAAAAGGTTTCAACAGAGTTACCAGGGGGACCAGAAATTCCCACTCCTGGATATTTAGCCAAGAGAAACAAAAATATTTTCCCACAAATGTCTGTGCCTCAATGTTCATAGCAGCATTATTCAAAATAGCCTCCAAAATAGAAACAACCCAAATGACCATCACTGACAAATGGATAAACAAAATGAGGTCTATCCATCCAAGGAAATACTATTCAGCCATAAAAAGAATATATATATAATTTCCATTGATATGAAATATCCAGGAAAAGGCAAATCTAAGGGGACAGTAAGTAGATTCGTGGTTGCCAGGGGCTGGGGGGAGGAAGCCTGGGGAGTGACTGCTAGTGGATAGGAATTTCTGTTTGGAGTGATGAGAATGTTTTAAAATTAGATTATATATGCACAACTCTATAGGCTTAAAAACCGCTAAATTATACACTTTAAACGGGTAATTTTTTTTTACAGTATGTTGATTATATCCCAAAGTTATGTGTAAGTGTGGGAAGGTTATCAGAGAAAGTGGGCAGTGCGTGACTCAATAAACTTTAGTTATTCTTTTTTTTTAATTTAATTTTTTTTATTGTTGATACAGTTAACAGATGTCCCTCTGGTTATTATTTTTGTTGGTTGGTTAATCCTCACCAGATATTTTCCATTGATGTTTATAGAAAGAGTGGAAAGGAGGGGGAGAGAGAAACATCCATGAGAGAGAGACACGTGATCTGGCTGGCCCCTCCCCCCCCTCCCCCCCAAGCACCCCTGCGACCCCTGGGGCCAGGGATGGAGCCTGCCACCGAGGAATGTGCCCTTGACCTGAAACAAACCCGGGACCTTTCAGTCCGGGGGGCAACGCTCTACCTACTGAGCCCAACCGGCCAGGGCTGCCTCTTCTTCAAAGGTCTCCCAGGAGCTCGCTGAAGCCCAGAAGCATGAGCAGGGCGAAGGGGCTGCCAAACTCCCATGCTCCTGGCTAGTCCCCGAACCCATCCTGAGTCTCCTCAGAGCCCCTCACAAAAGCAGATGAAATAATCCTCACCCACGTCCTGGGGGGAGGGTGGTCTCGCGAGGAGCCGGGAGGACGATGCAGGATCCTCAGCGGACGCCCGGCCAGCTCGGCCTCACAGGTGACAGGCCCGGCTCCCGCCAACCCGGAAAGGCCAGCGGAACGCTTTCAGGTGAGCCCCGGTGATTGGCAGCCCCGAGGGGAAGTGGGGCTGCCCCGCCTCCTCACGTCGGGCCTGTTGGCGCCGTCCTGGGGGAGGTGGGCGGGCCCCGGGGTCCGCGTCGCCCATTGGGTGTGGGGGGGAGGGCTCCGGAGGGCCCGCCTCCGGCCTCGCCGCGGCCAATGGGTGCGGCGCGTGGGCGGGGCGGCGGCGGCGGCTGGGCGCTGGGCGGCGGGGCGGCTCGGGCGGCTGAGGTGGCGAGGTGTCCGCGGAGGCTGAGGCGGCGGGCGCGGCCGTGATGGCGAAGAGCCCTGGCGAGAACGGGCCGCGATCGCCCGCGGCCGGGGGCAGCCTGTCGGGGACCCGCGAGAACCTGGCCCCGGGCCCGGACGCGGCCGCCACCGACGAGCTCAGCTCCCTCGGCTCCGACTCGGAGGCCAACGGCTTCGCTGAGCGCCGCATCGACAAGTTCGGCTTCATCGTGGGCGCGCAGGGCGCCGAGGGCGCGTGAGTAGCGCCGGGGGCCGGGGCCGGGGGCCGGGGGCCGGGGGCCGGGGCGCGGGACCCGCGGGGGAAGGCGGGGGGTGGGCTCCACGCGGACCGAGCGCCCTCAGGGCCGACCGGCGTGTCCCTCTCCCGACCAGGAACTACGGGCCCCCTCTCCCCCCCGCCCCGCCCCCACTTGCCCCCGGGCAGACTGACCCCGCTTCTGGGGCTCCCAACCCACTGCCGACCCGTGGACCCACAGGCTGAGCCCATCTCCCCCCTGCCCCCCCCCCGGGAAGGCCCACTGGGTCCTCCCCCCAAATTCAGGACAGACACTGCCCCAGCGTCACTGCTGCCCCCGGGCCTTAGGGCTGATTGCCTTTGCCCCTCCACAGGCTACAGATGGCTGCCCCTCCCCCAGCAGGCATTTTCTGCACCCCTCTACCCCCCCCTGCCCGGACCCTCAGACGCCCTTGCCTCACCACCTCTCTGCCCCTCTCCAGGGGGACATCGGAGGCAGAGGTCAGAGGGACACACTGTCCGGCCCCCTTCTCGCTCCTCCACAACAGAAACAAAGACCTCCGGACAGACAGCCCCTCCCCTCCTAGGAGGGTCCCAGGGTGCTCCCCTGCCCCCCCCCCCCACCTCAGATGCAGTCCCCCCTCCCAGCACCCACAGGGTGACAGCCGGGACTGCCTGCTGCCTGCCGGCTGGTTCTGTGCATCCTCTGGCAATGGGCGAAGGGGTGCAGAGGGGGAGCCGGCGGGATCCGGTTCCCGACCCCCAGAGCACCCAGGCCCTCCCTCAGCCGGCAGCCAGGGAAGTGGGAGGCCCTGGAGCACCCCCTTCCTTCCCTCCGAGCTGGGCAAACTGGGGAGCCACTCTCTGCCCCACGGAACCCCCAGAGCCCAGTCCTCGGAGAGATGGGGTGCAGAGGCTGGCAGTCCCCTTAGGGAAGACGGACTCCGGACCCCCCACTCCCACCCCAGCTGTGCTCAGAACAGACAGCCCCCCCAAAATCACCTGCAGGGGGCCGCCGTGACCCCACTCCCGGGGTCTTCCTCCACACCCCCTCCACGGCCCCCGCAGCCTCCCTGGCGACTCCTGGAAGTGTGAGAGCTCCACCCCACCCGGCAGCCCCGGCAAGGTCACTTCCGGGGTGCTCCCCAGTCCCCGGGCCGCTCCTCTGGAGACACGTGGGCCCCTCCCCTAGGGAGAGGAGCTCCCTCCTCCAGCCTCTGCCCCTTTGCTCACCCCGGGCTGCGCCTCTCCTCTCCGTCCAGGGCTCAGAGCGCCCCCCCCGCCCCCCCTCGGACCCTCTTCCTGTTTGGTCCCCGGGATCAGCTGTGAGAACCCAGAGGGGACTGGAGGGGTGTTTTCTGACTGAGGGGCAGTCACCGGGCCCCGGAGCCCCGGGAAGGACGGGGGATTGAGAAGTGGGAAAGGAGGCTCCGGTGTGTTTGTGGGCTCTGGGAAGGAAGAGCTGGGATTTGCTGGATTCTGGGAGACAGGAGGGCCTGCTGCCTGTTTAGCCGGCGGTTAGGCGGACCTCAGGGTGGACCTCAGGTGCAGAGCAGAGTGCTGTAGTGGGGAAGGGCCGGACCGAGGAAGCACTCACACTTCCTGGCTGTGTGACCTTGGGCAAGATCCCGAATCTCTGAGCCTGTTTACTCTGTAAAGAGCAGCGGTAACGCCTCCTCCCCAGATGACTGGGGTTAATGCGATCAGGCACGTGAAGGGGGTTAGCACGGTACCTGGCGCGAATAGTGGCCCAGAAAACGTCAGTTTTCTTCCTTTCCCTTCTAAGGGTCTGAAAGCTGAGGGGAAGAATGAGGGCGTACCTCTGGCATTTGGAGACAGAGACCGAGAGGCCCCAGTGGGAGCACCTCCCTTTGGCTGTGGTCCCCAGCCAGGCCGCCAGACATCTGCCTTCCCACCCTCTAACCACAGCCCCGGCTCTGCAGACTCCCTCTGCATCGCTGTGTCTGCGGGCCCGGGCTGAGGTGGGATCCCAGGTCCCCTCCTCCCTCCCTGACTCACTTTCTTGACCCCATTGGTCACCCTAAAATCTCTGGTGTCTGAAAGCTTTGATGTTCCCTGTGTTGTTTATGTTGCGGTTCCAGAAAAGCCAAGAGTAAGTCCCTGCCCACAGCCGGAGAGGGGAAGTTAGGCGAAGTTTCAGGGTGACCGCTCTGAACCCGGTCTCGTGGTTGAGGGCTAGGAGTCCATGTGCTGTCCGAGAAGTGAAACATTAGCACTGATGGCTGCGGTGGAGATGGCGGGACTCTGACTCCGGATTAAAGGTCCATTCCAGGCATCCCGGGCCAAAGGTTGTCTCAGAACGGTCAGTTTTGACAGGTGTCGGGGGTCGGAGGATGGGGAGAAAAGGTCAGAGGCCATCGCACTCAGGTGCCTGGCATGAGAGCATCTTAAAATTACAGACTTTTTGAGCTGGACAGGATCTTAAGATTGATGAACTTAACCCTTACACATTATACAGATGAAGAAACTGAGGCCCGGAGAGGAAAATAACTACTTGATATTACACAGCATGTTAGCAGAACCAGGGCTTGACGCCAGGGTTTCTGACTCCCAGGTCAGGACAGCTCCCACTGCCTTCCCACCCGTTAATATGGTCTATGGTCCTAGCGGAATCAGGTGCTGGACAGGCAGGAACCTTCTACCCTCACCTTCCCGGGCTCGGCTCAGCACCCCTGACTCCCTCGGCAGTGTGGGATTGTGGGAGTGACCGATGAGCTTAGGGCTGGCACCAGACTTCCTCACCTTTTCCCCGCAGGCCTGCAGCACAGTCAGTGCTCAGTATTTATTCACAGAAGGACTTTTACTGACATGTTTTAAGTTAGAAAGCTCAAAGTGACCTTAGAGATGGCTGTCCTCATACAGTTTATCAGGTTGATAAACCGAATCCTGCGAGCAGTGATCAGCAGCCTTATCTCTTCAGTCTATTAGGAGCACCGTCAGGAATTGAACCCAGAACTGATCCCTAGCCCTAGGCCTTTTCTACTTCTTCACCTTCCCTGTCTTTGAGCTTACTCTGCAGGGAACCTTTGGTGGGACTGGGATGATCACTCCCCGCTTTTGGGCAGAAGCCAGTAAGTGGGGAAAGGAAGGGAAGCAGCCAGCGCAGGGCCTGTGGGTGGCATGGGCACAGACGGGTGCTGGCAGTGTTAGCATCTTTCTCTTTCCCTTTTGGCTTGGCTGGGAACGGAGCTGGTCGCTGAAGCCCAGGAAGGACCAGAAGCGGAGGCAGAGTGTCCTCAGTGGGGAAGGTGGGTGGAGCCATGTTTCTATGCCTATGAAGTTGGGGGTGGGAGGAGCAGACCAGTTTTGTGGTGTGTTTTTTGGGGGGGTGTCCATTTTGTAGGAAAGAGGACGCAGTCAGGAAGGGAAAGAAAGATACAGATATTAGCTCACCTGGCCTGAGGGAGGTACCTCACCTCCCTCTTCTTTTCCCACGTGATTGCCAGCACTGGCCTGAGACCGGAGCTTCCCACCCAGTCTGCTCCGCACTACAGGCCAGATGAGGTGAGGAGCCATGTTCTCTGGGATCCCGTGGGTGTTGGCTTCCTGTTAGGGGAGAGAAGGATCTGAATTGGGCCCAGGGGAGAAACATCTGGAACAGCAGTATTGTCTTCTGCTGATTCAGTTCTCCCGTCCCTTGGGTCCCCCACTACCCCCAGCCAATTATGGCAGCCCTATGACTTCGTAAATCATAGCTTCATCATTTTCTTAATTGGCATCCCTATAGTTCGATCTGAGCCAGGTTTTTGTTGGGGTATGGCCAGGGCCCTCTTGGCAGACCAGAGCCTGCCTCCCTGCCTTCCCACCACCTTCTCCACTTTACAGGCTCGGAGCATCCTATTTTCTTGAACTAGTATAGTCCCCACGAGAGCACAGAGCTGGCACTAGAGTGGTCCCTGGGTGGCCCATCTGGAAAGAGGCAATTGCACATGTGGGCCCTAGCCTGTGACTAGACCACAGGCCCTCCATTTTCCCTCCTCCTTCTCATCCTCTGGCTTCAAAGGAAAATCCGGTTCGGTGGCCTTGTGGGTGTTCTGAGCCTCAGACAAGACTCGGCTTGACGAAGGAGGGGGCCAGCGCAGCAGCTGCTACCCTGGGAAGGTGCCTGAGTGTCCGCCTGTTGGGAAATCCTAAGCTGTGGGAAAGAGATAAGGTGGTGGGGCCTGCTTGATGTTTTGTCCTCCTAGCATCTGTGTGAAACAGGACCTCCAGAGGGCCAGAGAGGCCTGGCTCTGGGCCAGCCGCCCAATCTGTTCTCACTAAGGTGGGGGAAAGAAGGTGCTCGGTGCTCCTTCCCCAGTCAGGCTCCGGAGTCTGCCTGCTCCACTGGCAAACCAGTGCTCCCGCTGCTTCACCTGCTTAGAAGCCCCCTCTCCGGATTTCAGGGCAGCTGCCAGCGTTAGCTTTCTTGACTTCCTCTTTCCCTTCTTCTCACCCCGCCGTGCTCCATCCTGTCCGGCTCCTCAGAGGCTCTCACAGTTTAGCTCCTCACTGTTCTTCAGGGAGGAAAATAGAAGCAGGCTCAGGAGCCTGGGAGAGAAAGCCAAGGTTACTTTTGCTAGTTTATCCATCTTAGCAGTGGGCTTATTTACAAAACATCTATTGAGGGCCTACTCTGCCAGCCCCTGTGATAGGGACAGGGAATACAGAACTGAACAACATATCTATGCCTTGTTGCCCTCAAGAAGTTCACAGACTTGTTGGAAAGTGAACCACACACAAATCATTCTAATGTTGAGCAATAAAGGCTATCCTGAGGTATGTGGTTGCTGTGGGAATATAGAGGAAGAAGAGCCAGCTCCACCTACAGGAGCCAGAAAAAAGAAGTGGCACTCGATCCAGGGCTCAGAAGGAGCAAGGGAAGGCATTCCATTGGATGGGAGGGAATCGTGTACAAAGTTGGAGAAATGTGTGCAGAGATGACAGGAAGAGCAGGAAGCCGGAGGATCGTGTGAAGCAAGAGGAGGCTAGGAAAGTAGAATGGGCTGACCAGGCCTCGCTTTGAATAGCAGACTGAGGTCTTCTGTGTTTCATTCATCAAGGCCAGCCTGGTGCTGGCGTGGGAGATGGTATTGAGAGTGGTTGGGAGAGTTTGGGACAGCGCAGAGGGGCTATGGAGAGGCCAGGAAGAGGTCAGAGCTATGAGGATGAAGAGGCCAGCAAATCAGTAGGGCCTGGTGCCTGACTGGCTGTGTGGTCTGATAGGGAGCTGGGAAGGCTTGGGACAGGCTGAAGTGGATCTGGACTCTCACCGAACCCATCTGGGGGCTGTCCAGCCATAGGGAGGGAAGGATGACTGTGATCATCCTCTGTCGTGGACAGCAAGCTGCTGTTGACTCTGCTTTGTCACAGCCCTGGGCTCCCCAAGGTGCCTGGCATGGCTGGCATGCCCAGGGCACGTCAAGGGGTTCTTTGTCTCTCTCTCCAGTAGGAGAGTGGGTTAGCTGGTCTGGTTGGGAGGGGGTGGGAGAAGGGTACTGAGCTTTGTGGTCTCTGCCCACTAAACATATTAGATGGCCAGGAAGGCTGCAAGGAGAGAGGAGTAAGGTCTAAGGGCATGGAAAACCTGCCTTAGGGAGGTGTGCAGCTAGGGAGGGTAGGTTTGGGGTTTGGGCACAGTATTAGCTGATCAAGGGGAGACAGATGATAGCTGAGGGTTGGCTTGACCTCACCTCGAGTCATGTTTCCTGGAGCTGGTGCCTCAGCTGGGATGGGTGGAAGCAAGTCCAGCGCCTATAAGAAGGCGAACACGTCAGCCCTTAGGGGCACAACCAGCCATTTCTCAGAGATGGCGATTCTGGCTCGAAACGTGGACTTTGGCTCGTAGTAGGAAAGGGCTCTGCCCGCTCCACCATTGATCTTTGTGGGGTACAACTTAGGCAGGTCCCCTCACCTGACCATGGGGTTAATGCTCCCCGTTTTTCATTGAGCTCTTACTGTATGTGCAACCATGTGCTAGGCTTAGGGGATACAGACCTGGTCCTGCCCTCCCAGAACTGAGATCCTAGCAGGATGTCAGACATTCAACGCGTAGTTAGAGGAATGCCTGTGTGCGGAAGGATTGTAAGGATCGAATGAGATAACTGGTTAGGAGCACGTGTAAACAAAGACTGCTGGACAGGGGGTCAGGAGACCTGATTCCAGGGCCTCAGAGGGCCCCCAACTTGCTATGTGACCTTGAGGAAATCGCTTAAGCGTTCTAAGCTTCAGTTTCCCCTAGATGTACACTGAGACAGTTTTAGTGGGATGATGTTGACTAGTTCCTCAGCTTCTAACATTCTGAAAATGACCTTGGACTATACGAAAACTGCTTTGAGAAGTTTTTTATGAGGCACCACACACACGCAAAGAGTTGTCACGGCACAGCCTACCGAGGCCTGTGCTCCCGGCATGCTCTGCTCCTCCTGTGAAAGGATCTCTCTTTGTATGTAGGGCCAGTGGCCCTCACATTTTTGGGAGTGTAATCAAATCAAAAGATGCTTTGATTTGTCTAGTTCTTTGGTCTGCAAAGTGCTTTCAGCCCCATTGCATAATCCTTGTAGGAGCAATGGGAAATCAGTAGGGTGAGTTTTATTTGACCCAGTTTGTAAGGAAACTGAGACTGAGCAAATGATGGAACTGGGCCTGGAACCAAGGACTCCTTCTTTCCAATTTTTCATTTTACCAAAGCCAGTGGCCACCTGTGGCTTCTCCTCCCCCTCCCTGTCCCAGCCTAAGACTGCAGCTCAGCCCTCAGTACCTACTCTTCTCCTCAAGTCGGTATTTGGCTTAGTTATCATAATGGATGGCATGCTTCCTGTCCCATTTCTCCATGCACAGCCGCTCACACAGCCCAGGACAAGGCCGAACCAGGTGGGTAGTGAGGGGCCTAGGAACACAGTGCCGAGAACGGTTATTCCTCCTCAGTGCACTCTGGGGTCTGGGGACTGTGTGTCCAGAAGTGACCATTCCCGGCTAGCAACTTTTGGTATCAGTGCTTTCCCTTCCCTCTCTGTCTTGGTTTCACAAAAAAGAACCCAAATTTGGGCCTGGGAGAGCCTGGGTTCAGAACACCAGCAGACCTGGCTTCCCGTCCTGGCTCTGTCACTTCCTTGCCATGTCACCGCTCTGAGACTGTAAATGGGTCAGGGGGTAGCATTGGGAGAAGGGGGTGTTATGAGGATCTAGGAAGGCAACGTTAGTAAAGCGTAGTCTCTGCCACAAAGTAAGGGATCCAGGGTACATAGGGACTCTTAAAATTGGAGTATGAATTATACTCAGAGGTTCACGTCAGGTCTTGGCACAATGGTGAGGGAACAAGGAAGCATCGTGTGAAGATCCAGATTGTCTCGTGTGCTCTGCTGCCCACTCCCCCTTGGGCCTTGGGGGTGAAGCAGGAGCTGATGCCACTCAGCTTGTCGTCTGGAGCTTTCTGGCCTGCCAGGGCAGGTTGGAAATCCCCCATCAGTTCCTCATTGAGTCATCTGGAACAGTCTTCAGGTGACCCTGACTCCGAGGGCCCTCATTTTCTCCTTGGCCTGTGACGACAAAGCAGAAGTGAGAACAGAGGTGGGTCTCTTGAAAGAGCCACTCAAAGCATGCAGCCATAGGCTGCCTGGGGCCTGTGTTCTCCTGGGTAGTAGCAGTCGCTTGTGGACGGAGTCAGAGCTTATTTCATAATTCCCACCACCCTCCTATGTTTTTTATAGATTTTCATCCTGGCCTTCCTGGCCTGCCCCTGAGTGACCCCGTCCATCCTCCCAGCACATGCCATTTCATACGAAAGCCTGCCTGGTGGACCAGTCTTTCACTGACACCACTTCATTTAATTCGTTTAATTCTGAGACGTACTTATCATTGTGATCCCCATTTTACAGAGGCAGCCACCAAACTCCAGAAAGGCAGAATGACTTGTCAAGCATCACACCATTTATGGCTCTGAATCGACCAAGGTCCAAAGTCCCTGGGAGCAGAGCTGTGTGCACTCTGCCGGGTAGACAGCACTCTGTTCTGGAGTCGAGGGATAGAGCAGGAGCGGAGCAGGGCTGGGTCGCCTCCTAGAGCTGTCCTCTGCTCACCTTGGGCCTCAGATAGTTACTGACCGGCTGGCTGGCTGGCAGAAGGAGAGTGATACTTACAGGACCTTCCCATGGGCTTGTCAGGATTAAATGGATTAATGTGAGTTAGTGTTGAGCACCATGCCTGCTGCAGAGCAAGTGCCTGGTAAGTGTTACAGCGGACATTCAGTTACATTAATTGGATATTAGAATGATAATGTTGTAAAAGGGCATCATCAAGTACATCTGTGCTCGGTCCTGTGCTGGAAGATGCAGAGCTGGTAGCAGGCCCGAGAGGGAGCGCTTTTTATCAGGCACTGTCTGCTTACCCACCTGCTCTTAAGGTGGAGGACAATATCCTGTCTTCCTGAGGGGAAAACAAACTGAGTGCCCGAGGGCACAGAGCTAAGGAATCTCTGTTCTAGGCCCGGGACCGGGCAGAGAAGGAGCCAGGCAGAGCCCCTGCCCTCCAGGGACGACTTTGTGGAATGCTGCCTCAGCAGAGTGGACAGTGGGTGGAAAAGCCTCGCCTGCCCTACTGGACTGCTCACATTCCGCAAATCAGCCAGGCCCCGTTCTGTTAGCTGTGCTGGCTCTGCTGGGCCTTCCGTCTGAGCGCCCTTTCCCCTCAGCCTGGCCATGTCCTGTCACTCTTCAGGGGCTATCTCCAAAGTCAGCTCGCCTTTACAGCTTCCCTCACCATCCTGCTCCACCCCGGGGCTCCTCGCAGTCCCCTAACACCTCCTACGTGCTCCTGTGACAGCTTGTACGTGTGCTGGTTATTTCCTCACACATTTGTCTCCTCTGCCAGACTGACCTCCTCAAGGACACGGAATGTGTTTTTTCATATTTGTAGACTCAAGGCCTGGAACCCAGCCCCTAGAGCAGCGGTTCTCAACCTTTCTAATGCCGCGACCCTTTAATACAGTTCTTCATGTTGTGGTGACCCCCAACCATAAAATCATTTTCGACCCGGCTAGCGGTTCTCAACCTGTGGGTCACGACCTGCAGGTTGAGTACTGCTGCTGTAGAGCCTAAGACCATCGGAAAACACAGATATTGACATTACAATTCATTAACAGTAGTAACAAAAATAATTTTGTGGTTGGGGGTCACCACAACATGAGGAACTGTATTAAAGGTTAACGGCATTAGAAAGGTTGGGAACCACTGCCCTAGAGAGTTGGGTATGGAATATAGTGAGGAGCTGATTGTGACTTGTCCCTGGAGTAGTCAGGAAAGGCTTTGTAGAGATGAGAGGAAGTTCTGCATGAGCCTCAGAGGATGAGTGGGACTGAATAAGAGTGGGGTAGGGGTGAGGGAGGGCAGCTCAGAGGGCTATCTAGAGATAGGCCTAGGGGCGAAAGAGGGATCTCTAGAGGGAATAAGAGTAGCCTGAGGTTTTGTGGGACAAGGAAGGCAGTAGGGGCCCTTGAAGGAGTCTGGGCAGAAGAGGGACCTTATGTAAGTAGTGATTCAAGACAGATTTGGTAAGACATATCAGTAAGATCTAGGAGTTTGGTAAGGATGCTTGGTGGCTGCAGTACCCACAGTGAGATTGCGATCTGTTGGATGGGGAATTCCAGACATTCTTCCCGGTAGGGGCGGGGGCTTGGGGAAGGGGTGTCTTCAGTTATAAATAGTCTCCACACTTTTCCGTAGTTGTCCGGGAGAGCTGGTCTGGGCTTTCTGCTTTGCTCAGTGCCTTTCCCTAGCTGGGGGGAGGTGGGAGGCCTTGCTTTTTGAGCCAGCAAGGCGGGTGCCTAAAGGAACCATTTCTTCTGTCTGAATCTCAGGGTGGGGGTGAGGGTGCTGAAGCTGAGCAGAGTGGAGAGCTGGGCAGAGGCTCAAGGCACCGAGGCCAGTGAAGGATCAAGAGAACCTGTTTACCATTTTGCACTGACCCAGGGCTGGAAAGAGCAAGGCCAGGGAATTCCGAATGGGAAAGGGAGGCAGGCCCAGAACTACTTTGCATTGGGAGTGGGGGATGGGGGGTGAGGGGAAATGAAGCAAGCCAGACTCTCTCACACCCACTCAGGCAGCCTGGACACTGCCCTGCCTCCAACCCAGGGGCTGCCAGACCACAGAAGGGAGCACCAGGCCACTGCGCACCATCTTTCTTTCCCAGACTGACTCACAGTGTGGCCTCTGGGCTGCAGGCTCTCAGCCCTCACTGTGGCCGTTGGCACACCACCGACATCCTCTCTCGCATTCCAGTTTCCTGTGATCGGTTCTGGTGGCACCGGCACAAAAGCCATTTGTACTGTCAGTCATCACCACCTCTTAGGTGAATGAACTCCAGAAGTGGTTGCCCAGTGTGCAAAGTAGGTCAGCTCTCTGTTTATCCTCACTTCTTCCAGTTCCTGGGGGGAGAGGGGGTGTTGTTCCCTGGATCTGTGATTGTCCATGTTCTCTCTGAGCTTTCCACATTTCCATGTTGCTCACTCCTGCCCTTCTCTGCCCAGAGGGAAGCGGCTTTCCTGGGGAGGGCAGGAGGAGGGAAGGGAAGGGAATGTGACAGGCATTGAAGCGATGTTACATGGGCACTCTCTTTATGGGACAGTTAGTGATCAAGTGGCAGCTTTCACTTCTAGGTTGTGCGACCTTGGACACATTACTCAACCCTGCTGAGCTGGAGTGTTCTCGTCTGTTAAATGGAGATAATGGAGGCTTCCTTGGGGAATTGTGTGCCTGTGCAGTGCGTGGCAGAGCCAGGAGACCGCCAGTGCTGGGAATGTGTCAGCTCTTACTGTCTTGTGTGATCTTCACCACTATACCCTTCGGGAAGGTGGCACTGTCTCCATATTACCGAAGGGGACCCGAGGCTCAGAGCGTGGAGCTGTCTGCCCCTTTACACAGCCACGAAGTGGTGGAGCTGGGATAGAAGCCAGGAATCATAGCGTGTGTGTCATTAAATACGTTCCTTAATCTCTTGGGGCCTCAATTGCTTTTGTGTAAAATGAGGAGAATCCTGCCCTGCGCATGCGTATGTGGCTGTGTATATGGACCAGTCAGGTGAGAAAAGGGATGTGAAAGTGTGAGGTAAGCTGAAAATACTATTTGCTGGCCACCCACCAGGCTGGGCTCATATATATATTTATTGCTCATTGAAGCCCTATAAAATGTGAGGTGTGTGTAACGGTCCCACTTAGAGATGAAGGTAAGACTTAAGGGATTTTGCCCGTGGTCTCAGGTGGAGGATCTGCAATGGAGGCCTGGGTTGGTAGGCTTCTCTTCACTCTCCCCCACACCCCACTTGGCCTCCCCAGGGGTTGAGATGAGGAGGATCAATCCTTTTGGCCCGTGACCTTGGCTTTCTGATGGGCTGTATTTTTCTTCCTTTGGGCTCGTTTGGAGAGTAAAGCCTGGAGGAAGGGCTTAGATTGGTTCCTGGGGACCTATCTTCCACCGCCACATGAAGGGGTCATGGGCACAGGGGTCATACCTGACTGAGCCTGCCACCCAGAAGGGCTGTGGTAAGCCTGGGCAGAAAGCAGACAGCTAGAAGGACAGGCGAGCAGGAACCCTAACTTGCAGTCTCAGTAGCCTTGGGAAACAGTCTCTGAGCTCCTAGAAGCCCCCAACCTCTGGGTTTGGGGTGAAGGCTAGGGGACTGAGAGCCTACAGAGCAAATGGAGTCAGTGGTATGCTGCTGACACCTTGGGCCATGGCGTAGCACCGCACAGCTAAGCCTCGCACAGCTAAGCCTCGCTCAGCCCAAGAGCCCAACAGAATCTGGGACCCGGGGCTTCCTGGCAGCCCTCCTCTGCCTCCTCTGTGCCACTCCCTCAGGAGAGGGCGGCTGGCAAACGGAACATTGCCCAGGCTTGCTGTCTCCAACGGAGGTTCAGCTTGAAAGCTGCATCCATTCATCATATGGAGCTCACGGAGCTTTGCTAGATATGGGCACAGCACTCACTGGGGCGGTCAGGAGGAGGGGGTTAGACTGTCTCCAGGGACTTGGGGCCCAGAGCTACAGCTGGACGGCAACATCTTTAGAACAGCCTTCTTTCCCCACAGCCCTCCCCAGGGAGTCAGAGGCAGTGCACGAGTCACTGTGGCAGAGGGGAAGTCCTGGTTCCTGCCATTTATTAGCTTTGTGACTGCCTCTTTGATTGGGTCAAGTTTCTCAGGGGCCAAATGGGAATAGTAATTAATCCATGAGGGATCCAGCTCACTGACTGTTAGGGCACAAATAAAATTTCTATAGGCAGCAGTGGCTTGTAGCCCCCAGTGCAAAGCCGATGAAAGGAATGATGTCATGGCGAAACCCAGGCAGGCATCTGATGAACACCTGCCAGGTGCATGTGCGAGTTACAGAAGTTAAGACCCAGTCCATTGGGGAGGGATAGTGCAGAGCAATATGAGCAAATTGCCGTAATGAATTGCTCATTTTATTTTTATTCTTTCTTAATACTCTCCCGAGGATATTCTTCCATTGATTTTTAGAGAGTGGAAGAGGGAGGGAAAAAGTACGGTATCAATAGAGAGAAACACATTGATTGGTTGCCTCCTGCAGAGCCTGGATCAGGGCCCAGGCCGGGGAGGAGCTTGCAACTGAGATATGTGCCCTTGACCAGGATCGAGCCAGGGACCCTTTGGTCTGCAGGCGGATGCTCTATCCACTGAGCCAAACCGGCGAGGGCGCCAGTTTTTAACCTGGGCTGCTAGAGACTCTCCTCAGTAAGTTCTTTTGGTTGCCGACTGCTTCAGGCCACCTTAAGGTAAGAGGGGTTTTCTGGAGGATGAGTGAAGCCCTCAATCCTGAAGCATCCCCATGGCCACACCGTCAGCTCCCAGTCACTGGAAATTGGCTTATCTTCTCCTCACTATCAGGAGAAGCCACCTCCAGGCCTCTGGGCCGTCATGCTTTGCAGGACAGGCTGACCTCAACTTCATCTCCTGGCTCCTTTCTGGGCACCCTTCGAGGGTTAGTTCACAATGCAGCCACCTGATCATAGAGGGGAACTGAGGCTCAGAGAGTGCCAGGGCCTTGCCTGTTGTGGAAGGGATTCCTATATCAGACAGCTGTTTGATCAGATGCCTTTTGAGTCCTCACTGATTAGACTAAAAGATACACCACTCTTCTGACTTTTAACAATTAGATAGCCTACAGCTCTTCGGGTGCATCCTGTGCATGAAGAAGTCTCCCTGCAGTTAGAGAGCATGCGCTGTGCTGAGAGCTGGGTACAGCCAGACCTGCAGTGTCTCCCTTCTCCCCACCTCCAGGGGGGTTCAACTCTGCTGTTGGAGGAGAAGGCATTCAAATGGCCCTATTTCCTCAAAAATTTTTCAGTTTAAGGTTTTAAAAATCAAAACAGAATCTTTCCATTGACATGTACATTTAAAGTAGTGGTGGATTTTTATTTTTTGTATATTTCTGAGAAAATCTTGCCAAATCAGTGGTGTAGCTTAAAATCAGTAGTGTCTTAGAATCCAGGAAATATGGTCGTTTGTTTTGTACCCAATTGAAATTCCGGTTTGCGGTCTGATGTTCGGGCTTTGAAACTGCCAAAGCTGTTATCTGTCATCAGTTAAAGAAAAAAACAAAAAAACAGAACTTGAATGTGCTCCCTTGTGTGTCTGCATTGGGCAAAGTGGGTATTTCTGAGGCCCTGCAACTAGAGCTTTTCGACAAAGACAGACCTGAAGTGTCAAACAGGCATGTGTTACGTGGGGATTCTTTGAAAACTGGCAGTCTCAGGTGAACGCCTTGCCCTCTATGAGCCTTAGTTTTCTCATCTGCTAAATGGGGAATCTGATCAGATACGATCCACAGCCATGACTGCCAGAACTTCTGGTGGACTGACTCAGTGTGGACACTCCCTTTCATTCAGTGATTAGGAGGTTCATCCTCTGACTGTATGGCTGGGTGTTTGTAGGTGGTGAAAGGCAGGATGACTTGTGATGCGTGGTTCTCTGGTTTCTGCTCCCTCAGCGTTTGGGGTTGCAGGACCTGATCTGAAGGTGTGTTTTCTCTTCTCAAGGAGGGGAGTGTCCTCATGCCTCTAGGTGGTGAGCAGGTCAGAAGTTTAAGGCCGGGATGGCCAGTGTCAGTGTGTCCAGGGTGGCCGGGTTTGTGTCCGGCTGTCCTCCCCCAGCTGTTGAGCTCTGAGGCGTGTGCAGTTCCCCAGAAAACTGGCACTGACGGAGAGGACCGGCCCTTCGGTGTCTCAGAGGCCTGGGCTGTGCCAGGGCTCCTCCCCCTGCTCTTCTAACCAGTAAAAGTCAGCAGTGCATTTCCTTCCGGCAGAGCGAGAATCAGATGAGGCCAGGGCCCGGCGTGGCCTCCCCATGTCCTGTTCCTGAGAGCCTCCTCCCAGTCGCCCCAGTGCCTTCCCCTGCTCTCAGTTCCGGGAGGCCAGGCAGGGCTGAGTGCGGGCTCTTGGCTAGGATCGGACTTGGGTTTGAATCTGGGTTTTTCCACTGATTTTCTGTTTCACTCTGAGCAAGACATCCTCTCTGGATAGCTTACTTCTCAGTATTGTCAAGGACTTTTTTTAAATTGGGGGGGGAAAAAAGAAAAAGAAAAAAAAAAGAAGCCCAAAAAGGAAATTTAAAAGATCCATAATCCACCACTTTAAAAATAACTTGAGTAAGAGAGTGTGTGTATTAAGAGGTATACATATCCATTTTGTTGTTTTACTGATATTGCTCTTTTGGTTAAGTAGTAAAACATATGTAAATACTCAGACTGCAAATGCTCGTCTCCTCTTTCTCATTGCCCCTCCTGGAGACTCGCTGCTTAGAGGAAACGCAACCACGTAAAGTACCTCTGGCAAAGGCAGGGATTCCTACCCCAGCCCCTCAGCTGCTTTGGTGTCTGCCCGCCTGCCTGGGGCGGATCTCCATGCTAAGGTCTTCTCCCCACTGGGCACTCAGTGCCAGGGGGATGTTAATGCCATGAGGTCCAGGACTTTGGTTTGGTCACATGTGTGTTTCCCCACAGCCTGCCCAGATGCCCTGGCCCTAGCACAATGCCGACACAGCCGTGATAGCTGCTCAGTTGGTAGATGGGTGTACAAATACAGGTGGTATTTGTTGGGGCTTTGAAGTGTGTGGAGGATTTTGATTGGTAGAGACAACTTGGAGAGCGTTCCAGCAAAAGGTCTGGCATGAGCAAAGTTTGGGAGATGGGAGAGGGCCAGGGTGTAATTGGGGAAACTATGAGTAACTCGTTTTGCTGGAGTGAAGAGGTGAGTGTGTTATTTCTGTACTTGTTGGACTAGTTTTTTCATCCAACGCTGCACTTTGCAAGAAGGCCTTCTGAGGAGGCTTATTTATCAGGACAGATCTAGAACAGGAATGTTTTGTGTGTGTTTTTAAATCTAATAATTTTATTTTATTTATTTATTTTTAAAATATATTTTATTGATTTTGTACAGAGAGGAAGGAAGAGAGATAGAGAGTTAGAAACATCGATGAGAGAGAGTCATCCATCAGTTGCCTCTTGCACACCCCCTACTGGGGATATGCCCGCAACCAAGGTACATGCCCTTGACTGGAATCGAACCCGGGTCCCTTCAGTCCCCAAGCCGACGCTCTATCCATTGAGCTAAACCAGTTTCGGCTAGAACAGGAATGTTTTGCTTTGGTGCACAAATGCAGGCACTCCGGCCTCTGCCTCCGAAAGACATGGTGACCCTTGGCCCCTTGACACGTTCGGGGAGTAGGCACTGGAACCCGGTGTCTCTCTGGACGGTGCCTTTCAGGGAGTGGGCAGTGTTTCCTCCCTTCTGTGTCAGGACATTCATGCGTTAGCAGCCCCAAAGGGGATGCAGGGGTGGAGGGAGGGGGAAGAAAGAGGACTGACGGCTGCTGGCTAGGGCCTAAGCCAAGGCCTTTGCTTCTCTTGGCACCTCTGACCGGCCCTGCCCTCTGCTCCACAGGCTGGAGGAAGTCCCTCTGGAGGTGCTGAGACAGAGGGAGTCCAAGTGGCTGGACATGCTCAACAACTGGGACAAGTGGATGGCCAAGAAGCACAAAAAGGTGAGGGCCCCGCCGTGGGCCTGGGGCTGGGAGTCGGTAGCCGGGGGAGGAAGAGGGAGAAACTGTTAGCTTGGAGGAGCAGGGGCTTCTCCAGCTGCCGCTGCCTTAGATGTGCCCCATCTGCCAGTCCGCAGTGGGAGCAGAAGCTGTGTGGAGGGCAGTGCCAGCCTTCACTCGGTCCTCCCGCATGACTTCAGACTCATGCAGAGTTTGTCCTGGAATCACACTTCAAAGCTGCTCTCAGCTAAAAGCCCCCATAGGCAGCCTTCCTCCACCCCCTCCTGGGGCAGTCCTTATGCTGCTTATATCTGGGGACTTTATAATACTCATCATAGCTAATGTGTTGAATGTTTGCCGTATGCTGGACACGTGACTTAATAATCCTTACAGTAGTCCAGTGAGGTTGGTAGTAATGGTATCCCCACTTTACAGATGACCTGCAGAACTAAAATTCGAACCTCGGTATCTAATACTTTTAGGGCCTGTGCTCTCTATCACCACAATAAGGGGATTTCTTCACCCTCTAGGTTAATTTGGTGAGTTTCCTTTTGCCTCCTGGCCAAAGCAAAAGCGAAAATGCGGGTGGCCTTGTGTAGTCCGGCTATCTTTAGGCACCAACTCTATTGTCTGGTAGGGATGTCCTCCACTCTTATATGTGTATGCGTGTATTGGTATTTTGGCCCCATTGGCAGGTTCTAGTTACTCCCTGGCCTAGTGGGGGTCTGTCCAGAGCCTCACAGCTGGGGTCTCTGCATAAGTTCCTAGTGCAGAGAGTGCCACTGTCCTCAGCTGGCACTCTGGTGTGGTCCAGGCTGGCACAGCTAGCTGCAGGGCCTAGCAGAAAGCTCAGGATCAAAGGTCAGGTACAGCTGGGGCCCAGCCCGCTGCCTTCCTCTCTTCATGTCCAAGGTTAGTTGTGTCACTTCGCCCTCACAGCCCCAGTTTCACTTGTCAGGTGGGAATGACAGCGCTGCTGCCAGGCTCTCCCGGAGGTGGTGACTGAAGCCGTGCCCGGGGAAGAGAGGTGCAGGAGGCCTGGGCTCTGTCCTGCTCTTCTCTGTGGGCGTGAGGGCACTCATTTTTGGCTTATTATTATTATAGAATGTCTTTCTCTCTTTCTCGTCTCTTTTTAAAATTTTTATTTTTAAGGCAGGGGCTCCTCACCTGCCTCCAGTCAGACTCTGGGGTCTGTGTTCCTGCCTCCTCACCCCTCAGGCTCTTACCTGAGCTTCAGCTCCTCCATTGTCTGTTGTGGCCACTAGTGGCTCTGACCTTCCTGCTGCAGCCTCCCTGCAAATGGGGATTCCAGAGGGCTGCCTGGGGAGTTCCTCTCAGCTGAGCCACCAGCAGCACTTCCTCTTCCCCTTTGCTTCCCTGGCACTGTGGTTAGAGGCTGAGGGCTACCCTGCCCAGCAGGGGCCACCACAGGAGGCCTCACCCGCCCCTACCCAGAGGCCCTAACCTTCTGCTCTACGCCTGCCCCACAGCTGTGGCCACAGGGGCCCTGGGCAGTTTGCCTGCCTGACTGTGCAAGCGTGGCTCTCCCTCATGGCACAGGAAGGGCAATACCTGTTTCCGGAAGTGTGTTCAGACCTAGCACTTCTCCTGGACTTACCGGAGTCCCCGGGAGGAGGCCCGGCCTGTGGCTAGAATGCTGTCTGCCCCATGGCTCTGCTGGAGCACTGTGTTCAGCAGGCAGCAGTGGTCTCACACCACTCACAGCGGCTCCTTTCCTGAGGCGTTGCTTCGGAGAATGAGAATCCCTTATGCTCTCTGTTTACCCGAGCACTCTCCTCTGCTTTATCCTTACTGATCCCCGTCGTTGCCTTCTTCCCTAAGGTACTGATCCCTGTGCTGAGGAGGATTCCAGAGGCCAGAACGGGGAAGGCTAGCTGAACTGCTGGGTCTCGCTCCCCAGCCCTGAGCCTGAGCGAGGGCGTGGCCTCTGGGAGAACCTTAGCGGACTGAAGGTGTTCGGGGGGCTTCTGGGGCAGACCACGTGTGACAGGGCTGTGATGACGGGGGCTGGTTCGGCCGCTGACCCTGAGGGGAGGCTGAAGGCCCGTGACTCTGGCCTACACTACATCCCTTTGTCGAACCCTGCCCAGACCCAGAGGCTTCCGTAAGGAGACCCTTGTCCCACAGCCGCAGGAAACTTCCCAGAGTCCGGGGCAGTTCCCTTTCGCTCCCTCTCCCCACTTCCCAGAGCTTCAGTCTGGCTCCTGTGACCAGTTACTCTGCTCTTCCCCCACTGCCCTCAGCCTCGGCCTCCTTCCTGGTTCTTGACTCTCTCTGACCCTTGGAAAGTTTTCTCTTGTTTGTGCTGGTCATCAGGAAGGCCCGGCTCCCTGCCTTCCCGCCTCTGAGGGTTTCAGGGGGATTGTTTGAGGGGGTTTCCTGGTGAGGGGGAGGTAGGTGTGATCCCAAGGCCCTGAGCTCCTGGGATGGAGGGGTGGAGAGGAAGACAGCGTTTATTGAAGACAGACTGCTAGGCATGGTCCTCCCCACATTCCTTTTTTTTTTTTTTATGAAGAGCCAAACCCAGGCAAACAGCTGAACCCAGTGCTGAAGGGCGGAGCCTAGCCCCTAAGAGACTAGCCTAGCCTCAGAGTCCAGCCGAGCCCTGAAGAGCTGGAGCTGGTTTCCAACGGCTGAGCTTGGTTCCCAAGAGCCAAGCCTAACCCAGAAGATGCCCTCACCCCATTCTGATGGAATCCTAGGTAGTGTCATTCTGATATTAACCATCAGGGAAGCTGCCTCAGAGCCTCATCCAGCCCCAAGCCCAGGGTGAGCTTGGCCTGCTCTGAGAGGCCATTGAGGTCAAAAGTGCACGGGACTGGATCCCTCCAGCCTGGGTAGTGTAGCTAGGAGCTAGTGGGGTCCTCTATGGTGTGGTCACCTCTGATGACTTGACCTTATTCTTCTTCCCACTCTTTGCCTCATTTTCCCCATTTGTGAAAGACATGATGGCTTTTCATCATATCTTTGTTTCCTGATAAAAATAGCTAGGATATGAATTGAGCACTAGCTCTGAGTCGCGTGCCACCCCAAACACTTCCTCTCTCACCTCTCCGGGTCTTGAGTGGTGGGGAGGACCTGCGCCATTTTAGCACGCAGGCTAGCTGCCTCGGATCGAGGGAGCTCAGGGCTGGGGAGAGCAGAAGAGAGGCAGGGACTCTTGACCAAAACAAAGAGGAAGCCTTTGTGATGAGCTCCGATCTTCCTTCTAAGTTGTGCCGAGATCTCTCCTCTCCAGGCTGGCTGTGTCCTGCCACATGGCTACTTAAACACTCCCATGAAAGTGTCCCAGCCACATTCTCCACATTCTTGGTCATTTCATGAGCTGCCCTCCGTGCGGCTATGGCTGTGCCCCGCACTGTGCAGATCCTTCCTGCTGACATCCTGTGGGCGCCTCCAACTTGTATTGTTCCACTTTGATTCCGAAAATGATTAGAATTTGTGGTAGACCTCAGGAATACTGTCGCTGGCCTGGGGGATGTGAGGACTCTGCCATCACCTGGTGGCAGCACAGTTAATTGCAGGCCCCCCCCCCCCCCCCAATCATGGGATCTGCATTGTAGCAATAGTAGGAAAGTCCTCTTTTCTCCCCTTGCGATGTGCTCACTGAGGGCCTGCCATGCCCAGCAGAGGGGCTGGGCTGGCACAGAGCCTCTAGGGAGCTGCTGGGTGGATGCATTGGCACACGCCTCTTTTTCACTTTCAGATCCGTCTGCGATGCCAGAAGGGCATCCCTCCTTCTCTGCGGGGCCGTGCTTGGCAGTACCTGTCCGGAGGCAAGGTGAAGCTGCAGCAGAACCCTGGGAAGTTTGACGTGAGTTGCCTTTCCTCTACCCTGTCCTTCCTTCCTCATCTCTTGGCATATTCCCCGTGGCCGTGATCCTCCACGCATTCACCCAGACCTCAGCGCTGTGAGCAGTGGCAGAACCACCCACCAAGTACTTGACTGCCCATTCCAGCTTTTTCTCTGGGCAATCACTCAGGTTTGCTTTCTTTGGCTCCGTGGGCCCCTCCCAGCTCTTGTTTATCAGGAAGGGACACTTAGACCAGGGCCCTGACTGCCTTGGGCAGTGTGCTTAGGGCCTTGGGGGTCTGCCCAGTAGGACTACAGAACCCTGAACACTTCCTGGCTCCCATCTTCCACTCTTTCTCTTGTGGAAAGCAGCTGATGGTGGGAGCTCAGAGTTAGAGAGAGCAAAGAGAGGCAGATTCTTGACCAAATAAAGAGGAAGACATTTTGATCAGCTCCGATCTTCCTTCTCTCTCTCTCACACACACACACACACACACACACACACACACACAAACACACACACACACCACACTTTCCCTACAGGGAGACAGGTAGCACAAGAGTTGGGATTGACAGCTCTGAGTCAACCTAGCTTCCGGCCCAATGCAATGCCACCATTCTTCTAATGACAAAGCCTGGCAGATGGCTTTTCTCTGGCCCGGGGCTCTCCAATACTTGGAACAGTTGTATCCTCCTGCCATCAAACTCCGAACATATCCCCTTGACTTGCTTCCAGGAGCTGGATATGTCCCCTGGGGACTCCAAGTGGCTGGACGTGATCGAGCGTGACCTGCACCGACAGTTCCCTTTCCACGAGATGTTTGTGTCCCGGGGAGGGCACGGGTAAGCAGGCTGGGTGTGGTAGTCTGGTGGTGGCTTTAGGCCTTGTCCCTCAGGAGCCACAGGAGGTAAAATGAGTTTGGGGGTGTTATGGGGCCCAGGAGCTAAAACTATTAGACTTTCTTTGGTTTGGGTCTGATGGTCCTCTTAGTATCTCTTACCTCTGGGCAACTTTCATCATTTACTCCACAGAGTGTTAGAACTTGCCCGGCCTGATCATCCTCTGGAGACAGGTTTTAGCGGGGAGAAGGAGTGTTAGAGAGAGTTGGGTGAACAGGGGAATGTAGGGAGAGAGGTGGCAGGCCAGGGGACGGAGACAGATACTGGGATAAAGGTGGGCTGGCTGAGGTGCCCCTGCTTTCTCTGAGGCTCTGCTCTCACCTGTCAAGTGGGGAAGCCCTTTTCTTCCTCCGTCTTCTGGCCACGTGAGAGTCTGTGGGCTGCAGTGGGAGACTGACCCCTTTGTGACCACAACCAGGCCACGTCCCCGCTCCAGAGAAGTACAGATTCTGAGACAGGTCTGGTCTAGTGCGGCCCGGATGAGGGCAATGGGGGCCAGAGTCACAGCTGTCATTCCTGCAATGCTTGGCATTTCTACAGTCAGCAGGACCTGTTCCGCGTGCTGAAGGCCTATACGCTGTACCGACCTGAGGAGGGTTACTGCCAGGCCCAGGCCCCCATCGCCGCGGTCCTGCTCATGCACATGCCTGCTGAGGTACCACCAGCCCCGGGCAGGCAAGCGGGGGGCAGGGAGCGCCCAGCAGCAAGGCTTATGTCTCTCTCACCCACAGCAAGCATTCTGGTGCCTGGTGCAGATCTGTGAGAAGTACCTGCCCGGCTACTACAGCGAGAAACTGGTGAGTGCTTGCTGGGCCCAGGCCCTGTCTCCAAGCCTCTCTCTCCGCAGGCACTCCTGCCCCTGCTTGTAACCTTCTCAGCCTTCTGTTGCTTTCAAGTGCCTCCCTGCCTTGACCTTGGCACAGGCTTAAACCTCTGTCCCTTTCCGTCCTTGCCTTCTTCTGATAACGCCCCCTTTCTGCCCTCAGGGAGCTTTCCTGGACCCTTAAAAGTGGGACTCTGGCACATGCTTACCCAGGGTTCCTGTTCCTGCCATGTTCTAGGCACTCAGTCCCCTCCCGCTCCCCTCGTCTGTTTGCTCCTGTGATTCATGTCTTCACTACATGCTCACAAGGGGGACTGGCTGGCTCTTGGCTCATTGTATCCCAGAACCCACCTGAGGAATGAATGAATGCTTGCCTGGTCTGGGCCTGGCTGATGCTGGTCCATGGTCACGGTCTCACTGTTCCCGCAGGAGGCAATCCAGCTGGATGGGGAGATCCTCTTCTCGCTGCTGCAGAAGGTGTCGCCCGTGGCCCATAAGCACCTCAGCCGGCAGAAGATCGACCCCCTGCTCTATATGACAGAGTGGTTCATGTGTGCCTTCGCCCGCACCCTGCCCTGGAGCTCTGTGCTGCGCGTCTGGGACATGTTCTTCTGCGAAGGTACCAGCTTGAGCTCTGCAGTGCAGCCCACAGGGGATCTCTATTTTTCAGGAACTCCCTGACGGCCCTCTTGCACTCACTGCCTGCTCCCCCATACAGGAGTCAAGATCATCTTCCGGGTGGGCCTGGTGCTGCTGAAACACGCGCTGGGATCCCCGGAGAAGCTCAAGGCCTGCCAGGGCCAGTACGAGACCATCGAGCGGCTGCGAAGCCTCAGCCCCAAGATCATGCAGGAGGCCTTCCTGGTCCAGGAGGTGCGGGCCACACCTTCCCTCACCCCTTGGAGAGTGTAGTCCCCTGCCCCCGGGGGTGGGTCATGGTGCCAAGCTCAGTGCCCAGCAGTCAGTATGGGGTGGTGGATGCTATCCTATCTGAATGAGAAGAGGCACAGGGAGGCCTATGTCTGGGGCCTTCGGTTCTGGACCTCTCGGGGATGAGGAGAGCTGAGCCCGTCACCTCTCTTCCTCTGGTACCACATCCACAACTTGGCTTTAATTTCCCATTTTCTTTCTTTTGTGGATTTCTCTCTCTCAGGGGCTGTAACTAGCTGTCACATAATTAGGCGAGTGGAGTCATGAGTGAGGGCAGCGGGTCTCGGGTGCCTGGCTCACCACCGCTAGGGCACTTGTGACCACCACAGGGGCCAGACCTTCATTCTTCCTATGGTCAGCCTTAGTGACCAGGACTGGGGGACTCTAAGGCCGAGGGGAAGGTTCTTCCTGGTGCCCACCTGCCTGTCACTGCTCCCGCAGGTGATCGAGTTGCCAGTGACGGAGCGCCAGATTGAGCGTGAGCACCTCATCCAGCTGCGGCGCTGGCAGGAGACGCGCGGTGAACTGCAGTGCTGCTCGCCACCCAGGCTGCATGGTGCCAAGGCCATCCTGGAGGCAGAACCAGGCCGGCCCACCCTGCAGCCATCACCGTCCATCCGTCTGCCCCCGGACGCCCCGCTCCCTGGCTCCAAAAGCAAGCCCAAGCCGCCCAAGCAGGTTCCGAAGGAGCAGCAGAGGCAGCAGAAGGCGGGTGGGCAGCTGGACAAGACCCCAACGCCAGGGCAAGCCAAGGTGGCGATTGCTGGTGGAGATGCATGTCCTCCACAGGAAGTGCCCCCGAAGGACCCAGTCCACCAGGACCCAGCCCCTCAGGACTCAGCTCCCCCGGTTTCCGCCCACCACTGCTCCCAGGAGAGCCTGGTGTCCCAGGAGAGTGAGGACACCTACTTGTAACCCTGGCCTCTCAGGCCTCCAGGGCGGGGTCTCCACACACCTACGTGGTTCACGGACTGACACATTCCAGACTGCCCCCCTCTGAGGGTCCGGCTGCTGGCTACTGGGTGCAGAGACTGGCTGGCCCAGGGCAGGTTCTGCCTGAGCCTCCTTATTTATTTTCTCCAGAGTGGAGCTCGGGCCGACGGAAGTGAGGGCCTCACTCGGGCCTCTTCTGGGGGGATGCTCCCAGGGGGAGGGCACTGATGAGGGGAGAGGGCGGGGGACTCTTTGTGTAAAATAGAAACATGGTTTTGTACAGAAATAAACAGGTTTGTATAGAGAGCTGGTGTGCAGCTAAGGGCTGGGCAAGGGAGTGCCACCACACCTGGTGCTCAGCATCTCTCCCACTTCCTCCAGAGCCCTCATCCTGGCCTCGGCACCAGAGCTCTCTGAGGAGTGCCTTATCAGAGGGGATGCCGAGTCCAGGGCCAGCCCCGTTCCTGGTTCCCCTTTCCCTGACTCCACCCCTCAGCCCCTTGGCCACCATCTTCCATGGGTGGGAGTCACCAGGGCTGGAGCCCAGTGCTAAGGCAGAGCGGGCATACTCCCCAGGCCTTGATTCCTGCTCATCACTGATGGGGTGGGGTCCCTAAGATCGAGCCTTTTGGGGTATTCTCCCTAAGGCCTGGCCTGGATGCTACTTTGGACCTGAATAAGGTTTTTTGTTTTTTTGGTTTTTTTTAATTGATTTGAGGGAGAGAAGTATTTTGTTGTTCCACTTATTTATGCATTAATTGGTTGGTTCTTGTATGTGCCCCAACTGGGGATGGAAACCGTAATCTTGGTGTATTGGGCCACCGCTCTAACCAACTGAGAAAGGTTGAGTGCTCGTTCCGGGCTGGGTGCTGGCACCATGGGTGGGAAACCATGACTGCCCTTACACTTACAGCCAGATTTCCATGGGGAGGAGGGGAGAAGGCTGGGTCTTTGATAAAAGGCCACGTGTCACTTACTGAACACTTAGCCTGGTCCACGCTGGGTTGGTGGCGTCACCAGCTGATCATCAGGTGGGCTCTGTTATCTCCATTTGACAGGTGAGGCAACAGAGAGCCGAGTGAGAGGTGAGCTGGTCCCAGCTTGCACCCGGAGCCCCTCAGCTACCCCTCCTGGCCATGGAGGGCCAGGCCGGCCCTGCGGTCACAGCCTGGTGACTGCTGAGGTTACGGACAGGGCGTCCCTGGGAGAGGCCCCCCTTCTGCTGAGGAAGCAGCTTTTCCAGTCAAACAATAGCGGTTGTTCTTGGCAGGCCACCAGGCGAGGCTGGGCCTCGGAGGGAGCGGGCGCGCGAGGGAGGAGTGCAGCCTCCCCGGGAGCTTTCAGGCACCTCGGGGCTGTGGTCCGGAACATCTTGTTCTGGTACAGCTGGGTATACTGAGGCCTGGGAGGTCAAGGGTCACCTGGGCCTGTCAGGGCAGGTCATCACTTCCTGCTTCCCAGCCCTCACACCTGTGGCTTTTCCCACCCGTGCTGCACCATCGGGGAGAAGAGGGGTTCAGCCTTTGAGGACGGTCCCCTCCCCCTGACCCTCTAGGGAGCAGGCCAGGATGTGGTGGCTGCACAGTGTTCCACAGGAACCCACTGAGCCGGGGAGTCCGGGGAGGGAAGGCACCGCGCCGCCTCCACCCGCCCGCCCGCAGTGGAGGCCCCCAGGCAGGCAGGAGGCCTGTGGAGGCCTGCTTTAACCTGCTTGGTTCAAAGCCTCACAGCTGAGGCCTGAAGATGCTAGAGCAAGCCAACCCCCCCCCCACTCCCCCCAACACGCTTAGTCCTGCTACTGGGCCAGCTTGGGTGGGCTGCTGCCTGCTCAGCCTTGGGGTCTTCTTAGACCCGAGGAGGCCTGAGCAGAACCCAGGCCTGTTGTCAACGTGAGCTCACGTTTGTCCCAACAAGCCTCAGATCTGGGGCATCTGCCAGTGCTGGGGGCCTCCGTGGGCACAAAGCAAGTTTAGATATGCCCCAGCCAGGAGGTTTTGTCCAGTAGCTGCTGGCTTTGGGAGGCTCAGCAAGGCTCAAGCCTCAGGTCTGAGAACACTGCCCAGGGAGCCCGATGCCTGGGCCTGTCCTCTGAAGTCCGAGCCTTGGGCATCGCTGGCCTCAGTCCTGAGGGGCCTCCTTACCCCCGGCTGCCTTCAGCACCCCCCCCAGCAGTGTGGCAGGGGTGGATGGGGCCCTTACACTCTCTGTGACTCTGGTGGGGAGGCGGATCCCACCAGAGGAAGGAGGAAGAATACTTTGTTGGGAGAGAGAATCCTAGGGCTGCAGAGTGGACCCCTAGCCCTCCACGCTTCAGGGTTGTGCAGGCAGCGCCTCAATGACCTCAACCATAAGACCCGCATGAGGGCCCGAAGGACAGAAAGAACTCCACGTTTCCTGCAAGCTTCCCACCCAGGATCCACCCGCATCTTGCAGAGAGGGTGGAGCTCCGGGGAGAGGCGCGGCCTGGGCGGGGCCTGAAGGACGACGGGGCGGGGCCAGCTGGCGATCCCTGAGCCAATGCTAACGGGACGGGGGCGGGGCTCTGGTGCCATAAGGGGGCGTGGCCGCCTCTGATAGGCCGCGCGCGTCATAGGGCGGGGCCGGAGGGGCGGGGCGCGGCGCGGGGCTGGGCGGGTCCGAGGCCTGGTGGCTGGCGCGGACTGGCGTGAGCGGCGGCTCCTTTAAGCCCCCGGGCCCGCCCCCCGGCCCTCGGCGTGGCCGGAGTCTGGCCGCGGAGGGCTCGGGTCCGCGCGGGGGACCGCGATGGAGCTGCACATCCTGGAGCACCGCGTGCGGGTGCTGAGCCTCGCCCGCTCCGGCCTCTGGCTCTACACCCACCCGCTCATCAAGCTGCTCTTCCTGCCCCGCCGGAGCCGGTGCGCGCGCGGGTTCGGGGCCGCAGAGGAGGGTGGGCTCCACCAGCGCCCCGGGACGGGGACGGGGTCGGGAGGGTAGAGTGGCCGCGGGGCCGGCGAGGCCGGGCGGGGAGGGCCCATCCCTCTACCTCCTCCCCCACCGCGGCCGCCATCCGGCCTGGCTGCACCCTCCCCGGACCGCCGCCTATCCGGGCCGGTGCAGCGCCAACAGCCTGCGGTGGGCGATGCGTAACTCCTGCAACTCCGCTGGAATCGCATGCGGGTGCCCGTCCCTTCCCGGGGCTGCCGGGAGCTTCTCCCCGGCGCCTCCCGTCGGGGCAGAGGGGCAAGTCCGGGCGATTCCAGGTCCGACGCCCCGGGGGCTGAGGACGCGCGTGCGGGTCAGCCTCTCCTCCCCCCGGGAACGGAGGGGCGGGGCGGGGGGGTCCTCCGGAGGTGGGGGGCGGGAAACAGCCCGCGATCCCCGAGATGGGGCCCATTCCCCCCCGCCGGGAGGAAACTGAGGCTTGGGAGGGGACACGGAGGCGCCTGGTAAGGAGTTTCAGGGGCGGATGGAGCGGTCTGCACCCCCCTCCTCCCAGCCCGGGCTGAAGGTGCCTCCCGCCCCCATCCAGGTGCAAGTTCTTCAGCCTCACGGAGACGCCCGAGGACTACACGCTCATGGTGGACGAGGAGGGCTTCAAAGGTGGGCTGGGCCAGGGAGGGCGGCCGTGCTTCCCTCCTGGCGGGGTCCTCACTCGATGTCGGGGTCCAGGGACAATGTCAGGGTCCAGTGGCTCAGAGCCCAGGCTTTGCAGCCAGAGGCAAGCTGGCTTCAGCTCGGACTCCGCCGGGCACTGGCTGTGTGCCCTTGAGCAAGTCATTTCCCCTCGCCGCCCGAGCTGTTTGTTTCCTCTTATTTCAAAGGGGTGCAGTTAGTTAATGGTCCTGGTCTAACGGGGTCCCGTGAGGGTTTTGCACACAGGCTGCTGCGTGTGAAGGGCGCTTAGCGGCGTCAGCCTGGCCGCGGGGCCTCCGTGAGGCTTGCTGGCAAGATTAGGGGGGTTCCTGTGGCTGCTCCATCCCCCCCTGGCTGTTATTTCCGCCTGGACTTCTCTCCCCGGGGCTGGCCATCCGTCCCCTCCCGGCCTCCCTGGGAACTCCGGAGTCCGAGGGCCGGGGAGGGCCTGGATCCAGGCAGGGAGCAGGCACCCGGCCCAGGGCAGGGTCCTGGGGGCCGGTGGGGAGTGGGGGAAAGGGACCTCCTCGCTGTGCTTGGGCAATGATAGCAAGCCACCCTGGCCCCGGCTCCTGGTCTGGACTGGACGCCAGGCTGGGCACTGCCTGGCCTCTGGAGCTCAGGCCAGCCAAATGCGGCTTGACCCATCTCCCACTGCTCGGCTGCGGGCCTTAGTTTCCCTGTTGGTGCTACAACCACGTTTGGGCCTGCTGAGAGGGAAGGGTATCCTCCCTCAGCCATCCTGATCTCCTGGCGCCCCCTCCTGGCGCCCCGCGGTACAACCCCCCCCATAACCCACAGAACACCGTCACCAAGTACGCACCGTCATCCCCTTTTACAGATGAGCAAACTGAGGCTCAGAGCAGGTAAACCGCTCTGCACCAGGGTCAGCAGCACGTACATGGCGAGGCCAAGGCACAGGCGGGCAGGGGGGAAGGAGGAGCCGGGCCCCGCAGGCCCTGACCGGGTCCCGTGCCCTCTGCCCGCAGAGCTGCCCGCCTCGGAGTTCCTGCAGGTGGCCGAGGCCACGTGGCTGGTGCTGAACGTGTCGTCCCCCAGCGGCGCCGCCGTGCAGGCCGCCGGCGTCACCAAGATCGCCCGCTCCGTCATCGCCCCGCTGGCCGAGCACCACGTGTCCGTGCTGATGCTGTCCACCTACCAGACGGACTTCATCCTGGTGAGCTGCCCCCGGGGGGCGCCCACACGTGCAGCTCGGCGGGGCTGGGTGTGGCAGCCCGGGGACCCACGTGCGACCCGTCTGCCCGCGGCCCAGGTGCGGGAGCGGGACCTGTCCGTGGTGATCCACACGCTGGCCCAGGAGTTCGACATCTACCGCGAGGTGGGCGGCGAGCCGGTGCCCGTGGCCAGGGGCGATGCCAGCAACGGCTTCCCGCGGGCTCAGCACGGTGAGGGCCCTCTGGCACCCAGACCTGGGGGTGGGGGGGCCCCCTCTGGCACCCAGACCTGGGGGTGGGGGTGGGGGGCTCCCCTTCCCACGGAGGCCCACTGCTTGTGTGTGGACGGACTGGCTTGCGAGATGCGGGCCCCGGGCTGGGGAAGCCAAGGCAGATGGGTGTCTAGGACAGGATGCTACACGCCACCCAGGCCCCTCCATGGCCAGCCACCAGGGGGCGCTCCAGCCCACGGTCCTGCTTTCACTCTCTCCACCTCCTGGTTCCCGCCCCCACCCAGCAGGGCCCAACCCCACGGTGCATCCTGTCCAGAGCCCGCAGAACCGCTTCTGTGTCCTCACGCTGGACCCCGAGACACTGCCGGCCATCGCCACCACCCTCATCGACGTCCTCTTCTACTCACACAGGTGGGCTCCCGCGCCCAGGCTCTGCCCCACCCCTCCACCACCTGCCCCTCCGTGCCCTTCACTGGTGTTTGGGGCAGGTCCCAGTGCTTCCGCTGGAGCCCTCTCCTGGGGAGTGGGCGGAGCCTTCGGAACAGACAGGGTTCGCGGTCCTCCCCCACTCCCTCCCCGACCTGGCACCATCAGGAGATCGGGGTCCTGCCGAAACCGGTTTTGCTCAGTGGATAGAGCGTCGGCCTGCGGACTGAAGGGTCCCAGGTTCAATTCCGGTCAAGGGCATGTACCTTGGTTGCAGGCACATCCCCAGTGGGGGGTGTGTAGGAGGCAGCTAATCGATGACTCTCTCTCATTGATGTCTCTAACTCTCTGTCCCTCTCTCTTCCTCTCTGTAAAAATCAATAAAATATATATTTTTTAAAAGAAGATCGGGGTCCTAGGACAGGGAAGGAAAGTGGCCCAGAGACGGGGGGCAGGGGGGGGGGCTCAGGGGTCTCGGGACTGACTGGAGGGAGGCCGCGTGGGCCTGGCACCCAGCAGAGTCCCCGAGCCCCCTGTCCCCCTCCCCAGCGCCCCCAAGGAGGCGGCCCCTGGCGACCCCGGGCCCAGCTCCATCACGTTCTTCGCCTTCTCCCTCATCGAGGGCTACATCTCCATCGTCATGGACGCGGAGACACAGAAAAAGTACGTGGCCCCGGCCGAGGGGGGCCGCGGACGCTGAGCCCGGCCCGGGAGGAAGGAGGCGGAGGAGGAGGAGGAGGAGGAGGAGGAGGAGGAGGGAGGCGGAGGAGGAGGAGGAGGAGGCAGAGGAGGAGGAGGAGGAGGAGGCAGAGGAGGAGGAGGAGGAGGAGGAGGAGGAGGAGGAGGAGGAGGAGGAGGAGGAGGAGGAGGAGGAGGAGGAGTGAGGCTCTGGGGTCACCAGTCGCTCCTGCCTCCCCAGGTTCCCCAGCGACCTGCTGCTGACCAGCTCCTCGGGGGAGCTGTGGAGGATGGTGCGCATCGGGGGGCAGCCGCTGGGCTTCGGTGAGGCCGCGCCCGGTGCCCGGGGGGCTCGGGGTGGGGGTGGGGGCCCGCGGGGCGGCCGGGTGATCCCCACGGACCCCCTCTCCGCCCGCAGATGAGTGCGGGATCGTGGCCCAGATCGCGGGCCCCCTGGCCGAGGCCGACATCTCCGCCTACTACATCAGCACCTTCAACTTCGACCACGCCCTGGTGAGCGCCGCGGGTGGGGGAGGGGCTCCCGAAGGGAAACCGAGGCCCGGGAGGGGGCCCTGACCCTGCCCCCCGCCCGCCCGCCCGCAGGTGCCCGAGGACGGCATCGGCAGCGTCATCGGCCTCCTGCAGCGGCGGCAGGAGGGCCTGGGCTCCTGAGCCCCGGGGCGGGGCCGCGGCCTCCGGATCGCCGATCCCCCCAGGCCCCCAGGGACTCCTCTAAGCTACGTCCCCGAGCCCTGGGGCGAGCCCACTCCCCCCTCCCCCCTCCCCCCGCCCCCCTCACTCAGGGGCCCCTCCCCCCTCACTCAGGGGCCCCCGCCCCCTCACGCAGGGGCCCTCTCCCCCTTCCCCCCTCCCCCCTCCCCCCTCACGCAGGGGCCCCTCCCCCCTCACGCAGGGGCCCCCTCCCCCCTCACGCAGGGGCCCTCTCCCCCCTCACGCAGGGGCCCCCTCCCCCCTCACGCAGGGGCCCTCTCCCCCCTCACGCAGGGGCCCTCTCCCCCCTCACGCAGGGGCCCCCTCCCCCCTCACGCAGGGGCCCCGCCCCCTCACGCAGGGGCCCCCTCCCCCCTCACGCAGGGGCCCCCTCCCCCCTCACGCAGGGGCCCCCTCCCCCCTCACGCAGGGGCCCCTCCCCTCTCCGGATAAGCTGCGTGCAGGCGCCGGCTCCCCCGTGGACGCGCGTGTCTGCCCACCCAGGGACGGTGCTCCGGCCCTCCCCGCCCGGGGAGCCCTCCACCCATCACCCCCCCCCCCCCCCCAGCCTCGGCGTTTGCACATTCCCTGCCTGAGGCTGCGCCACCCCCCCTCACACCCGGGCCGGCGGCCCCCCACCCCGGACAGGGCCCCGGCCTCGCTCTGCGTCCGGTGGGGCTGCCTTCCCGACCAGGTGGGCTCCGGCAGTGCCTTCCCCTCCGGGGGCCTCCGAGAAAAGTGTTTTTACGTCTCTCCGCTCTTTATTATTGTTATTTTTTTTAACCAACTTGCTAATAAAGGGCTGGTGGTGTCCGGACGGGCTGTGGTCTTTGGGGTTGTCTGAGCCTCGGGCACGCTGCTCGGCTGCTCCTCGGGCCCCGCCTGCGGTGCTGGTTCCCCGTGTGCCATCCCATGGTGGCTGCAGGGCCGGAGCCCCCGGAGGCAAAGTGACGTAGCCAAGGTCACGTGGTTCCCACCCAGGGCCGCCTGGCCCTGAAGTCTGGCCGCCTCCTTCATTCCCTGCTGCTCCCAGAAGGTCCTGGACACGGGGAGACACTCCGAGGCCTCCTGCCTGGGGACTCCCCAGCGTTCCCTCCACCGCGGGCAGGGCTGGCCGGTGGCAACACCCCACGGAGGGCCCAGGGGCCCCCTTTTCTCCAGGCGGCTGCCTGCTTGCTGTTGGACCACACCTGAGTCTGTCTGTCTGTCTGCCTGTCTTTCCCAGGAGTCCCTGTGGCCAGGAGATCAGTCAGTTCCTGTCCGGGCACCTAGTGGGGAGGGGGCTGTCCCCAGGAGGGCAGGATGCCTGGAGGGCCATCTGGAGCCCACTCTGTTCTTTTTTTTTAAATATATATGTCTATCTTGCCCTAACTGGTTTAGCTCAGTGGATAGAGCGTCGGCCTGTGGACTCAAGGGTCCCAGGTTCGATTCCGGTCAAGGGCATGTCCCTTGGTTGCGGGCACATCCCCAGCAGGGGTGTGCAGGAGGCAGCTGATGAATGTTTCTCTCTCATCGATGTTTCTGACTCTCTATCCCTCTCAAAAGTCAATAAAATATATTTTAAAAGCATGTCTCTTTTTATTGGTTTCAAGAGAAGGGAGAGAGAGAGAAACGTCAATGATGCAAGAGAATCAACGATCGGCTACCTCCTGCATGCCCTCAACTGGCGATCAGGCCCGCAATCTGGGCACGTGTCCTTGCCCGGCATCGAACCTGGGACCCCCCCTCTGTCCACAGGTCCACGCGCTATCCACTGAGCAACACCAGCCAGGGCCCTCTCTGCTCTCGATGGCTACACGCCTGGACCAGAGGCTCCGTCAGCACATCTGGCCCTGAGTTTCCTGCCGCAGAGGGCCGCCTCCCCCAGCGGGGAGCCGGGCTTCCACCGGCGCCTGCTGGGGCCCCTCAGATGCGGCGGGAGGTTATCAGGTGCCCTCAGCCCAGGCCCGCCCCTCGCAGGAAGGGGAGAAGGGTGTGACTTCGCCGTACTCCGCTTGCGGTGGCTCCCCAGAAAAGTCAGAACGGGGGCCAGGCCCCTGGCAGTGCGCCCGCCCTGGCCCTGGGGGCCTGGGGGCCTTCAGACCAGCGGAGCTGAGACGCAGCCAGGCCTGGTGAGTGAGCAGCCAGGGGCCCTGGGCCAGGCATTTGCCCTGGGCCTCGGTTTCCCCAAGTGCATGGAGACAGGGGTCGGCGCCTTCAGGACCCTGTGCCCCGTGGCCCTGGGTTGGGGGCGTCTCTTTATGGTTTGTCTTTCGTGGGAGAAGGGGGGAGGGGGGTCCCATTTCTCCTTGTAGGGCCCGTCTGAGACCTTCCCGGGCTCCAGTGATGCCCTGGGCTGAATGACCGGGGCTCCTTCATGTGCGGCCGGAGAGTGGCTGGCCCCGCAGTCAGCTCCGGGGTCCCTCCGCCTGCCTGTCTGTCCCCCCGAGGGCCTGCTCGGTCTCAGCGCTTCTGTCATCCTGGCTTCCCCGGTGCCTAGACCCCAATGCCGCTTAGTTCCTGGAGCTGCCCGCGGGGCTGGCCTGCCTCGGACCCGGGCCTTCAGGTCGGCCCGCCCACGTGTGTCTCTTCACACGGGTGTCTGGGTGGGGGGTTCTCAGCTCCCAGGGCGTCCTTGCGGGTCACGGGGCCAGCTCTGGGCCAGCATCTGCCCTGGGAGGCCGAGACCCACGGGGGCAGACATACGGGCCCCTGAGGGCCCCGGGGACACTGGCTGAGAAGGGGGTCTGACCCTGGACCTCACCCACTGCGGATGCCCGGATGTTGTCACCACAGAGGCTGGAGTTGTCCCGGGCTGAGGAGGGGGCTCACGGAACCCCGTCCTTGTCCCACCCCGGGCCCTGGAGGGTTTCAGGGCAAAGCAGTGAGTCTGTGGGCTCAGTTGGGGTCATTCATGATCGGGTTTGGGGGGGCTTGCTGGCATGTCGCCCACGCCCCTGTCCTCCCAGCCCCAGGAGCCCCCGTGCCCCTGCCCATCAGCCCTGCCCGCCCCGCCCGGCCGAGGGTCAGGGCCCAGGCTGTGGCGTCCGTGCTGGTCGCCATAAGGGTGGCCCCCGGGCCTGGGCGGGCCCTGCCCACGGAGCCCCGGGGAGAGGGAAGGAGCCTGGCGTCCAGCCGGCCACCAGCCTGTGTGCGGCCTCAGCGGAGAGGATGTGAGCCGGGCCGGGGGCTCCTGTGGGCGGGGACGGAGACGAGGAAACCCCGGCAGGGAGAGCCGCGGCCCACTCCCACCCTCTCCTCTGATGCTCACGCCCGCCGCCCGCACAGAGGAAGTGACCCCGTAGGTCCTCCTCGAAGGTGTTTAAGCAGAAACGTGGGGTTTCCAGGCCTCACCCCTGCCCCCGCCAGGCAGGGCTGTGTGGTGGCTCCGCCGCTGGGTTCTTGGCTCTGTGTGGAGGGGAGACTGAGCCGCACCCCTTGTTCCTGCTCCCCCGGCCCTGGGGTCCCCCTGGGGGGGAGGGCACGGAGGAGGCAGGAGCAGTCTGCACCTCGATGGCTGAGCATGGGGGTGCTGCTTCCTGTCCCCATGTGGGGGCTCCATCCATAAGAGGATTCAACACATGCTCTTTTTTTTTTATATATATATTTTATTGATTTTTCACAGAGAGGAAGAGAGAGGGATAGAGAATTAAAAACATCCATGAGAGAGAGAATCATCGACCAGCTGCCTCTTGCACACCCACTACCGGGGACGTGCCCGCAACCGAGGTACATGCCCTTGACCGGAATCGAACCCGGGACTTTTCAGTCCGCAGGCCGACGCTCTACCCATTGAGCCAGACCGGTTTCAGCCCAACACATGCTCTTTATCCCCTTTAGCCCAGGGTGGGGGGATGAAGCACAGAGAGGCAAAGTGACCCGCCCCAGGCCACACAGCGGGCCCGGCAGAACGGAAGGCACAGAAGCAGGAACCCGGGGAGTTTCCCCCCCAGGGCCGGGGCCCTCTCGGTGAACCCTGAGGGACCGGGCGGTTTTGCAAGCTCCCTCGCAATCGCAGCTGTCTGTGTGGGTGGCCGGTGTCTGCTGCCGGTGGCAACGCATGCGTGGGCAGGCACGCGAGGCCTGGCCGGCTGCCCCCTGACCCCCGCCCGGCGGACGGGCGTGTTGGGTAACGGCCCTGATTGCTGTCACTTTCCCAGGCCAGCCCGGGGCCGGGCTGCCAGAGCCGGGCTGTCTCCGGGGGGCTGCGGGCAAGGTCACGGCCCAGTGGGAGCAGGAGCCTCAGCGGGCATCGGTCTGGACGACTCCTTCGGCGGGAAGTGTGTGCGTGTCCGTGTGTCCACGTGTCGGTGTCTCCCGCTGTGGGCCTGTGTGTCTGTTGGAGGCCTGTGTGTGTGTGGGAGCGTCAGCTGTGCCTGACTCCATCTCTGCGTGTGCCGTGTGTGTGTGTGTGTGTGTGTGTGTGTGTGGCTGGAGTGTGCATATGTGCCTGTGTGTATAGGTGAGCGTATGTGGTACATATTTCTGTGTGTCTGCTTTTGACTGTCCGAGGAAGGGTTTGTGTGTGTGTGTGTGTGTGTGTGTGTGTATGTATGTGCATCTGCATTTTTTGTGTTTTCATTGGGTCTGACGGCGGGGACGGCGGTCCCGGGAAGGGCTCGGATCGCAGGTGCGTGGCCAGACCCCGGGTCCCGCAGACCACGGCCGGCTGGGGGGTCCCCTCCTGTGGCCTGGGACCGGGAATGGGCGTGTCCCCCCACGTGCGGACGCGGGCGTGGGCGTCTGTCCTCCGCCCGGGCCTGGCCCGGAAAGGCCTCAGAGGGCCTTCACCACCGCCAGGCCTGTCCTTCTCGCCCACAAATCCCTGCACCCCTGCGGGGGCCTCACACACAGAGAGTCCCTTACGTGCAGGGTGAACGCGGGACTGAAAAGCCACTCGTCTGTCTGTGTTCCAACACGTGGGGGTGTCCCTTCCACGCGAAGGCTGGCCCCTCTTCCATTTTATTTTTAAAATACGTGGTTTTTAAAAAATATATATTTTAATTATTTTTTTTACTGAGAGGAAGGGAAAGGGATAGAGAGTTAGAAACATCGATGAGAGAGAAACATCCATCAGCTGCCTCCTGCACACCCCCTGCTGGGGATGTGCCCGCAACCAAGGTACATGCCCTTGACCGGAATCGAGCCTGGGACCCTTCAGTCCGCAGGCCGAGGCTCTATCCACTGAGCAAACCGGTTAGGGTTAAAAATAGTGTGTTTTTATTGATTTCAGAGAAGAAGGGAGAGAGAGACAGAGAGAAAGAGAGAGAGAGAAAGAGAGAGAGAGAGAGAGAGAGAGAGAGAGAGAGAGAGAGAGAGAGAAACATCAACGATGAGAATCGATTGGCTGCCCCCCACTGGGGATGGAGCCCGCAGCCCGGCCTGTGCCCTGACCGGGGAATCAAACCGTGACCTCCTGGTTCCTAGGTGGACGCTGAGCCACGGAGTCACGCCGGCCGGACAAGACCGGCCCCTTCCTCTGAGCTGTCCGGGGCCCTGAGGCAGCATCTGGGAAGTGGCTTCTGGACAGAAGCCGGAGGAATGCCTGGGCTCTCTCTCTTTCAGTTCATCTTCTAGGAAACGGGCAGCTGCAGGCGGGAGCGGCCGGGCTGGCTTCCCGAAACAGCTCATGTGCTCGGGCGGGGAGGGTGCCATTCCGATTTCCGGGGGGAGAAGCCCCGGAGAGGGCAGGCCTGTCCCGCCCTTCCAGGGAACGTGGGGCGGGCACACGTCCGGGTCCCGCACCCCGAGGGCCACAGACGGCGTTCTGGGGCGTCTGCCGAGGCCGCCCGGTACGGCCACGCCCGCGTCCACTCCCCGAGGACTTAGTGTAGGGGTGTCGAACTCAATCAGAGAAGGGGCCAAAATCTAAAATCCAGCCTAAATCGCGGGCCGAATGGTTTACTGAACAGTCATAAACTGACAATGTCATAAACTGACAGCGGAGTGCAGTGATGACAGCGCGGTGCGGGCCACATTGCAAGGCCTGGCGGGCTGGATTTGGCCCGCGGGCCTTGTGTTTGACACATGTGATTTAGTGAGAGGGGCGACGGGGAGTCACCCGCATCCTCGGGACTGGCAGTCTGGCTGAGGAGACGCCCCCACGTTGTAAAAATGGACAGCAGCTCTGAAAGGTGCTACAACGTTGGGTCCCATCGTGCTCTGGGAGAGTCCGGGGGGGGGGGGGGGCAGGGGCAGGAGCCGGCCCGGTGGAGGCAGTCAGGGAGGGCTTCCCGGAGGAGGTGGCGCTCGGACGGGACCTCGACGTCCAGGCAGAGGAGCAGGTGGCGTGCTGGGAGCAGCCAGTGCCAAGGCCCCCGAGGGGCTGGAGAGGACCAGGGAGCCGGCAGGCCGCAGAGGCGTGAGCCAGGCCGGGAGGGGGCAGGCAGGTCCTGGTGGCTGTGGCCGTGACCTTGGCCTTCCCCGCACGGCAGTGGGGCGCCCGGGGAGTGGGACGGGGGTGGCTGTGTGGGACCAGCCCGTCCAGAGGGGCTGCGACGGCAGCAGAGGGTTTTGTAAGTGGCTCCCGTGTCCCCCTCCCTCCTCCCTCCCTCCCTCCCTCTCCGGCCACTTCCTGCCGCATCTGCTCTTCTCTGAATGGGGCCCGTGGCCTCCTGCGGTGACCTGGACGTGGGACGGACCGACCGCCTCTCTCCTCTGGGTTCTGAGTTCAGGGAAAGAGTTATCTCCAGAGCGGCCGCCTCCGGGCCAGCCCCCTCCCCGGGGCCCCACCCCCCTCCCCGGGGCCCCACCCCCCTCCCTGGGGCCCCACCCCCGAGGTGGCTCTCCTGTCTCCCCGGGGAGACCCCTTCGTGCTCCCTCCCGGCTGGGTGTGCGTGTGCCCTCTACCGGGCACCCGCCTCCCGGGCCTCAGTTTCCCGCCTCCGGGGAAAGACGGCGGTTCCTGCCTCGGGGGCGGGGGGGCGGTGAGGGTTCACGGGGGGAGCCCGCCCTGGAAATCGCTCGGCGCTGGGCCGGGCACACGGAAGAGCCTGGACACGTGCCGACCACCGCGGCCAGCGCACGCCGGGCACCAGGACGGCTTTCGGCAGGAATGGGATTTTCCAGATCGGCGTTGTGTGTGGTCATCGGGAGGAAGGCAGGCTCCTTGGACTTCCTGATCCCCGGCTCACGGCGAGGCCGTGTCACTGCCATGGCTGCTTGGGGCTCGGGGTGGGGTCCTCTCGCCTGTCCCCTCCCCTCTCCGAGGCCCTGGGCCGCCCCTCGGGCCTGGCCACTCCGCCTCAGAGAGGCGCCGGCCCCACCGGCCTTGTTGGCCTGAGGGCTCCCTGGCGAGGGGCCTGGGCTGGGGCTGGGGTGAGCCGGACAGCAAGGTTCCGGCACAGAAGCTCGCTCGCTCTCTCTCTCTCTCTCTCTCTCTCTCTCCCTCCCCTCCCTCCTCTGCTGTACTTTGCTGGATACGTGTTTGGGCCACTCAGAGGGGGTTCAGTTACCCACTTTGGAGGAGCCCCGGGAGCAGGGGCCACGCGGGTCCCGGGGGAGCCGTGCCGCGGTTCTCCGGCCCGGCGTGACCTCACGACCTCCTGGTAGCATCTCGCTCGCTCACCCTGGGGTTTATGTAACGGCGTCTTTCCCAACCGTCCCCGCGGCCACCCTGTGACATCAGCAAACGTGAGCCTCGTCTGCCCCGGCGGCGGGCTGGCGGGCGAGAGTCCGACAAAACTGCCTACTGAGCGCCAGGGTCCTCGGGGCTCGGACTCACCGAGTCACGCCGACCGCCCCGTCTGGAGCACCGGCCACCACGTCTTTACAAAACGGAGGTACCCCTCCCACAGCATCGGACGGAGCGTGTTAAAGTGCACACTCAGTGTTGTTGTTTTTTTTATGTATTCACAGGATTGTGCAACCTTCGCCACCACCTAATGCAAAGACATTTCATCACCCCGAAGAAACCCTGTCCGTGAGCCATCGCTCCTCACCCCCAGGTTCCCCCCACCCCCGCCCCAGCCCTGGGGAGCCGCGTCTGTCTCTACGGGCGGCTCATCTCAAGGGAACCCTACCACCTGGCCGGTGTGGCTCGGTGGATAGAGCTTCGGCCTGCGGACTGAGGGGTCCCAGGTTCGATTCCGGCCAAGGACACATGCTGGGTTGTAGGCTCGATCCCCAGTAGGGGATGTGCAGGAGGCAGCCGATCAATGATTCTCTCTCATCATGGATGTTTCTATCTCTCTATCCCTCTCCCTTCTTCTCTGAAATCAATAAAGAAATATATTTTAAAAAAATAAAAGAAGCCGAAACTGGGTTGGCTCATTGGATAGAGTGTCGGCCTGCGGACTGAAAGGTCCAAGGTTCAATTCCGGTCAAGGGCATGTACCTGGGTTGCGGGCACATCCCCGGTGGGCGGTGAGCAGGAGGCAGCTGATTCATGTTTCTCTCTCATCGATGTTTTTAATTCTCTATCCCTCTCTCTTCCTCTCTGCAAAAAGTCAATAAAATCTATTTAATAAAATAAAATAAAGGGAACCCTAAAATACGTGGCCTGCGTGACTGGCCGCTCTCACGTGGCATCATGTCTTCAAGCCTCGCCCGCGATTCCTCCTCAGGGCTGGGCGACATTCCATTGCGCGGAGAGACCGCAGGTTTTAAATCCAGTTCCTGCTGGTGGTCGTTGGGATGGCATCCGTGCCGGGGCTGTTGTGGATCAATGCTTCTCTGAACACGTGCCCGCACATCCGTTTTCAACTCTCTCGGGCGTGTGTGCAGGCGTGGGGCAGCGAGGCGTCTGACACTCTGTGGTTACCCTCTGAGCACCTGCCGGACGGTCCCCGGAAGCGGCCCGCAGCGCCACGTCCACGCCTGCGGTGCCCCGGGCTCAGATTCCCCCACAGCCTCCCCGGCACTTGTCACGTCTGCCAGCGGGTGTGAGGTGGTCCCGGGTGTGAGGTGGTCCCGGGTGTGAGGTGGTCCCGGGTGTGAGGTGGTCCCGGGTGTGAGGTGGTCCCGGGTGTGAAGGGGTCCCCGGTGTGAGGTGGTCCCGGGTGTGAGGTGGTCCCGGGTGTGAGGTGGTCCCGGGTGTGAAGGGGTCCCTGGGTGTGAGGTGGTCCCGGGTGTGAGGTGGTCCCGGGTGTGAGGTGGTCCCGGGTGTGAAGGGGTCCCCGGTGTGAGGTGGTCCCGGGTGTGAGGTGGTCCCGGGTGTGAAGGGGTCCCCGGGTGTGAGGTGGTCCCGGGTGTGAGGTGGTCCCCGGGTGTGAGGTGGTCCCGGGTGTGAGGTGGTCCCGGGTGTGAAGGGGTCCCTGGGTGTGAGGTGGTCCCGGGTGTGAGGTGGTCCCGGGTGTGAGGTGGTCCCGGGTGTGAAGTGGCCCCTGGTGTGAGGTGGTTCCGCACCACGTGGCTTTGATTTGCATTTCCCTGAGGGCTAGTGACTGGAGAAATGTCGAATTGAATCCTCTGCCCGTTTAAGACAAAATTTATATATGTTTAATTTTTTATTGATTTTAGAAAGAGGAAGGGGGTGAGAGAGAGAGACACATCCACATGAGAGAACCACGGGTCAGCTGCCTCCTGCAGGGGTTCTACTGGGATGGAGCTCGCCACCTGGGCGGGTGCCCTTGACCGAGAATCACACCGTGTGACCTCCTGGTTCACGGGCCAGCCCGCAACCACTGAGCCACACTGGCCGGGTCCTTTTTGTTTGTTTTTAAATGTAACCCCGCCCCCAAGAACTTTTGGGGGCCGGCCCTTCCGAGCCGCACGAGGGTCCCTGACCATTGCACGTGCAGCTGGGGCTGCAGGGGCCCCCACGGCTGCAGCCTCGTCCGTGTTTCAAAGGACGAGGTTCTCAGAGGCCTTGTCCTTGGGCTCCCGCACCGGGTGCAGCCAGCAGGCCGCACGTGGCCACGGCCGCCCTCGGCCTGGCCGACCAACGTTCCTTCCCTTCCCGGTCATCCTGGGGCAGAGGCGCCTGTGCCCGGGTTCGACCCGGGCTGTTGTCCCTCGATCCGCTGTACCACCGTCACCTGCAGAGCGGACCCTGACTCAGAGGGGCGCGGTGGCTGGGTCAAGAACACTGGGCTCAGTCCCGCTGTCGTGGCCCGGTGGCTGAGTGTCGACCTGTGAACCAGGAGGTCAGGGTTCGATTCCCGATCAGGGCGCAGGCCCGGATGGCGGGCTCCATCCCCAGGTGGGGGGGGGGGGGGCGTGCAGGATGTTTCTCTCTCTCTCTCTCTCTCTCCCTCTCCCTTCCTCTCATCATTGAAGTTTCTCTCTCTCTCCCTCTCCCTTCCTCTCCGAGATCAATAAAAACATATTAAAACACACACCACTGGGCTCCCAAGGGGCTCGGCCTCCGACCCCCACCCAGCGGGTCCGGGGCCAGGTCTCCCCGCTCCGGGGGCCGCCCCCCGCCGCCCGGCCTCTGTCCCCGCAGAGGGCGGGCCGGGAGCCGGGGAGCAGCAGTTCCGCGGAACCAGCTGGCCCTCGCTCCCCCCATCACGCGGAGCGGTGACGTGGCCGGGAGGGGGCCGGCCGGGCTGTGGTCAGGGAGCCTATTTATACCGGCCGCGCCATGTGTGTTGCAAGCCCTTCCTGCCGGCAACCGGGACGTCATCGGGCGCTGACCTCACCAGAAACGCTGACGCATCTCCCCTCACGCTTCACTCTGATGGGCGGCCGGCCGGGCCTCCTGGCCTGGGAGCTCCTGGGGTCCCCCTGCCCATCTCTGCCCCTTCCCCCCAGCTCTGGGGGTCTCACCCAGGGGGGTCTCGACGTCCTGTCACCCTCCAGCCATGCCCTCTTGTGAGCGGTGATGGGCTGGATGGTGGTCCCGGGTCCGAGCCTCCAGAGCCTCGGCGTGGGAGCGCCTTTGGAGATGGGCCTGGGGAGAGGCGATGGAGGCTAACGAGGTCACGGGGCAGGCCGAAACCGGTGTGGCTCCGTAGATAGAGCATCGGCCTGTGGGCTGAAGGGTCCCGGGTTTGATTCCGGTCAAGGGCATGTACCTTGGTTGCAGGCACATCCCTGGTAGCGGGTGTGCAAGAGGCAGCTGATCGATGATTCAATCTCATCGATGTTTCTAACTCTCTATCCCTCTCTCTTCCTCTGCAAAAAATCAATAAAATATATATATATATAAAAGAAGAAGAAGAAGAAGAAGAAGAAGAAGAAGAAGAAGAAGAAGAAGAAGAAGAAGAAGAAGGAGAAGAAGAAGAAGAAGAAGGAGAAGAAGAAGACACAGACACACACACACAGGCAGAGGGAGGGCCACGTGAGGGGGCAGCGGGAGAGAGGCTGCGGGATGCGGTCGGCCTTGCTGACACCTCGCCGACCCCTGACTTCGAGGTCCAGGCCTGAGAGGAAGCACGATCCTAGTGCATCGGCCACCCGGGCTGCGGCGTTTAGGTCTGGTGTCCCGGGCAAGACCACAGAGGAGCCATTCTGCCTGTGGCAGCCCTGGTCCCTGGCACCTGCACGGACCCTCCGTGAGCCCCGAGCTCACAGCCCTGGAACGAACGCCCGCCTCTGCAGGGCCACCACGCAGGGTGACCTCAGGCAGTGACCTCATGCCGCTGGGCCTCAGGGGGATGTACACACGGAGTGGCCGGATGACGATGATCTCTGAACGTGAAATAATCCGGCCACTCAGTGTGTATCCTATAGAATAAAAGGCTAATATGTAAATTATCCCCTCGACCAGGAGTTTGACCAGCAGGCAGGCCGACCAACTATCCATGTCCCCTCCCCCAGGTCAGGCTGGCAGAACCCCACCCGTGCACGAATTTAAGCATCGGGCCTCTAATACACAAACACACACACACACACACACACACACACACACACACACACACTGAGTGGCCAGATTATTATGTGTTCAGAGATCATCATAATGATGATCACACTAGGGACTGGCACACGAAATTTGTGCAGGAGGCTTAGTCCTTGCAACCCCAGCTTCGTCCAGAAGGTCCTTCGGCTGTCTGGTCTAATTAGCATATTACCCTATATATATATATAAACTGGTTTCAGAGAAGAATGGAGAGGGAATGAGAAAGAGAAACATCAATGATGAGAGAGAATCATTGATCGGCCGCCTCCTGCAAACCCCGCACAGGGGATGGAGCCCGCAACCCGGGCATGGGCCCTGTCCGGGAATCGAACCGTGACCTCCTGGTTCACAGGTCGATGCTCAGCCCCTGAGGCACGGCGGCCGGGCTCAGAGGCCTTGCTAAGCCGGGAGACCGCGGGGAGAGGAGGAGGGTGCCCACGGCCGTCCCCCAAGGACGGAGACCGGTCTGCGGGAGCTGCGAGGGGCTGGGAGCTGCCCAGCCCCGAGCTTCTCTGAACTTCAGTTTCCTCCCGCTCAGGAGCCAGCACGCCCTGCCGGCCGCGCCCCCTCACGCGGCTGTTGCAAAACGCGAGCGGGATGTGAAATGAAGAAGGAGCGGCGAGGCAGGGGCGCAGGAAGCGGCCCGCGGGGGTGGGCCCGGAAATGAGGAATTGAGCGGGAGCAACGCGCTCGGCGGAGAATCCAGAGCCGGCCCTCGGGGTGGCGGTGGTGGGGTGATCGGGCAGTGGGGTGATTGGCCACCGCGGGGTGATAGGACATAGTGGGGTGACCGGGCAGTGGGGTGACGGGGCACGGTGGGGTGATTGCCTATGGCACAGCGAGCGCCCTGCTGGGGTGCCAGGGGGTGGGCGGGGCTGAGGAGCCGCCTGGGCATGGGGGTGCATCTGGGGGTGCCCACTGTGGAGCTCGGCACCTGGGGGGCCGGCACCTGGGTGGCTGGCACAGGGGCGGCAGGGGGCCATTTGCTGAATGAATGAATGAATGAAGGCTTTTTATTTTTTTAAAATAATATATTTTATTGATTTTTTTTTTCAGAGAGGAAGGGAGAGGGATAGAGAGTTAGAAACATCGATGAGAGAGAAACATTGATCAGCTGCCTCCTGCACACTCCCTACTGGGGATGTGCCTGCAACCAAGGTGCATGCCCTTGATCGGAATCGAACCCGGGACCCTTGAGTCTGCAGTCTGATGCTCTATCCACGGAGCCAAACCAGTTAAGGGCAACGAAGGCTTGATGGGTCATCTCTGCAGAGGGGACAGCGGGTGGGCACAGCGTGGGTGGCCATGATGGGTGCCAGGGTTGGAGATGGTCAGGGCCCATCAGCCCTGGCGCCTGGGTTTTGCCTGTCCAGGCTCCGGAGGCCCAGCTGGAGCAGCCCGGCCTCCCTGGCAGCCCGCAGAGGCCTCACCCTGGATCCCCAGCCTCGGACACCCCCCTTCCTGGCCGGCTCCGGAGGCCTCGGGCCAGCCGCCTGCTCCCAGGCCCCTCTGCTCCCTCTGCCCCCGCCTGGGCCTCGGTTTCCCTCCTAGGCCCCTTCCCGCTGGCGCTCGGAGGCCTGTGGCCCGGAGGACCAGCCCACGATCGCTATCTTTCAGAGAAAGTGAAACCTGGTGCCAACCGTCACCACGGCGACTGCCCCCCCACCCCGGCTGGTTTCCCCTCTGAGCTCACGGCTTCCCCCTCCCGACCCCACCCACCCTCCCCAGCTAGTACTTGGAATCAGACTTTCGTCTTTCTCTTTCCCTTCAAAGAACCCTCGCCTTTTATGTCCATGAGGTGGCTTTTCAATTCCTCCTCCTGCAGGTGGGCCGAGGCCCGGGGGGGCGAGGCAGGTCCCGGAGCGGGCCAGCGGGCTCGGACCCGTGTCCCCGGGAGACCCCGTGCCCGCTCCCCGCCGGAGGACCCGCTGCAGGGGTGCCGGGGCGCGGTGGGCATGGGAGCCGAGCCCTGCCGTGGGGCACGCAGGTCCCGGGGCCGGACCACAGTCTCGGGGCTGCCAGCCCGCGTCTGGCCCTGCGCCCAGAACCCAGCGGTTTCCGCTCACAGATGTCCCAACAGCCCCGCGGAGGGCGGGAGGGCACCCAGAAGGAAGGTGTCCTGCTCCCCTCGGCCCCAAACCACAGTGGCCCGGAGGCCGCCGGCCCCTGGGCTGAGACTGGCCCGTGGGCCCGGCCGGCCGGCCTGCCCGCCCCTCCGTGTCCCCCCGGCCCGCCCGCCCGCCCGCCGATGGCGCGGCCCCCCGGCCCCCGGCCCCCGGCTCCCGGCCCCCAGGAAGGCCGGGGCCGCGCTTTGCATCACCCCTGGGCGTGGGGCTGCCCTCGAAGAACGAATTCGAAGAAAACAGGAGGAGGAGCGGCGTGCGCGGCGCCCGGCGCCCATTGGCCGCCCGTGGGGACTTCGGTTTTCGGGGTCATGTTCCCAGAAGGCCTGCCCTCCCCCCTCCCCTCCCCACCCACCCGGGAGGTGTTGGCCAATCGCTCGGGCAGGCAATAAAGTGGCTGACAGCCCGCAGGGCTCCCAGCCCGGACGTGGCACCCCCGCCAGGCGCAGGCCGGAGCCCGGACACCCAGCATGTGGTCACCGCCCGCGAGGACGCTGCTCAGTAAGTACTTCCTTCCTCCCGCCGGCACCTGCTTGTTGGGAGCCGCGGGCGCCTGCGGGGAGCGGGGCACCCTCCGCCCGCCCCCCCCCGCCCCCCGGGAGCTGGGGAGACCGGGAGAAGGATGCTGAGACCGAGAGAGAACACGGCATCTTCGCAGCGGGGGGCAGGGGCATCCCAGGAGGGCTTCCAGGGGGAGGCATCGCGGAGCCGGCTCAGGGAGCCGGGGAGGGAGGGGGCCGATGGGGTGAGCGGCGGGGGCAGGAGGGAGGGCAGTGCCGCGGAGAGGAAGCCGGAGCCGCGGAGCGGGAAAGCGCGGGGCAGCTGTCCGGGGGGGGGGCCCTTCTCGCCTTGATTTGCAGGGTCACACACCCCGCCAGGCAGGGGCCCCCCGAGCCCACACAATCACACAGCCCATAGCCACACCCACAGGGTGACACTCGCAGGCAGAGCCCCGTGACATCATCCGGCGCCCTCAATCTCACCAGCCCGGGAACCCCCACCTGCGGCCGGGGCCCCCCGCTGGCCGGGGCCCCCATCTGATGATCTCTGCAGCCCAACACAGACCTGCGCAGGCCGCAGGCACACGCCCTGGCCCGCACGCACCCTCCGCACACACGGGGGGCGGGGGATGGGGAGAGGGGCCGGGGGTCGCTGTGCCCGAGGCCCGGCCCCCCGCCCTCCCCGCAGCATCTTCCCCGCAGCCCGGGCGGCCCTTCGGAAGGGAACTGGTGTCACCGCCTTCCGGGCCATTGCACCACGGGCCCCTTCCGACCACGTGGCTGCCGTCCCTGTGCCCGGCTCCCCCACCCCCACCCCACACACGCCCACCGGCTCCCAGCACCCCTGGGGGCCTCCTGTCTGTGGAGAGAGGAGGCAGGCTCGAGGCTGGGGGGCAGGCTGGCGCTGTGTGAACTTGGGGAACCCTGCTTCGGGCCTCGGTCTTCCCGGCAGTAAAATGGGTCTGTCACGGGGCGGGGGTCATGGGGCAGGAGCCGTCCCTGAGCCTGGAGGCGTGGCCCAGAGAGTCCCGCCCGGCCCGGCCCCGTGGGCTCCGGGCCCGGCCTCCTCGGGGCATCGCAGCCGTCGAGGTTTCGGGTGCTGGGCAGGGTCCCCCGGTGGGCCCGTGGGTGGGCAGCGTGGGTACCCGTGGCTCAGACCCAGGAGGGTGGGTGCATCCTTCCTCGCCCCGCCAGTGACACCGCTCTCTGCCCCAGTTCTGGCCCTCAGGCTCCTGTTCCTGCACCCCGCGGCCCCGGGCGCCTGCCCCGGCAGCAGCCAGGAGCTCCTCACGCAGCTGTGGAGGCTGGCGGCCCTCATGCAGCACCCCAGCTCGCTCCTGGAGCCCTATGTGAGCACCCGCCCGCCGGGGGGTCTCCGAGGACTCGGCCTGACTCAGGGCGGGAGGGACCCCCAGAGGACGGGGATGGGTGGGGAGCCACGGCCCCGTGCTATTCCGGCTAACACCCCCCGAGGCGTACCCCCAAACAGGACAGCTTCCCCGGCTCAGGGGCCGGGAGGGCGACCCTCCCTCCGCCCGGCACGCTCACCACACACCTGCCGTGGCCCGTCCTCGGCCCCGAGGCCCAGCCGCCGGCACACAGCCCTGCTCCCCGAGGCGCATGTCACCCTCCCACCGACACCGCCGTGCCCCACAGGCCCCCTGCACCCCTCCGACCCCGCTCCCTGCAGTGACCGGGCACCCTCTCCCTCTTGGGCCTCAGTTTCTGGGTCTGTACAATGGGCGGATTAGATAGGGGGTGGACGAGGGAGGTCGAGCATTGCAAGGCTGACCAGAGCAGACGTGTGTGTGTGTGTGTGTGTGTGTGTGTGTTTGTGTGTGTGAGTGTGTGAGTGTGTGTGAACGTGTGTGTGAGTGAGAGAGAGTGTGTGTGTGTGTGAGTGTGAGTGTGAGTGTGTGTGAGTGTGTGTGAGTGTGTGTATGAGTGTGTTTGTGTGTGTGAGTGTGAGTGTGTGAGTGTGTGTGTGAGTGTGCGTATGTGAGTGTGTGTATGAGTGTGTTTATGTATGTGTGTGCATGTGTGTATGAGTGTGTGAGTGCGTGTGAGTGTGTGTGAGTGAGTGTGAGAGAGTGTGTGTCTCTGTGTGTGGGCACGCACAGTGGGGGCCCCGGCACTCACCCGATTCTCCTCCTTCCCCCCCAGATCCAAGTCCAAGGCCTGGAGGAGTCGGGGCTGGCCGGGAGCTGCGGGCAGCGGCCCGGGGCCTTCCCCGGCCTGCAGGAGCTGCGGGCGCTGGACCGGCGGGCCTTCCTGCGGACCCTGAGCGCCCAGCTGGGCCCCGCGCTGCGCCTGCTGGCCGCGCTGCAGCAGGAGGCCCCCCACCCGGCCTGGGGCGAGGCCCGGCGCTACCTGCTGGGCATCCGGAACAACGTCCACTGCCTGGCCCTGCTGCTGCCCGCCCCCCCGGAGCCGCCCGGACCCCCGCCGGCGCGCCCCGGGACCCCCCCGCCGCCCCCCGCCACCCCCAACAGCTTCGCCCGCAAGCTGGAGGGCTGCCGGCTGCTGCACGGCTTCCACGGCTTCATGCGCGCGGCGGGCCAGGTCCTGGGCGAGTGGAGGGCGGCCCCCGGCCCCCGGAGCCGCAGGCACAGCCCCCGCCGGGCCCTGCGGGGCGGGGGGCGCCGGCCGCGCGGGAGGCAGCCCCCCGGGAGGGGCCGGAGACGCGGGCCCCGGGGGCAGCCGCCCCGGTAGCCTTAGGGGTCCCCCTCCCCCCCCAGCAGGGGCAGGACCAGCAGGTGCTCCTCAGGCGGCTCCCCGGCCTCGGCCTCCACGCCTGCTCCCCGTCTCTCCGACATGCACTTTAAAGGGGTGACAGCCCGCAGGCTCCTCTACCTCCTCCCGGACGGGGAGACAGGACCCCCCGCCATGTGCCTCCCTCCTCCACCAGCCCCGAGTTCCCCCAGCCCGGGGGGGGGGGGGGGGCGGCCGGCCAGGCCACGCGGGGCCAGCTTTCCATTGATTCAGGGGTCTGATGACACAGGCTGACTCACACCAGACGGGCCGCCCCCCCGCCCCGGCCCGGAGCACTGCGGGCCGGCCCTCTCATGACTGGCAGAGCCGTGGCCCCCAGACTTCCTCCTTTCGGGGCCGGTGTGGTTCTGGGGGTGGGGGTGGAGGTGGGGGGGTCAGGGCCTGCGCTGGGCTCCGATGCCTCATCGCCGGACACCTGGACGTCTGGGTGACCTCACTGGGGCAGTGATGACAGGGCAGAGCGTCCTGCAGGAGAGACTGGGGGGCGGGGGGGCGGCCCACGGACAGGGGGACGGGGGTCAGGGCCCCGCCTGGCCCCTCGCTCACGGCCTGGCCTCGGGCCGGCCCACTTGACCTCTCCGGCCCTCTTTGTATTTTTATTTTTAATATATTTTATTGATTTTTTCACAGAGAGGAAGGGAGAAGGACAGAGAGCTAGAAACATCGATGAGAGAGAAACACCGACCAGCTGCCTCCTGCACACCCCCCCGCCGGGGATGTGCCCGCCACCTAGGTGCATGCCCTCGACCGGAATCGAACCCGGGACCCCTCAGTCCGCAGGCCGACGCTCTAGCCGCTGAGCCACACCGGCTTCGGCTGGCCCTCGGTTTTAACGTCTTTGTGAATGGAAGGGGTCGGGAGACCCCGGGCCTGTCAGCCGCTGGGACTCACTGACAGAGGATGGGCTTCAGGTTCTCTGTGTGCATGGGGACACGCCGGGCAGGGGCCCGGGTGCAGACTGGATTCTGTTAGCTCCGGGGACTTCCCAGCCGGCGCCTGCCTGGCCTTGGCCTTGGCCTTGGGTTCTGGCTGCCGACGGCTCCCCCTGGTGGTGGGCCTTGGAATGTTTCTCGTGCTGAAACCAATTGTCCTGACGGGTGCTGGGCCCATGCCTGGCTCAGAGGAACGGGATTAATTTATCGATCTTTTTATTTTTAAATATCAGTTTGTATCTGTTTGTGTGTTTTTTTTTTTTTAAAAAAAACCACATTTTATTTATGAGGCTTATTTATGATGTGTATTTAAATGTTAATATTGTGCCAACGTATATTTAAAACTTTGCCTGGTTTCTAAGCCCCTGTGTCTCTGTGTTGCCTTGGGGGGGAGGGTTTGGGGGAGGCTGGCCCCTGGGAGAGGGGGTGCCCCCCGCTGGCAGGGTCACCAGCGCCCACCACCGAGGGCCGGACGGGAGCTCCCTGCCAGGCCCGGAGGGGGCGTCTCCGGGCCAGCCTGGCTGTGGGCGTCGTTGTGTCTGACGGGCCTCTCCCTGGAGACGCCGGGGCCTGGGGCTGCGGGGTTTGGGGCACGTGGGCAGGGGCGCGGGCTGGACGGAGCGTCTGGCACGCTCCGGCCCACGTGGGCCTGCGGCCGGGGTCTGTGTGCCGACGCGTGTTGTAGCATGAAGTGAACAGGATAACAGCGGATCCTGCCTCAGACGTGGCCCAGGGCCCGGTGTGTGCTCGGCACTGCTCCCCGAAGGGCCCCGGGGTGTGGGGATCCCCTCTGGCCCCCAGAAAACGGGGCTCTGAGCCCCACCTCAGCAGAGGCACCCGTAGGCGATGGGTGATGTGCTGAGGCAGAAGCTACCAAGGAAAGGCTAGGGGGAGCCGGTGACCTGGATCGGGCCCCGGCCACTCCTGCCGGGGATGGGGGCCGAGGGCGGGAGCCGTCCCGGGCGGGACTCCCTCCAGCAGTCAGGACCCCCTTCGCGGAGGAGAAGACAGAGTCTCAGAGAGTTCGAGTCCCCTGGCCGTGTCCTCAGAACACTTTCCTGCAGAGGGAGCATTTTTAAATATATATATATATTTTATTGATTTTTCACAGAGAGGGAGGGAGAGGAATAGAGTTAGAAACATTGATGAGAGAGAAACATCCATCAGCTGCCTCCTGCACACCTCCGACTGGGGATGTGCCTGCCACCAAAGTACATGCCCTCGACCGGAATCGAACCTGGGACCCTTCAGTCCGCAGGCTGACGCTCTACCACTGAGCCAAACCGGTTTCGGCAAAGGGGGCGGGGGGGGGAGATGTTCTGAATGCAGGTCCCTCCGAGGCCAGGCAGGGAGCACCTTCCTGCTCCCCTCCAGCCTCGGTCACTCCGCCGACCACTTCCTGAGCCCTGAGGGCACAGAACCCCTCACTGCCCGGAGCTGCCCCTCCCCGCTCTGCCCGGCCCCCAGCCCCGCCCGGGCCGCACGCAGTAGGGGCTCAGGACGAAGAGGCCCCGGGGGAGTCACCGCCCGAGGAGTGTGCCGGGCAGCGCGGCCCGGATGGGGCCCCCGGTGCCCGCCGCAGCGTGGGGTGGGGGTGGGGGTGGGGGTGGGGTTCCTGGCTGGCTGCTGGGAAGCTGTGGGTGGCAGGTGGCAGACACCAAACGCCAGGCTGGCCCGGGGCTGGCGCTGCCGCGGGCCTGCGGTTGCCCACGGCGAGGGCACAGGTTGGTCTGCGGGGCACCAGCTGGGAAGCCCAGGGGGCGGCGCCCCACCTCCGGCCGGGCCCCCAGATGAGGCCCAGGAGGGGACCTGAGCTGGCACCCTCTCGCCAGGAAGCAGATCCAGGGTCTCCAGACTCTGGGGCAGGGGTCCCAGGCCCCCCCCCCGCCCCAGCCCTCCGAGAGGATTTGTCACCCCCCACTGTCTCCCGCGGAGATTGCAGCCTCAGGGGCCCACACTGGCACCTTTCCAAGCCCACACCCACAGCCCGGGGCCAGGAGCACCCGTGGGCGCCTCCAGGCCACACTCGCCCCAACCGCTCACCGTTCTGTGCCTTCCTGCCCCACCCCACCCCCTGCCCTTCCCTCAGCCTCGGCCCCCGCGCCCCATGGATCACAGAGACCGACCCCATCGAGGGCACGTGCCTCCTCCTCCTCCCCCGCCAGCCAGGCCCTGGCTCCTGCCCACGGCCCAGCTCTCACCGTCATGCCTTCTGCTCACAGACCTGCTCTGACGCCTCGTCTGGCTGCCTGTGGCCTCCGTTCCGAACCCCTTCCCACCTCAGCCAGCCCCCCCGCTCAGGGCCAGCCGACCCGCTGGCTCAGCTCAGCACACTCAGCCACCCCCCACCCCCACCCCCGGCTTCCCCCGGGGCCTCCTGGACCCCCCAAAGCCTGCATTTCCCCTCCCCACTCCTCCCCGCCACCCAGAGGTCAGCTTACATGTCTCCTCCTCCTTTTGTTTGTTTGTTTTTAATATATTGTATTTTGTTGATTTTTTAGAGAGAGGAAGGGAGAGGGATAGAGAGCTAGAAACATGGATGAGAGAGAAACATCGACCAGCTGCCTCCTGCACACCCCCCACCAGGGATGTGCCTGCAACCAATGTGCATGCCCTCGATCGGAATCGAACCTGGGACCCTTCAGTCTGAAGGTCGACGCTCTATCCACTGAGCCAAAAATGGTTTCCGCTCCTCCTTCTTTTATTAACATATTTTTTATTGATTTGAGAGAGGACGGGATAGGGAGAAAGAAAAATATCCATGAGGAGAGAGAATCATGGATCGGCTGCCTCCTGCACGCCCCCCACTGGGGATCGAGCCCGCAACCCGGGCCTGTGCCCTTGACCGGGAATCGAACCGTGACCTCCTGGCTCCTAGGTTGACACTCAACCGCGGAGCCATGCAGGCCGGGCTGATGCCGGATCTAATGCGATTCCTCCCTTTCTTGTGGGAGGAGAGTTAAAGGAGTTTAAACCCAGCAGCCTGCCCTGCAGCCGTGGGACTTCCGGGGGGGGGGGGGGGCTCCACTCTCTCTCCGCACAGGGAGCCGCCTGTGGGCAGATCTTCTGGGAGACAACACGCAGACACACACACATGTGCACACATGTGCACACACGCACACATGCACACGCACACGCATGCACGCACGCAGCGCTCGACCTGCAGCCACCAGCTCCCCTGGGCAGGTGCACCAGCCGCGTCCCCTCTCTTCTCTCTTTCCTTTGTCTCTGGTTTCCTTTCCTCCCGGCTCTGTCCCCGTCCTCCTCCCCTACCCCCCACCCCCCCAGGCCCGGAGTGTCCACAGAACCCCTTCCCCGGAGGGGAGGTCACAGTCCAGCCAGCAGGGAGGCCGGGCGGGCGGCCCCACTTCCTGGGCGTCCCAGGGCCGGGCGGGGAAGGGAGGGGAGGGGAGGGAGGGGAGGGAGGGGAGGGACGAAGGTCCCGGGAGCTGCAGGTGGGGCCCGGGGAGAGCCGGAGGCGGGCGGGCGGGCCAGGTGCTCGCCCGGAGGTGGGTGCGGAGGGCGGGGAGCGGTGGCGGGCCAGGCGCCGGGCCGGGGACAGCCGGCCCTGGGACCGTCGGGGACCGTCCGGGGCCCGGGCCCGGGCATGGCCCCGGTGCGCACGGCCCGTGGCAGGTCTGAGTCAAGGCCCCGGAGGCCGACCCCGGCCGGTCATGCGGAGGGCTGCCCAGTCATCGCCTTATGCCCGGGCCACTCAGGGGCCGGGCGCCGCCCCGTCCGTCCGCGGTGACTCAGGCCGGGCCGGCCTGCCACGCAGCACGGGCAGGGGCTGGAGGCACGGGGACGCCCCCTGGCCCCCGAGGGTCCCCGTCTCCCCGGCCCCCCGCGGCCCGCCCCCCCCCCCCCCCCCCCCCCGTGCCAGGGGTCCTCTCCCGCCACCCGGCTTCTCTGCCCCGGGCCCCAGCCCTTCGCGGGGGTGGGGTCGAAGTGGGGGGGGCCTCCTTGCCACCCGGCCCTCGACGGGAAGTCAAGTGGGGGGTGGGGTGAGGAGCCGGCTCCAGAGAGGATCCAGCCGGAGAGGGAAGCAGAGGGGGCCCGGGCCCGAAGCCGGCAGTGTCCCCGAGAGATCCAGCGCTCACCCCGCAAGACGCCGGAGGGTCCTCGGCGGGCGCCGGCCGCACGGTAGGCTCCCCGATGGGGCGGGGCGGGAGGGGGGTAGATGCCAGCCCCCCGGTGTGTCCTCCTCGGCAGGGCAACCATCCCCTCCCCCCTCCCCCCTCGTGCGTCCCGGAGGCCCCCGGCGGCCCGCACGGTTCCCCGGGCCTCAGTGGCTCCATCTGCGTAATGGGTACGGCCAGCGCGCCCTGCCACCTCTCTCTCCCCGAGGAGGTGGAGGCAAAGAGGACACGGGCCAGATGGTGGAAGTGTCGGGCGGCCACGTGAGGGGTCAAAGATCGCCCTGGGGTTAAAGGGCAGGGGAGAGAGAGGGAGGGATGGGGAGGGCAGACTCCGGCTCCGTGTGATTCCTCGAGGCACCCCTCTGGGGACAGGGACCCCCGGGCTCTCGAGGGACCTTCCTGTTCCCTTTTCCGGGGAAGAGGGTCCCTGTCCCTCCGGGGGGGCCTCGGGGTGGGGTCCTTTGGGGGGAAGAGGGTGAGGATGGCGTTTGTCTGAGTGAAGTGTGTCCCCCCCCACACCCGCCGCCCTCGGGAGGCCACGGTGGGGTGTGTGGCCGGTCAAGGTCATGGCCTTTGACCTTGGGCCAGCCCGAGACTCTCTGCGGACTCTCTGCTCATTCCGTCAGGGAGGCCCAGCCGCGGGCGGACGCCGGGCTCAGGGGCCCGGGAGAGGGGAAGGAAAAACACCGTCTGGAAGCCCGGGACCTCAGGGCAGGCTTCCGGGAGGTGGGGACACTGCCCTGGGGTCCGTCCGGGGGGGCAGGGGAGCTGAGGTGGCGGGAGGGGCAGCAGCGTCTCTCCCCCCTCTTCCTCGTCCGGACCTCCAGCTGGACCAAGGCAGCGGCCCCCAGCCCACGCCCCGGGCGCGGGGTCCGGGCGCCCCCTGGTGGCCAGTGATGACGCTTTCCCCCCCTCTTCCCCCAGGAGGAGCCGGGCATCGGGGAGACCCGGCCAGGACCGCTCCATGGGCCCCCTTGCCCTGCCTTGGCCCATGGCCCCCAGCCCCCGCTCCCCTCCGAGCCTCGGGCATCCCTGCCCGCGCCCTCCATCCCCAGCCCCGCCCGCCAGGCTCTGGAAGAGGCACTGGCCCAGCCGGGCCGGCCGGGAGCTGGCCGTGTCCTGGCCGCCGGACAGTGGGGGGCGCTGCAGCCCGCGGCTTGGAGCGGAGCTGAGGGCCGGGCCTGGGAGCAGCAGGGCAGCCGGGAGCCGGGCCCTGGGCCTCCCCCCTCCAGGCCCAGCTCCCAGGTGCCCGCTCGCCTGCCTGGCTCCCACTGCCCCCACCGAGCCTGCTCCCCCGTCCGCTCCTTGAAGAGCCTTTTTATTTTATTATTTTACTTTAGAGTATATTTTATTGATTTTTTTACGGAGAGGAAGGGACAGGGATAGAGAGCTAGAAACATTGATGAGAGAGAAACATCGATCAGCTGCCTCCTGCACACCCCTCCCTGGGGATGTGCCCGCAACCAAGGCACATGCCCTTGGCTGGAATCAAACCTGGGACCCCTCAGTCCGCAGGCTGACGCTCTGTCCACTGAGCCACACCGGTTTCGGCTTGAAGAGCCTTTTCTAAAAGCTCTTTCAAGACTGGTGCCCCCGCCCCGCCCCCCCCAGGCCTGTGTTACAGATGGGGAAACGGGGACCCCAAGACTCTCCTTTCTGGAACTCCCCCAGCCAATCGGGGTCCACAGGAGGCAGGGGCTCAGGTGCGGCGGGGACGTGCCCTTGTCGGCTGTGCTGCCTCGGGATTCCCGCTCTGGGCCCCGCTTCGTCCAGGATTGAAGATAATTCGTCTGTGCCTGCCTCGGGGGTCCCCTTGGCAGAGGCCGGGCCGGAGGACAGAGGCCCAGAGCGGATGGATGGATGGCCGAACTAGGCCTGGACCTGGGGCCTGGCTGACGGCAGAGCCCCCCTGACCCCCTCCCCCTCCCTTCCCGACCCCCCTCCCCCAGCCTCGTCTTTCCAGCCTCTTCCCTTTGCAAGTGGGGGCGCCCAGGCCAGCAGAGGCAGGACGGTCTGCGAGCTGCCCCAGGCTGGTTGGACTTCGGGGGGTGGGGGGTAGGGAGGGGGGGTCCCCGGAGGCGAGCCCGAGGGGGAGAAACTGAGGCCTCTGTCCTCCCTCCAGAAGGTGCCCTGCAGCCAGCCTGCCCGGCCGGAGTGGGCTTGGGGGAGACACGGCCACGGAGGGGGGGGGGGCTCTCCTGCGATCCCAGGCCGGCCAGTCTCACCCCAAAAGGGAGGGACGGAAACCGGGGCCGGGCGGGGCCGGGCGGGCGGAGGGCCGGCGGGCAGGAGATCAGAGCGGGATTGTGTCATGGAGCCGGGCTGATAAGAACCCGGAGGCCGGCCCGGGCAGGGGGGCCTCCCCCAGGGGAGGGGAGGGGAGCCCCCCTCGGACCCGGTGCCCCCTGCTGCCAGTGCGCCCTGCCAGGCTGCCCGGACCCCCGGGGCCTCCCGGCTCCTAACAGGGGAGGGGGAGGCTGTGAAGCGTGGGGGGCAGGGGGGGCTCCATGGCACCCCCCCCACACCCAGGCCTACGACAGAGCGCGCCGCCAGCCTCAGTTTCCCCGGCTGCACAGCCCGGGGGAGGCGCCGCGGTGGGGACGGGGCCAGGACTGAGATGCAGGGCCGTGAGCCAGCGCGTGGGGGGGGTTCGCTGGGGGACGCGGGTGCAGAGAGGGGTTCGTGGAGGCCTCGGGGTGGGCCGCATGCCTCCACAGGCCGCGGAAATGGCGGGGGCAGCTAGCCTGGCCCCAGGGGGAGGAGGTGGGCATCATACCGGGTCCGGATGGATGTGATGGGGGGATGTTGGAGGGCAGGAAGCTGCTCTCTCACCTGGCCCCACCCCGGTCTCCCCTGACTTCAGGGAGCTCAGCCCTAACCCTCCTCCCCCGGGAGAGGATGGTCCGCCCTCCGCCAGTCCCCCTTTCCCCCCAGTCCCCCACCCTGGCCGTGTCATCACCCCGTCCAGCACCCCAGACCGCTCAGGGTCTGGGCACCGCGGGCCGGTGTGGGGAGGGGCCTCTGCCCCCCAGGCATCCCCCCGGGGTAGCGTCGGGGTGGCCCAGAGCGTGGCTGGTGGGGGGTGAGGGTGCCGCCGGCTGCAGGCCGAGTGGGTCCCCGGCTGCTTCCTGTTCTGTTTATTGCCTCTGAGCTCAGGAAACCCCGGAGTGAGCCGCCCCCCCCCTCCGGCCCCCCTGGTTCTCTAGCGGGGCCGCCGTGGGCCCGCTCGGCTGGAAAACCCAGCGGGAGAAGGAAGCTGTCCGCTCTGACATCAGCCTTGTCCCGGGGCCAGGAGGCCGGGTGGCCGGGCGGGGCGGGAGGAAAGCAGCTGCCGGTGGCCCCGTGACGCCAGGCCGCCCCCCGTTCCCAGGGCGGGCGGGGGCCGGCGGGCGGGGGCCGGGGATCACGGAGACACGGGCCGGGCGCCGGCACACGCGTGTTCCCAGAAGCTCCCACCTCGAGGGGCTCCCAGACACGGGTCAGGCCCCCGACCCAGATCCACGCCCTCGGCCCCGCGGCCCCACAGGGGGCTGGAGCGTCCGCCAGAGGCACGCACGCTGCGGCTCGCTCTCTCCCGGCCACACACGGGCCAGCAGACAGCACAGGCACACGTATGCACGCACAGGCACACGTATGCACGCACGCAAGGCCGGACCCATCTGAATCCAGACGTGCAGATACACCGAGGCCCTCGCCACACACACACACACACACACACACTTCACACGCACCGACATGGGAATGCCTGCTTGGGCCCAGACAGACAGACAGACAGACAGGCCCCTGGGGAGGAGAGGCCTGTGACTGCCCTGGGCCTCAGCCGGGGAGGGCCAGGCAGGGAGGGGAGCCCGGGGCGGAGGCTACAAAAGGGAGTGGACAGCCAGGGGCTGGGCCTGGGAGGGCCTGTCCCCGCAGAAGGGGATGCCAGCCCGCCCTCCGGGCACACCTGCCCGCCACACCCCGCCCGCGGAATCTCAGGCCCATTCATTCGTTCCTGCCGGAGCCGCCGGGGCGGCCCCTGAGATGCCGGCGGCTGCAGAGGGACCTCAGGCCTGGCACTCCTCCGCCCCCGGGGCCTGGCTGTCACCATCGATACCGGCGGCTCACCGACGGTGTGACCGCCACCCACGGTTAGACACACATGGCACCGTGCAGCCCGGGGGGGTGCCCACGCTGACACATCGGGCGGCCACGGAGAGCGCGGCTCCGGGCGGTGCCGGCTGGCTCTGGGACTCCAGCTCCGGCTCCAGACGGTGTGCCAAGGCCCCTCTGTCCCTCGGCTTCTGCACCGGCCCCGGGCTGGCGTGAGGTTCAGGGGGAGCCCGGGGGAGGTCAAGGTGCCCGCAGAGGCAGGCAGGCCACGCCACGGAGGGCTGATGAGTGGGGGCGAGGAGAGAGGGCCTGAGCGCCCTCTGCAGCCGCCGGCATTCTGCAGAGGGAGACACTGAGGGCGGAGCGTGGCCCTCGGAAGCCCCCCGGGCTGCTGCTTCCCTGGCCGTTCCGGTCGGAACTGAAGGAACCAGAACGCAGCCGCTCCGGTCCCTCGTGCGGAACCGGCGGGAAGCGCGGGGGGCGGCGGGCAGGGGGCCGGGCAGCTTCCGAGCGTCCCCGGCCCCTCGGGGTGGACTGGCCCCTGCCAGGCATCTGATGGAGTGAGGCTGAGAGGGTGGACACCAGGCCCGGAGACAGCAGGTGGGAGATAGGGCGTATGCCCCCAGCGGAGGCTCTGAGGGGCCGTCTGCTCCCTCATGCCCCCCCCCCCACCGCCATGCTCTGCACCGAGAGGACCAGGAGGCCTCCCTGGCCAAACTCTCAGACCCCGGTGGTGCCCTGACCCTGGGATGCCACCCAATCAGGTCCTTCCTGTGGCCACCCGAACCCTGGTTAGAATGGCTGTAGCGTGTTATAATAGAATGGTTATTCCGTGTTAGAGTGGCTATCACATGTTAGAGTGGATATCCCATGTTAGAATGGCTGTAGCGTGTTAGAATGGCTATTCGGTGTTAGAGTGGATATCACGTGTTAGAGTGGCTATCACGTGTTAGAGTGGCTATCGCGTGTTAGAGTGGCTATCGCGTGTTAGAGTGGCTATCACGTTATCTGTCTTTCTCACTTAACATCCTCCTGGCCTGTGAGTTTGTCCCACGACCACACACACCCCCCCCCCTTTCAGAGGAGCCAGCGAGACCGAGGGGAGAGAGCCCTGCCCGAGCGTTGCCCTCGGCGATGGTGTGGGCAGCCCGGCTCTCACCACCCTCCCCGAGGGCACCCTCCCCGCCTGGCCCCAGAGCTGACTGCGGACCGGAACCCGGGCCCCAGGGAGGCCCCCACACGTGCACGGCCCGCCCCGCGGCGCTGTGGGGGAGAGGCGGGGGCCCCCGGTGTGCCCACACCCTCTTCCCCGCGTGCTGGATAATGGGGTGCTTCTGCCTCTGGGGACGGGGCACCCCCCGCCAGCCCGTGCCAGCATGACTGAGCATCGCCCGTCTCCTCACCAGCCTGGCCTGGCCCCGGGCCAGACCCGCCGGCCCCACTTCCTCCCGGCCACCTTCTGGCTTCCTTACTCATCCCCGGGGGAGGCGCCCAGGTGGGGCCGGGGAGCCGGTGGCCGAGAGAGAGCCGCGGGCGCGGGAGACCTCCCCCGGCACAGCGGGGAGCGGCGCGGCTCGCCCCGGCGCTGGGTTTCTGGGTCACCGGCCTCGGGGAATTCCCCGATGCCCAGAAAGCTGCTTACCTGGTGACTAACCGCCGCTCTGCCCACACAGGATGCCCGGCTGTCAGGCCGCCTCCCGGCCACCCTGTGCCCAAGGCCACGGCCGGGCTGCCCTCTCCCCGGAGTGCCCCGGGGCTCCGGGAGAGAGACAGACAGACAGGCAGGCAGGGGGTGTCCCCGCCCCCGCACCCCCCGGGGCTCCCCAGGGGG